>NW_017731380.1:2998822-3041178 GCF_001890085.2 Hipposideros armiger | reverse complement strand
TTAAAAAGTAGGTTCTCTTACCAAGATGGAAGGGAAGCTGGATGCTGGGGCTGGCCTCTGGCTGTTTTGTCCTCTCAGTGGGTCAGAGATATTTGTCCAGGATGGAGGCTTCTTACAGCTAGAGAGATACTCCTCTGTACAAATGGACTCCCTCAGTCAGCCCCCCCCTTCTTTAATTAATTCTTTTTCACTAAATTTTTTATTTTACATACACCAATAAAATCCTTTTTGTTGGTAGACATCTGTGAGCTTTGACAAGAGCTCATACAGAGTTGTCTAGCCACCGCCACAATCAAAACAGGACAGTTCCCTCACCCCAAAATAGTCCCCCATGCTGCTCCTTTGTAGTCAGCCCCTATCCCCTGGCAACCACTGATTTGTTCTCTTAAGCTGATAGTTTGCATTTTCCAGAATGTCATATAAATGGAATCATATAGTATACAGCCTTTGGAGTCTGGCTTCTTTCACTAGGAAAAAGACATTTGAAATTCATCCATGTTGTAAAGGGTATCAGTACCTCTTTACTACATGGATATACCATAGTTTATTCACCAGCTGAAAGACATTTGAGTAGCCTCCAGTTTGGGATGATTATGAATAACATTGCTATAAATATGTACATACAGGTTTTGGGATAAATATACATTTTTATTTTTCTCAGGTCAATTCCTAGTTGTGGAATTGCTTGGTCGTGTGGTAAATGTGTTTCATTTTATGTGAAAATGCCAGCTGTTTTTACAAAGTGGCTGTACATTTTGCATTCCCACGAGCAGTGTAGAAGAGTTCCCATTGATCTGCATCCTCACCAGCAGTTTTTAATCATCAGGGTTTTTTGTTGTCGTTGTTTGTTTCTTTTTTTAATTTTAGCCATTCTAGTAGGTGTGTAGGTAGCTCATTTTCCAAACTGGACCCTCTTAATTGATGGACTCAGTCAGATTGTAACCAACATCGACGGCTAATTTTTTGACTTAATCGGAATAAATGGATAAATCCTATCCAGAGCAACAACTCTTATGGATATTTTCCTGTAGAAACTGTTGAATTCCGTATTTCTCTCCCCTTTTCTTGCCCTGGATCCTGGCACCCTGAGCACCGTGTAAGGAGTAGCTTTTCATGGATGTGACAGGAAGAGTACGTTTCAAGTGAATGTGAGGGTGGAGCTGAGGAATGTTCCGCATGTTTCCTTCTGATGGCTGTTGCCGCTATGATGTAGGACCTGAGGGTACCTGTATAGGGTGAGGTATGCATGTGTATATAGCAGAGGTTTGTTAGAGGAGGATGCAGAAGTCTTGACCTAGCCACTGCGGAGAAGGGAGAGAGAGTTGATGGGTGAGAAATAGGACTGCCTTCTACATAGGACTGCCCTTCTGCCCTCTTCAGGATGGCTAAGGAGGGGTCATGGAACACCTGCCAACAGATGGGAACCTCTGGATGAACTGGGACCCATGCTTTTCCCTCCCAGCCCTTCCCCCCAAATCTCCTGTCCTCGACAGAAAGAGTGAATGCGGTTAGAACAGGATTCCATAGTAGTCACTGTACTGCGTGAATATTTGAAAGATATTTTCAATTCAGGAAATCCCTCAGAAGTTACTAGTTTATAGCAAATAAGTGTAAGTCATTTAAAAAACAAGGAAGTCTCGTCAAAATTAATAAATATTGGGCCGGCCGAGTGGTATGTTGGTTAAGAGCTGGCTTGGGATGCCAGAGGGCCCCGGTTTGGATCCCACATATGAGGGCCAGTGACACTACCCTCTGCAGCTAAGATGGTAAACGGCAGCTCGACCTGGGGCTGGGCTGCTGTGATTCACCAGCAACGGCGTAGGCTGCAGTCCCCTGCTGCAGTGGGCTGCCATAAGCTACCATGTGTAGCCAGCAGCCAGCATGAGCGGCCAGCAGCCGCCGTGAGCTGCCGTCCAGAGGCTGGCAACTGATCTGCCTCGCCAGGAAGAGCACAATGATGGTGCCAGCTTGGGCCAGTGAAGCAACATCCTCCACAGCTAGACTGAAGAACAAAACAAGAGCAACTTGTCTGTTCCCCTTCCCCCGATTCCCCAGCGCTGTTCCCCTCCCACAGTTCCCCAATTAAATCTTTAAAAAGAAAAAAAGTTAATATTTGTGTACCTACTGAGTACACAGCACTGTGCTAAGCACATACGGAAGCCAACAAATAGCAAGGTTGTCTTCCTCAAGTTGCTTTTCTTCTGTGTAGAAATGGAAAGAGTAAAACCCTCTCTCCCCACCTCTGCTCAGTCTGTCTGGGAGTGATGTCACCCCCACCCACCTCATCCTCAGGCCCAGCTTAAGTCCTTCTTCCCTGCTGCTGTCTTTCCCAAGTCACTTAACACTGGGCCGTGACTATTTCTGCCTGATCTTCCTACTTGATGGTCAAGCTGCTTCAGAGAATTGGCCAGGTCTTACATAGCTACTCCAGACCAACTAACCCAGTTTTCAGACCTGAGTGTATACCAGAGTCACTCAGTGGTTTGGACTCAGGCTGAGAATGTGCATTTCTAACAAGATCTCAGGTGATGTTTTTTTGCAGGTCTGGGGACCACACTGAGCAGAGCTGGTCTGAACCCACAGGGAGAGAAAGTTCTCAAGGACCCTGCTTCCTTCTTTTTTGGAGTCAGTTAACGATTGTGCAGCCCAGGGCCCATTTCCTGCGAGTGTGACTAACAGGAGAACCCCTTCCCCTTAATAGCGCCTTCCCTAGATCCTTTCCGTAGAGAAACTCTGAAATTTCCATCCTGGAAGGACTCAGAGCTTTCTTCCAAGGACATGTTAAAACCAAGGTTTGTGGTTATTCATTTGTGACATTTTAGTTAATGATTCTTATCAACATAATAAGATCAACTTCAGGTATTAGATTCTTTATGGTAAATTATAATTACTACCAGAGTTAGAGGAGGTGAAGGCTAGAGATTTCATCCCTATAAACTCACTCGGGTATGAATGAAAACAAAGCTCAGACGAAGTTCTGCCCGTACATAGATTTATTACCAGGTTGCCATGACGCAGCCCTATAACTAGTTTTATTTGTCTTGTAAAGTTCTCGCCCCGTCCTTTGAGGGGGTCGGTGTCCTGACAGCACCTTGTATTCAGTGTTTACCTTTCGCAGGTTGGACTATCTCATAGATGATGTATTCATTTTCTATTGTTGCCCTAAGAAATTACTACAAACATATCAGTTGAAGACAAATGTATTACCTCACAGTTCTGAGGTTAGAAACCCAGGCACAGTGTGATGCAGCTGGGTCTTGGCTCTGGGTTCCACAAGGCTGAACTGAGGATGTTGGCAGAGCTGCTTTCCTCTATGGAGTCTCGGGATGAAACATTCCTGGGCTCATTCAGGTTGGCAGAATTCAGTGCCACGTGGCTATTGGATTGAGGTCCCCATTTCCTTGCTGGCTCTCGGCTGGGGATTGTTCTCAACTTCTAGAGGCTGGCTGCCCTTTGCTGGTGGCCTCCTTCCTCTATCTTCAAGGCTAGCAACTGTCAAGCCCAGAAGGGTCGAATCCTTCTTCTCACGCTTTGAGTCTCTCTGACCTCCGCCCCCCCCCCCCTTTTTCTGCCTCTTCTCACCTCATACTCTTTGGGCGAGGAGGAGGTCACAATAGTAGTAATAACTCAGATTGCATGGACTGGCTACCTTCCTCTCCTTACCCAAGCCCCCAGGCCTTTGTAAAAGTGTTTCTGGAAGTCCCCCAAGGGGCGTGTCACACATATTCATGAGATGAAGACTGACTCTTCTTCAGTCTTCCTCTTCTGCTTTTAAGGGTTGGTCTGATGACATGGGGCCCACCCAATAATCCAGGATAATCTCTAGCTTAAGATCGGCTAATACATAACCTTACTTCTTTTTTATTTTAATAGATTTTTTTTTTTAACTTCATTGGGGAACAGTGTTTTTTCGGGAAACAATGTGTTTTTTCCAGGACCCATCAGCGCCAAGTAGTTGTTGTCCTTCTGTCCTTGTGGAGAGCGCAGCTTAGCTCCAAGTCCAGTCACCATTTTCAATCTAGTTACGGGGGGGGTGCAGCCCACCTTCCCATGTGGTAGTCAAACCGGCAACCTTGTTGTTAAGAGCACATGCTCTAACCAACTGAGCCACCTGGTCGCCCCATAACCTTATTTTTTAATTCCACCTGCAGTATCCCTTCATAGCAGTGCCCAGATTGTGTTTGATTCAAGATCCAGGAGTCGGGAATCTGGGAGTGACACCTTAGTGTTCCACCTACCGCACACAGCATTCTGGTCATCCTGTTTTGCATCAGGGGCCTAATATTAAATTCCCTGGAATCAGGAGCTGGACCTGGGGCCATTTACTTATCCAGCCCAAGGTGCCTCTCTGTGGGCCTGCTAGATGTTTATACCTGGGTTATACAAGAGCCAGAGGGCTTCTGTGATACATCTAGTCAGTCCTCTTACCACAAAGACCATGAATTTCACCACTGAAAATAAATATCCAACAAGCATTACACTAGTTAATAAAGTCAGTCGTTGAGCCTGTGCAAATGTCCATGTCTAACCTCAGGTGTGCCAATTAGTATAACCTTGGTGCTGGTTGGTGATAAGGATGGCTAGCTGACTGACTTGTGGTGGCCTCTCTGGAATGTGGCTTTTTGATTAAAAGCTAGTTCACTACTCATGGGGTCTGTATTCCAGATTCAGACAGCACATTGCCTTTAGGTGACAGATTCAAGCCAACCGACGCATTTGTATCACACTGTTTGTGTTGAAGTGTCTTGAGACAAAATTCAGATGAGGTAATGAAGACTTTCCTGAGACCCTCAGGAGAGCAGGTCCCGTCTGGGTCTCACCCAGTGCCTAGCATGCAGGGGACTTTTGTAGATACTTGTCTAGTAACGTGAATTAATGCATTATTTCCATGCTTTACTGTATACAAGTAATTACACACAGTACAGTAACAGTACGACAGGTCAACCTACATTGGAAGAAAGTGGAAATGTGATCCAGGGTACTTTGTTGAACTAGGAGTTTATTGTACTCATAGTGCTGTAAGCATGCTCACTACAAACGGAGACTTGAAAATCTTTGTCCACAATTATTGTAATGATGCCTTATTGAAAGGAGCGTGACTCCATTTTGATATACAGTGATACTTTGGTTTGCGAGCATAATTTGTTCTGGAAGCAAACTACTCGTATTGCAAGACATTGCTCATTTACCCAGTTAAAATGTATTAGAAATGTTTGCTCGTCTTGCGGAACACTCACAAACCAAGTTACTCACAGCCCAAGGTTTTACTGTACTGTCTTCCTACTAGATTTAAGCGCCTCCTGGTAATGGATGTTTACATTCACACTGCGTCTTTTGCATTGTGTGAATGAATAAAGGCTGTCCACCCTTTGAAAAAAAATGATATTCGAAATAAGAAAAAGGCTCATCCAGAGTGGTGTCAGGTAACTTTCCTATATTTCATTCACCAGCAGCGGATGACCTATTTTTTTTCCCTCTTGTGCCCTTTTTTTGCTTCTTCCCTAGAATTACCATCTGAATTTCCCCAGACCGCATCTGCCTTTGGGTACAGATGAGATGAGGTCATATTAGTAGTAATAACTCAGATTGCACTGACTTGCTGCCCTCCTCTCCTTACATGAAGCCCCAGGCCCTTGTTAAAGTGTTGCTGGGAATTTCTAAAAGTCCCTGGCAGGTATGTTCCATGTGCTTATGACCAGGGAAGCCCTTGCTGCTGGGGCAGCTGATGTACTTCTCTCCTGGATCCTTGCCCCCGCATCAGCTCCCAGGACCCAGGCGTGTGGGTCAGGGGAGCCTAGTGCTGCGTTTTGTCATTCCCTGCAGTAGAGCCATCTCAAGCAGCATTTTAGGTTTCTATTTACAGCCTGTCTCCTGCACCTCCTAGGAGAAATCCAAGTGATGGGACAGCACACTGTACTTGAAATTGCCCTCCCCTTGAGGTGACGCATTCTCACTGGGTCAGTCCATCACCTGGTGTCTTCTTTCCTCAAAGAGAATCCTCTCAAGAGGCTCTCACCCTTCACAGACAGGGTCATGGGCAGTCCCAACTGTTCATTCACCTGCCTCAGCTCAGCAAGGGACACAGCAGCAGGTGTCAGCCCAGGTATCTGTTACGAAGCACTCTGGTTAGACCATCGGCTCCTTTCTCAGTCCTAAATTGTATGCCTCCTCCTTTCTCTCCCAATACCTTTTTGGGGGTCAGGAGGGAGAGGGGTCTGACTTTGGAATCCTAGGTATCATGCTTTCTGAAAATCCAAGGCTGTGATGTGATAGTTTACTGCAGTTTACCATTTGGAAATGACTATTTAATGACATTTGCTTTAGTGATAAAACTCCCCCCCCCACACACTCCAAATCCTCTTACTCATCTCCTTTTCGGTTTTTCTCATCTTGTGAACATTTCCGAATGTGAAATGAAAATCTAGACCAGATAAAATTGACAGGAACCTTTACAGTGAAAGTTGAAGATGCTAAAACACATTTCTGAAATGATTGATGACACAAAGTGCCACTTTCCATGATCTCCAGATGTTGTGAAGAGATCTACTTTAAATGCAATCTATAGCCTCAGGTGTTCTCAGTCCCAAATATTTTAGTGTGTGTGTGTGTGTGTGTGTGTGTGTGTGTGTGTGTAAAATTATTTTTAACTGAAACACTCAAATGAAAAGTAACCCTTGCCCTTCTCTCTTTCACTGTCTGGAGATAAAGCTCAGTTTGGTTTATTTCTGCCATCGCTTTTGAAAAAATACCCCTTATATGGCAGTTTCTAAGTAGCAAAATAGTCAGCTGTGTGAATAAAATGTCAAAAAGAGTAGGAAAACTGGCTGCTGAGCAAAGTGTGTTTGGAGATTTACATGAAGGCGGCAGCCTGGATGGGGAGAAGGCTGTGGCTCTGTGGCTGTGGAATGAAGTGATTTAAGGGCGGATGGCTGCTCCCCTCCTAGATGGACACAGGCCCGTCTGTGCAGCGAAAGAAGCTGGCAGGAGCGCTCCTCCTGCAAGTTGCGTAAATGGGTACCTCTTTGGGGCACATTTTGTATTTCTCTTGATCTTAGGAGCCTTTTAACTTGGAGTGCTCCCTTCCACAGTATCCCATCGCAGAGGATGGGGAGGGGGAGACGGGGAGATGGAAGAATGGGGGGGTGGAGATGAAGAAAGGGATGCAGATTGCAATGAGGTGGATTTAATTTATGATCAAGAGCAACCCCCATTTATCTCAAACCCTGTAAACTGGGAACGTTCGCACTCCAAACCATGACCCTAGACCATGCTTAGACCCTGAGAGAAGAAGGATGGTTTCCTTAGAGGCCCCGTCCTCAGTCAGTTGCCCAGGAGTGAAGGAGGCAAGGCAACTGTGACAGGGAAATGTTGGCTTCTAGATGAGCTGATTTTCAAGTTAACACCTGACAGTTTTGTCTTGCTTTTAAGAGCGTCCTGCCTTACAACATAGCTAATATATAGAATACCGTGTTTTCTGGGTAATTATTAGGTAGTATTACATTCTGGTTAATTTTGGGAGATTAACCTGATTAGCACTTGATTTATGTAAAAAGGTGAAAATATTTCACTTGAAGGTAGCTTATGCTTGGGAATGTTGAGCATTACATTTGAAACAAAAAGAAGGGTGGAAAGGTGCTGGTCAGTAGTTTGTGAGGTGCTGGTGAGTAAGGGAATATTGGGGAGATAGATATTTAGGTTTTCTTTAAAGGTTTTTATTGAGGAATTGGGGGATGGGAACAGTGCGGGGGAATTTGGGGAAGGGAAACAGACAAGTTGCTTTCCTTTTGTTCTTCAGTCCAGTTGTGGAGGACGTTGCTTCACTGGCCCAAGTTGGCACCATCATTGTGCTCTTCCTGGTGAGGCAGATCAGTCGCCGGCTTCTGGACGGAGCCCAGCTCCAGGTCGAGCTGTTGTTCAGCATCTTAGCTGTAGAGGGCAGTGTCACTGGCCCTCTTTTGTGGGATCCAAACCGGGGCCCTCTGGCGTCCCAAGCCAGCTCTTAACCATCGTGCCACTTGGCCAGCCCAAGATGATTTAGTTTTGATCTCTGCTGATCACTTCACAGGGAATGTGGCCACTTCATTGATGGGGAGTTTTCCTTTCAGTGTAGGGTCTTTCCTGAACAGTCTGATGATCCTAGTTTGTATGTAAGTATGAGGTGCCAAAACGTTGATTGTAAGAGGTGAGGGTCCTGAGCATGAACTTTGTGGTAACGTGGTTGGTCAGGGATCTGCCATTTCTTTGGGGTCACATTCCCAACCGTGATTATTTATAGGTCTTTCTTGTTCATTTTCCCCAGAGAAGAATCCTAGGGTCTTTTCCTGCCGTGGCATCTCTCCTCCCAAAGTGGCTAAGCTTACTGTCAGTGTTCCTACAGCCGAGTGGGAGGATGTGTCCATCTGGGACCCACCATTCTTCGTGTAGAATTTCTCTTAATCCCAGTGTTTTACTGTAACGCTCAGGAGTTCAGTTCTTGAGTCTCCGTGGTCTTGGCATTCAGCCTTTTCAGAGAAAAACTCAGCCTCCAGGATGAGGGAGGTTCTGGAAGAGGGGGGCCTTACTCTCCCTTAAGTAGATTTTCAACCCATGGTCCTGTGTTTGGCCCCGCCCATGCCCCTGCCTTCAGAGGGGTCTCCTGTCCCCGAGACTGAGCCCTCTGCAGCGCTCACCTTTTCTCATTGGCTCCATCTACTGCTCTTTGGCAATCTGTTTCCCACTTTTCAGAAGTTTGGTTTCTTGCCTGTGGTTGTCTCCTTTCCCCATTGGTCTCTCTCAAATCTCTTTACTGCAACTTGAATGGTGCTTGAAAAGGGAGTGAAGGCAAATGAGTGTTCATCTGCTTATGTTTAATGGAAAGTACACGCAAATTCTCTAATGAGCGATTGAGAGGAGGAAAGAGTAAAACCTCCATGGCTATAAATTCATCTTGTTTTATAGCATGTAAGGTTCAGCTCTTTGCGAAAAGCCATTTAAATAGAAGGATCATGTTGGAGAGCAGTTGTTTATATTCACCTCGTAATATTTTAACTCGTAGTAAAAGTTAGGGGAGATCAGAGACAAGTAAGTATGAATAAAAGATTTGCTGACTCTACAGCCGAGGTCCGTGGACGATGGGGTGGTGGAAGGTTCTACTGCCCTGGCCTTTTCTCTAAATGCACGTTTAATCTGGATTTCCTAGTTTTATAAGTGCTGAGTGGTGGTTTAGTGTAGGTTTAGTTCAAACTTGCACAGACCACAAAACTACTTGAATTCCTGCTTTACTCTGTGTGGGCCATGAGCAAAGGGTTTAACTGATTGGAGCGAATGGTTTCCTGGCCTAAAATTGGGGGGAAATAGTGCTTTTCTCCCAAAGTTGTTAGGATTGAATGAATTAAAATTGCTAAGTGCTTAGCCTTGTGTGACCACTGAATACACGTTTTATTTACTTTGGTATAGTCTAGGCCTCCTTTCGTGTCTAGCATCCCTGTTTACTGTGATAAGCTCAGGTCTGCCCAACTCCAGAGGCCCTTAACACCCTCTCTCCTCAGTGTTGAGTTTTTCTTATAGCTAGCAGTCAGCCCCGGAACAGAACACAGTTCAGATAGTTCAATGGGTGGGCATGGATGGTTTCTGAAGGCAGTGTGTAGACATTGGGGTTGGGGGTTCTAGCCATTCATAATAACCATTGTCCGTCCATGTGAAAGAATCCACATTTTAAGAGAATACTTATACTGTTAGAGAATATTTTCGAAGGATGTATGGGGGGAGGTAGATTGGGAGGCTAGAAGTAGGTCTCTTTGGGTCTGCCATTTCTATACCCTGAAGAGTTAAGGTGAGCAGAAACTTAGAGGTCTCTCTTGGGCAGTGGCATGGTTGCTGGTTGGAGCAGTTGGAATCATGGGGCAATAATAATAAAGGGCATTATCTCCCTGAAGTCCTTTAAATAGGAGAGAGCAGATGACAGGAGAGAAATATGTCTGTGACCTTTTTTTACCCTAGGGAATAGGTCCCAAACCAAAGGTTCTCGTATTTGTCCTTGTTCCATTCTACCTGCCCAGTTTGGGCCCTTCTTCCTGGTTTCTGGCTTCTTCACAGCAGATATCTTAGCTTCCCCTCTACCCCCGTCTTTCCTTCCATGCATATTTCTATATGGATACGTGTATGTTTTAGATAAAACCCAAATTGTACTTTGTATTCTGTTGAATGGCGTATATCTTCCACTTATTGTGAGCATATTCTTCCTTTTGCCCCGTAATCATTTCATTTTAACCTTTCAAAAACTCCCTTTCTGACAGGGTTAAATAAATAATGAAGAGAGTCATATCTTTAAATAATACACTAACCATTTAAAAACCCTGGTTTCTAAAGTTTGAAATACTATCCCTAGTTGTTAAGTACCATAGGCTTCTTTGATAACAGTTTAGTTTAAGATGGAGCACATTATAGCTGACCGGGAATTGGATGCTTTTTATGGTAGTATAGATGCTTTTGCAGGAAACCTTTAGATGGCAGCATCTCTTACCGTAAACCACTCTCTGAACAGAATTTCTCAGATGTGTAAGATGTTTGACACAGAAGGATGCTCAGAATTCACCTGACTCTGCCCTTCAGTGTGTGAGACGGTGGGACGGAGCTGAGGCCCCAAGAGGGTCAGGGTTGTGGCTCAGGGCTGAGCCAGTGGACCCCTGTCTGGCCCTCTTCCCACCACCCTTTCTCTCGCTGATGTGAAATGTATCCTGACTCTGTGGCCTTGTTAAAAGCACACTTTCAGTATGAGGCAACAAAGGAAAATAAAGAGCCCAGTGGGTAATTTTGGACCAAAATGTAATGTGATGTTTGAAAGGAACAGACACAATAGGCAGTCTTTTTTATTTTTTTTGTAAGCAGATTTGTTTAGATATAGTTTGCATAGCATGCAGTTCATTTGTTTAAAATGTACACTACAGCCATTTCTAGCATATTCACAAGGTTGTGCAACCATCACCACAACCTAATTTTAGAACATTGTTATCCCCCCCAAAAGAAGTCCCAAACTACCCCTAAGCCATCACCCCACCAGCCTGCATATCTCCTAGCCCCTGACAACCATTCAAACTTTGTTTCTATAAATTTGCCTATTCTGGATATTCCTTATGAATATGATCACATAATATGTGGTCTTTGGGAACAGGCTTCTTTCACTTAGTAGAATGCTTTCAGGTTTCCCCATGTTGCAGCATGAATCCATACTTCAGTCCTTTTCATTATTGACCAATAATATTGCATGCTATGGATACATCACATTTTGTTGTCATCAGTTGACGGACATTTGGCTGCAGTGAATAATGCCACACTATGAGCATTTGTTTACTAATTTTTGTGTGAACCTATATTCACATAGAAGTGGAATTGCTGGTCTATATGATCACTATGTTGACCTCTTGAGGAAATGCCAACATGTTTTCCAGAGTGACTGCCCCTGTACATAGACTATCAACATAGGGTTCCCTTCTGCCTTAAGAATTCCAGAGTTTCTGATGATAAGTTGGGTTGAGAGAGAGGTGAGAGATAGGACTCTGTGGCTCTCTTGTGTCTCTGAATCGCATGCCGGACTGGCTGCTGTGCCTTTTTGAAGGCAGCTGTGTCAGCTGCCAAGAAAGCAATCACTTCTCCGCCCCACACAATTGCCATGCGTCACCAGTCTGATAAAATGCCTGTGCTCTTCGGCTGCTCAGAGCATGTTGATAGTACAGGCTGGCTGTTTGTAATCCTGGCAACCCAATCGTCTTTGCCCCAGTTCGAGAAAAATTCCAAATAAAAACCCTTTCGCCACAAGCCATCCAGGTTTGAACATGTCAAAATCACTTACTTGACATACACCAAAGACAGCTGCGGAGACTTCACAGCAAAAGAGCAGCGTTTGTTTTTGTTAAAAGAGTTTACATTCTCGAAACTGAGCTTACCCGTTTCTTCTTTGGCAGTTCAGACTGGACATTCTCATGTCTGTACTGAAATGACTGTGAGCGTGTGTGTGTGTGTGTGTGTGTGTGTGTGTTGAAGGGAGGGGAAAGGGCCGGCTTTCCCTTTAGGCATATTTGGGTCCTGGTAAGGACATACACTGTACATTCTGAAGCTTTGTTAGCATCTGGAAAAAATTAGCCACACTCAGATCTTTCCCACTGCAGGTCCCGTCAGGAAGCCCAAGTATGTGGAAAGCCCCCGAGTGCCTGGAGATGCAGTTATAATCCCTTTCAGAGAAGTGTCCAAGCCAACAGAGCCTAATGAGAATGGTAAGAATATGTTTTCAATGATTTTTCCCCCCTTTAAGATTTTAAGTAATGACACTTCATTTCTGAGTGAAACTTGAGTGCCTCTTGCAGGAATGCTTTGCTAAACCGAATGTGTTTGGGAAGTATTTCTCCTTGGGCTGTTAGAGTTCTGTTCAACTAATGGAAATTCTTGGAATTATATACACAGTGTAGGAATAATTGAGTGGGTGCATATGCATTGTTTAAGGGTTGATTCTTTATTTCCTCGCAATTTTGACCTCCCCGGGCATGGGGGATATGGAAAACCAACCAGCAGACTGCTTCCAAGACTTTGTTTTGTTGTTGTTTTTTTATACTCCATCGTATTAGAATATTCAACAATGAGCTTTGGCTGAAAAGCTGAAACTTTAGCTGGATGAAGCTTATAACTAGCTTTTTAAAAAAACCATTTGGGAGCTTTTGAAAGCTTCTTATTTAACATCTAAAGTTTCTTTAGGGAATATTGAAGTGGAGCAAAAAAAAAAAATCCAAATTGATGGAAACCTTTTCATAAAGACATTTTATGTTTTGCTGTTTTTTTTCTATATCTGGAGATATGCGTAACAGATATTATACACGTGTAGCATTTCATGGATGTATTAATAGTTCCCTATTTTTAAAAAATCAATTTAAGAATTTACCTTGTTCCTTTCTTGGGGTAGGGGTCCCCCAACTCACAACTCTTCTTTTAATTTGTGTTTTGAACTTACACCCTATTTTCCTAAAGAAACGTGGTGAGGAACCCAGGCCTATGTAGGGAAACCTATTGTACCCTCATCGTGGACACAAGCTTATGTAGTACTGTTGAAAGAGAACTTTGGAAAACTCATCCACATTTGCACTTTGAAATACCTGGCACCCCTCTCTCCCAAGCTGTGGGGGTTGGAGCATAGCTCCTTTATGTTCTAACCACCAAGTGGGCACTGTGTGTTTCTGCTGATGTATGGTGGGGAGTGGGTATGAAATAGGACATGGTAGGGAAGTGCAGTAGGGTGGTGGTGGTGAAAATAAAGCTAAAAATGAGCTGAGAAAGAAGGGATTGGCAGATGAAAGTCAGGAAGGGGGGTTTGGAATGGGTGGGGGATGGGATGAGGTCAGGAGCTGGGTGTTTGGTACAGGGAAGAGGAACTGTTGCTTACATCTTGGCATGAGAAAGTCCACCCTTTTCCTTCTGTCCAGACACCCAGTTGTTAGGTTTAGTTAGGTGAGAGGTGCTGAGGAGGGGCAGGCTGCCGGCTGTGTGGTGGTGAAGAGGGGAGAGTCCACAGTGGTATCTGGTTAGGACAACTGCCCTACAAGCATGAGGACCATCTTGGTTGTGAATTCACGTGTGCAAGGTGTTTGTATGTTGATCTGTCCTCTCATTTGTATTCTGGGTGTCAAAAGGAAAGTAAAAACCGGTTCCTCTGAAGTTAATATCAATAATCAAACTTATGGGCTGTCTGCCCATGTCAAAATAAGCCTGCCACCACTTACCCTAATCCCTATTCCTAAAGCTTTGTAGTCCTGGGAGGGTTATGCCCCTGGCATTTTGGCCGGCTTACACCCTCTTAGATAACCTCTTCCTCCCTGGTGGGGCATGTTCTTGAGGTCCTGTTTAGAATGTGTGATTCCCCCTGGAGTGAGAATGGGGAAGAAATTTAGAATTTTTATTGGGCAAAGAAAAGAAGTTATAAATAGTTCCCACTGTCAACTTTCCTTCCCTTGCCCCAGGCGGAATTGGCTGTCTTTCTTGGGGTGAGGACACATTCTTATGTTTGGCTGCCAACTGAGCTAAATTCAAGTATAATGATTGATGTTGCTGATGTAGCCTGCAGTTCACATGCATAATCACTTCTGAGACCTGAGTCTTTGATTTGCCATCATTGTCTCCATGAGGACTGAAATTGTGACATACCTGGGCTGCAAATACCGATAAGAAGTTTCCAGAAGTTTTGCCTAGATTTAAGAAATACGGTACATTTCCCACTTTTTGTGTCTGGGAAAGGGGCGTAGTTCATGTTTGTGGGCACACAGTCACGTGTGAAGAGCCATGATGTTGGTGATAGCCCCAGAAGAGTTATCTGATGAGGAGGTGATTGCCCAAGAAAACTCAGCATGGTAATTAGTAAAGCATGGTGTCTAGTGTAATTCCCATGGGCTCCTTTAAATTTCAATGGGGTTAATTAAGTTTGCCATATTAAAGTGGAAACTTTATGTCCAGGTCATTGAACCTAGAGGAAAGGCTGGGATGAACTAAAACTAAGTGAGTTTGAGTTTTAACCCCAGCATGTAGAGACGCACGAAGAACAAATCGTAACTTCCAGGATTTCATATCAGCATCATCACTTATGTTTTAATTTAAAATTTGGGCCTAGGCTTTCTATATTTCCTTTGGGCACTTTTTGACATTTCTAAGATGTTTTTCTGGGTGCTGTCAACAATAGCATTTCTGTATCACCAGACTAACAAACTATTGAAAACACCTCCTCATAAAGTGCTTTAGATTTTTAACATAGAGTCATGAACTATCAAGCTATTCCTAAATCTTTTTAACACCCTTCCCAGACTAAGCTGTTGTACTCTGTGGTCCTGTAGCTCCATAAATTCTTGATTCTTAGCTCTCTGTTTAAAATTTATGTAAATCAAAACCAATGAGCACTTTGAATTTGTTCATTAATTTAAAAGTAACTGGATTTATATGTAATTTGCATATTTTAACCATCTGGGAAGTGGGTGATACGGACAGATGAATATTTTTAGTGTAAGCAAAACTTGTTAAAGTTTGCATCACCTGAATACATCTTTAGGGAAAGACATTCTACTGTATTCAGTGTTTTAAAATATTTTTTAAAAACAGTATCTTCTACTCTGGTAAAAAAGAGTGACTTAATGAGGTACACAAATAAAATACAGTCCCCTCTTTCCTGTCAAATGTTCCTAAGAAGCTGTGTGTCACAGAATAAGCTCTTCACAAATAAGCTTCCTATTGATAAACCAACATACTGTTTAGGGGGAAAATGTCATTTACCCACGAAATAGTACCTCTGCCTTAAAGGAAAATAAAATAAAAAAACAACAGATAAATTAGAGAGGAATAGTAAATTATAATAGGATTCGCAGCTGTGTTTCTTTGAATTAGGGGCAACTATCATCTATGTAGGTTTGCTTCAATCTATCATTAACTACATGAGCAAGCTTTGATGGGGAGGGGTGAGAAAGTTTTATTCTTATGAGTCATTGCTCAGTGAATATCAATCTCAGAATATGATGAAACGTTTTTTTCTGGCAATCTAGCAAGTAAGACTGACACATATGAAACAGCAGAATAATTAAATACAAAACTCTTATTGGGAGGAGCTGATCTTTTTTAGATATAATATTGATGCCTTATGTTTCTGGTTACTATTTTAGACATTCAGAAAGATGTAGAGAATGAAAAAGGTACAAAGAAGAATGGCACTTGTCTACCCACTACTCAGTTTAAGAAATAAAACGTAACTATATTTCCCCCTGATTTATATTCCTCTTCCTTTCTCAATAGGTAACCTTGCTCCTGCTGTTTAATTTTCAGCTTCTTAGAATGGTGATGCACTGTTTAACCAATGGTTGAATATGGTTTTAGTTAAATGAAAGCGCATACCTGGTATGTGTGTGGTGAAAAGACTAGAGATAGAGGATCCATTCATCCTGCATTTCCTTGAATAAATATTAAGCACATCCCTATGCTGTGAAAAGCCCTAAGTTGGATGCTATTTGAGATGGGTTATTAAGCGTAGGTCTTATCTTCACAGAGGCTTAGAGTCTGGTTGGGGATTAAAGGCCTGTACACAGAGTGACTATAAAATGAGGGGGAAAGTAGTGTTGACGAATCCAAGCTGTGTGAGGAATCGGGTACAGATGGAGGTGCTGAGCCAGGAAAGACTTAATTGGACCTATGGCTTAAGATTTACCTGACAATGCATAGGATGGAGTGAGGCAGGAAGTAGACTAGGATCAGGGAGAATGGCTAGGACATGATTCCTGTAGTTAAGTGAGAGAATAACATCTCAAATTAGAACGGGATCAGGAAAGAAGAGGTGATGATGGGCAGATTCTTGAGGGATTGCAAGGATCTGGAGTTGCTAGAGACT
The DNA here is from genome assembly GCF_001890085.2 of Hipposideros armiger. Taxonomy (NCBI): domain Eukaryota; kingdom Metazoa; phylum Chordata; class Mammalia; order Chiroptera; family Hipposideridae; genus Hipposideros; species Hipposideros armiger. The sequence goes on along the minus strand of NW_017731380.1, from coordinate 3,024,800 downwards.
AAGACGACTGCAAGTCTTTGAAAATACATTAAGAGGGCACTGGAGGAGCAGGAACTGACCATTTTGGTTTGAGTTCAGTTTCAGGCATGTTGAGTTTGAGGTGCTGGTGGAACATCTAGGCAAAAGTGCCCAATAGAGAGTTGGGAAATCAAACTGGGGCTCAAGAAAGGGTTCAGGATATCAAACAGGCAGCCATTTGCTTAGAAGGAACATGATGAGATTAGATGTGTTAGGCTAGGGAGAAGGTCATTGAGAGAAGAGAACTGAAAACCTTTGGCATTTTATTCATGAGCTGTGAATAAGGTAGAAGAAGCACCAGCGAAGCGGTAGGAGGAAGACCAACAAGATCGCACAGTATCCCAGAACCACGGATTTTTCCCTGTGTGTCTTTTATGACAGTTGCCACTTTCCCCCTCACAGGATGGAGTATTTGCAAGGTTGAAGTCTATAGGAATATCAAAAGGGGAAACAGACTGTTTAAAAAAAAAATTCTTGTGTCTAACATGCAATTTCAGGAGAGTTGAGGGTGAATGAGTTTAAGTTGTAGGTAGTCAATAAGGAAATGGAATTGGTGAAGATAGATCCCTTTTTACCCCAAGGAGTTACGAAAGTAAGGGAAGATGAGAAAACAGTTACTAGGGTGAGGAGTATGTAAGACTGTGACTTCTTCGTTTATTTTTGAGAAAAGAGAATTTAATACAATTGGACACTTAAAGCAGAGAAGTGTGAGCTGTGGACATCTAGACATCTTCACTACCCTCTCAGGGGTCCATGAGATCAAAGCTCTTTTCATAATAACACTCAGAAGGTATTTCCATGTCTGTTGCATTGACATTTGCACTGACGGTGTGAAAGCAGTCATTGGTAAAACTTCTGATGCCTCAGTACACACAAAGGTAGGGGGTACCTGCTATTTTAGGGCCACAACACGTGGTATTTTTTGCCACCACTGACTTGCATCAAAAATAATTCACTGAAGAATGCCCTTGACAAAGCACTGAAAATAATGAGCGCTTTAAAAATCTTGACCCTCGAGTACTCATCTTTTTAATATTCTGTGTTGATGAACGGGGAAGTCCACAAACACACTTCTGCTGCATGCTGAAAGATGATGGTTGTCGGCAGAAAAAGCACTTGTGTGATTGTTTGCATTGCATTCTGAGCTAGTCTTTTTCTTTTTTTTTTTTAATGGAAGATCATTTTTACGTGAAAGAATGACTGGCAAACCATGGTTATTTGGAATTGGGTGTTTGATATACATTTTCTCAAGCAGGAACAAAATGAACATGTCACTTCAATTAAAAAAAAAAGAAAAAAGCCTGACAAGATTAGTTGCCAATGATAAAATTTGACCTTTCAAGTGAAAATTAGATTTTTGGGAATTTGCATCTGTCACATTGAGCTTGACGGCTTCCCAGGACTTTTTAATTGAGATCTGTGGTGATATTAATGAATGTGAGATTTTGGTATTGTATAATAAAATGTGTCAACATTTGCAAGATCTACAAGACCAGGATTTTTGAAATGACCCAAAGCATGGTGTTACAAAATCTTGCATGGGTAAAAATCCTTTTGAAGTATAAAACAGACTATTGGATTTTACTGTAATAGAGTACAAAAAGTTCATTGATATGGATTCAGAGGCCAACATTGGAACTAACCTTTAAGAAACAGCTACTTGTCAAGTTTTGGTGAGGTATCATAGAATATCTGTAATTAACTGAAAAGGTTCCTTCCTTTCCCAACTACATATCTGTCTGAGGCCACAATTCTTGACATGCTTCAACCAAAAAATCATATCATAGTAGATTGAATGCAGAGACAGACATGAGAATCCGCTCTCTTCTATTAAATCAAACATTACAAAGAGATTTGCAAGAATGTAAAACAATGCCCTTCTTCACTAACTTTTAAAATTGAAAATATGGTTGTTTCTTATTTAAAATATTACTTAACATGTAATATGTTTTATTAACTTAAAATATATTGATGTACATTTTAGAAATTCTTATTTTTAATTTCTAATATGATAAATGTCAACAGACATAACCCACATAAGCGAAAGCCCTTTGGAGTCCTCTATTTTTAAGAGTGAGCCCTGAGACCAAAAAGTTTGAGAACCACTGGCTTAGATGAATGAAAAGAAGAGAGGGAGAAAAATAAAAACAGGTGAGAAAATTGACCCAGAGTCTCATAGTTATCTAGATTTGAAGGGATGAGGACTTAGATATAAGTGGCAGTATTACTAAAGAGAAAAAGGCTAATTCAGGACACATTTTGAAAGAAGAAATGGTTAGATTTGTTGATAATTTCAGCATGGACTGAATGAGATAAAAAGCTTAACAATAACTTGTATGTTAACTGTGTTTTGGTATTATTAACTAGAAGCCAATTATTGACAGAACCAGAGCAGGTTCATGGGTAGATGTTCCTCTGTAAATACTATTTTTAGAGATCCAAGGAGGAGGGAATGGTGATGGCTTAGGAGAAGGACTAGCCAGAAAGAAACAGGAAAACACTTGTAAATAGAAATCAGGGAAGGCTAGAGGTTAGGCAAGAAGTAGGCCATAGATAGATAGAGGCAGAGAAAGGGGCTTAACATCAGTCAAGGCCATGTCTCACTTAAACTTGATTCAGAAGTGCTGTCTTGGAAACTGACATTAAGTCAAGTGTCAAGGTCACTTAGCTAGTAAATGGCCAGGCATTGTGTACAGTGCCCAATGCTCTGTCGAGTTTGAAGAGGATGAGAGCAAAGAAAAGGATTCTCTTGAGGGAATCGTCATTGGTAATCTCCAGAGACTTTCATGGTTCTAACAGAGTCAGGAGGAGGGAGTGATTAGACGGGACATGAAAGCAGTAAATGTGAGCCAAGTTGGAATAGTTTGATAACCAGAAAAAGGAGGGAATTTGTTGTCTTGAAGGAATAGTGAATTCAGAAAGTTACTGACGGCAGAAAAATTATAAACAGAAAACTATTTTTTTTTTTGGTAAGAAAATTTAAGCACATTATAGATTCAATCCATTGAAACCAGTGAAAAAAAATGGGCTCTTGGTGTTAAAGTTGGCGGAAATAATGACCAACTTTGATATAATATCTTACCTCAAAGATGTTTGGCTTATAAGGCATTTTCCACATTTTTTTGAGCCTCATAACCTATAAGACGTGGGTTGTGGCCTCTTTTCCTAATGAGGAAAGCAGGTCATACATAGGTAGAGGGCAGAGGAAGGGTCCAGGATAACATTAGTGTGGACAAGTCCTTTGTTCTGTAGGAACGGATGAGGGATGCTTATAAAGGGCACACATACGATTGAAGTAGGATGATGGTAACTGGGGAGCTGGTCAGTTTATGAGCTGCACCCTAATATTCATGCCCCAAATATGGTCCAGCAGGTGTGAATAGCTAAAAAAGAGACAGATAGGAAGTTAATCCAAAAAATTCCCTGTGCCTTTCTCCACGTGGTTATTCCACAGTGGTGTGACATGCAGGACTCCTTGAAAATGTTGGAAAATGTTGGGAGGAATTATCTCTCCATTTGCCTAGTGGATTCTTAGGGAGTGAAGCCAATTACTCTCTCAACTCCAAATACAGCCATCATAAATTCTTTGGATATTTAAATCTGCGGGATGTGAAATGTTACTAAAAGATCTTTCTTCCCAGCCCTTATCCCACTGGTGTTGGGTATGGCACACCCATTTTTGACGAGGTATTTAATATAAACTACACAAATGAAAATAGACTCTACCTTTAAGGCGTCCCAGTGGATTTTTGGTTTGGGGGTCATTTTGGAGTAAGAATTAGCTTCAAGAAAATCCTACCTGACTGTGTAAATCTCAATATGTGTGATCAACTCTGGAAGTAGAAATGCATTTCCATTTCACAGTCAAGTGTATCAGTTTGAGAGCCCAGGCAGCTCGTCTCTTCTAAACTGGCGCTGTCACACTTCACCCAGGCGTCCTCCTGCCAGAATGAAAAGTTCAGTGAGGGAAGGTTTGAGAGTGAGGGAGGGAAAGATGCAGACGGCTTGACGTGGATTAAGGAATTCAGACTGAAGGGGGCCTCTGAGGGGAAGGTCACTAGGATGACATTTGAGAAGAGAGAATAATATGAAAAGACAGTTGGGGCGCTTAATGGAAGAAATAAAACTGCAGTGGCTTAATGGATGTGTAAACCGAGACAAAAAACGCCTGCTCACTCATCCCGAACCTCAGCAGGGTTTTGGAACTTTGGTAGCAACAAAGTCCAGGTTGTACAATTAAGAGCACAAGTTAATGATGAATTTGGGCATCTCATGTCAATTCAGACATTAAACCTAGAGTTGCCACTGCTCCCCAGTTTGTCTGAGTTGGAGGTTGAGGGCAGGGTTGGATAACTGGTGTGTGTGTGTGTGTGTGTGTGTGTGTGTGTGTTTAAGACCTTAACAATCTGGAGTGTCTGTCAAATGCAGTGTAGACAGACACAGCAGTGACTCTGCCAGGGACATCCCTCACTCCCTGCAGCACCTACACACGATGCAGGGTCTTGGAGCAAACCCCAAGTGAGCCACAGGCTATGGCCTTCTTTGTCTTCAGGGTAAATTTTGTGACAGCCAAGCTTGTGCAGCTGCTTTCTGCCTCCACAGCAGCTGCCAACTGGGAGTCGTTTCTGGCTGCTTCCCCAGAGTGTTTCAGGTTGAACTAGAAGCAAGACATTCTGGGGCACAGTCACAACTGGGTAGCAGTGTAGAGTTTGTTTTGGAAGGAAAGGGGAGCGTGGAGTAGAGAAACTGCCAGAGTTCTGCCCCCTCACCCACGTCTTCCCCTTTTCATCTGCATCCTGTTCTCTCCCTCTGGTCCAGCTGCCATGGAAGATCAAGCAGCTGCTCTGCCTGAGCCTTGGGGTGAGGGAGGCGGGACTGATCCTGTTCTGAAGTGGTTCAGCCCTTGGGTGTGCCTGGGTTGTGTTGATCTGGTTTGGTTCCTGCTTTCCTTACCCAAATGCCCATGTACCTTGAGAAATCAAAAGTGGTTGGAGAGCTCTGGTAGGAAGGGACCTGCTGTAGAGTGGCTCTGAGGGTGTGGTTGATCCGCCCTGGGGTGGCTCCCTTCTCCCTGTGGGTTTGAAACCACTGCCCCCTCATATTATGAATTTCACTCAAGTGATCCAGAAACATCGGGGCTCTCTTAACCGAGACAATCAAGCCTTGGTTATTTCACCCCTACAGTTTTCTGGAGCAACTGAAAAACATCCATGCTGGTAAACAGCTTTTCTTCCCACCCCAAACATTGGGAGCTTTTGAGAGCAAGCAAGGGGGGCAGTGCTTTTCCTTTCCTGAAGATACAGCCACCTGGTTTTCCTTGTCGCTGCCATCTTGGGAGCATGACTGAGCAAAGCTGATGTGTGCGTGCGGGTAACACAGATGGCCATCTCGGCGCTGCTTATTTTGATTTTTTGTGGTTCCTTACAAAAGGCAAAGTTAGCATTGAGCTTTGGTGGCGATACTGCAGCTCAAAGGTAACATAGCTATTTTGGTTGGCCTTTCCTCATTGTGGTTTTCTAAGACCAGTATCTATTATCTGCAGATTTCCACATCTAGGGAAAATTGGTTCATGAATGTATGACTCTAGGTATCTAGACAATTTAACAAAAAAAAGAACAAAACATTAAGATGAGTGACTGTGTTACAGGTTGCATATTGTTCTTAAGTTCTCACTTCTGGCAGCACCATTGCCTGATGGATGCTGATTTTAAAATGTAAGAGAGGTGTTAGAAGAATGCGAGTATCATTTTGTCAATTGTAAGTAAGTACATACCCTTAGGCTTTTGGATACAAGGTTAACCTACAGGTCAACATTTATATCAAGCCCAACAATGAAATTCTCTTAAGTGCAAAACGCCGGGAGACCAGAGAAAGGAAAGGCTTCTGAGCATGCCCTGTGACCTTCAGGTAAAAGGTGCTTTCAGCGTTCCTGCGGAACACGCTGAGAACACTGCCCGATTTTTCCACATCTCCAAATGGACAGCACAGTGTATGAATGACTGGGTCCTGTCTTGGGACACATTTCCCTGGGATTTAAAATCATTTCCATGGGGGCTCCTGGTGCTTGACCCTTGAGTTGGAACCCTGATTGTCTTTCACCGTCGTGGAGCACGAAGAACACGTTTCCACCAAAATAGTCACACCCCTGTCTTGTTTAATGAGAGCTTCCATTTCAGTTTCGCCCCAACATCTCAGGAGCCTGGGCCTCTGTCAGCATGCCTCTTGGGTTTTTCTTTATTTCAGCTTCCTGTGGGCATTGGCCCCACTGCTCTCTTAAAGAGGAAGATGAAGGGTGGGGTAGGCCTTTTGCTACTTGTGGTGTTGAAAGTACCCGTTTTCCACATGACAGGGACATAGGAATCGCTGTCAGATAGCAACACTGTGTTCTTCTGGTGCAGGTCAAATCTTTCACCCGTTGCACTGGGACTTTTCTCTTTCACTAGTTTCCTAACCTGTCACAGCCTCTTAATTAGAATGTATTGCTAGAGGACAGGCAGCGCTGTCAAACTTTGTGCATCTTAAAAAAAGACTGCACGAAAGCACCGAAAGCACCCGACAAGCAGCTGTGGTGCCAGTTCCTCCAGATGCGATACTGAAACTCCCCAGAGGGGCACCTTCATTGTTTTCTTTCTTTGTTCCAGAAGCAAAGGCCGATAATGAACCGAGCTGTTCGCCGGCAGCTCAAGAACTGTTGACAAGGCTGGGATTTTTACTGGGAGAAGGGATCCCAAGTGCCACACACATAACCATTGAAGAAAAAAATGAAACCATGGTAATGCCCGAGGACAACGCTGCATTTCACACCTGCTCAGAGGATGAATGAAGGGATAAGCCTCTTATCACCTCCCCTTCCTGAGGAGGGGAAGTCATTGTTCATTCAGTCGAATGAGTGTGGACGGTTGTGTATTGAAATTTATTTCAGTCCTTGTGGGGTTTTGCAGTGGGGAGGTGGAGAGAAGCAGAAGGGTGCAGAGCTTAAGAAAATGTCCACATTAACCTTCCAGGCACCACCCCAGAGAGAAGTGGCTAAATGAATTAAAGTGGCTGAGAGAATTCCTTAGTAATGATACTGCTTTTATCTTTATAGCACCATTCTTCTCATCTGGCTGCTTGGGTATATGCTTCCCTGTGCTGTTTTAGCAGTTGAGATTTTGGAAGGTTCAGTGAGGTGAGGAAAAGATTTATAGGAGATGAGGCAGAGACAAAATGAGATGAGATCAAATGGTTCATCTACCCGAGAGCACACCTCATCCTAGGGAGCAGCAGCCTGCCACTTGGAGATGAGATGTGTCCGTTTGAATAGCAATGAGGGGCCAGAGCGTCGGCCCCCTGTGGGGGTCTCTGCATGGGTGTCATGCCTCGATTGAGATTGCAGTGACCACCAGTCTCCTTCCCCTAACCCCAGAGCCCATAAATCTTCAGGAATTGAATCAGGTTGCAGCGCTTGTGAAACATTACAAAAACAGAGTTCCCAGATTTTCCGCACCGAGGTCAAAGAGCCCATTTGTCTTCTGCAGACTTGAGATGAAAGGAAGTCTGCCTGCTTGCTATTTCTGTTTTACAAATGTGCATTCCTACTACATTATTTCTGAGACTGCCCTTTCCGTAGAAAAGAAAATCACCAGGGAGGGAAACAGGACAAGGATGTTCCTCCTTTAAAATTTGGGAGACCATATAGCTAGGAAGCTCCAGAGATGTAAAAACTCTTTGTGGCTTTGCTGTTTTCGGGTTTATTGTCTTAGCATCAAAACCAACAAGAATGTGTAGCAGCATCCTGTGTGCGCCCTGCTAACGCCTCCTTCCGTTCGTCTTACAGTGCACAGCTCTGAGCCAAGGCATCAGCCCTTGCTCCACACTAACAAGCAGCACCGCATCTCCCAGCACCGATAGCCCCTGCTCAACCTTGAATAGCTGTGTCAGCAAGACGGCAGCCAACAAAAGTCCCTGTGAGACCATTAGCAGCCCTAGTTCCACCCTGGAAAGCAAGGACAGTGGAATTATAGGTAAGAAGCACACTGCTCGATAATGGAATGGCTCAGTGCACGTCAGCCAGAGCATTCATTCACCAGGCACTTCGTAAGAGGGTTTAGCGTGGTCTGTGAAGGTCGACCCGCCGGGGCCTGCCCTGTGCTTTGCAGACAGCCCTGGCTGCACGCACAGCAGAGAGAAGGAAGCATCGGCTTTTACATTCCTCGGTGTCTATGTTATAACACTGGGCTTATTTGGCTAAAATATTTCCAGATCAGATCTGGCCTGTGAAGCTACAAAAATCTCCCCCCCTCACCCCCCCCCAACAATGAACTGTATTTATTAAGGATCGGGTCCCACCAGGACACATAGCGCGGCAGTGAAATCCCTGCATATTGTGAGGTCTCCCCAGCCTAATCTCAAGGTCACTTATGTCCGCATTTATTTCCAAGCATGTGTTCTTCAGTTTCTTGTAATGGGATCGGACCACGGTTTTCAGGCCAGGATTTTCTAAGGATGTGCCCACTCTGTGCCTCCCACCCCCACACAGTCGGGGTGCTTGTCCTAAATTGAAGGTCAGGAGACACGGACTCTAGTCCTGATTCTTAGGCTGCTTAGCTGGGTGACTTGAGCAACCTTTAACTGAGTTCTTTGCACACTTCTTTCCTCTTTGTAACATGAAGGATTCTGATTAGTTCTGTAGTTCCTAGCCCCGGGTGCACATTAGAATGATCCAAGGAATTTTAGAGCCCTCATTTTTACATCCCGTCCCAGACAGACTGCATTTATGTTTCTGCAGGCGGGCCTGGGTGTCTGTGTGTCTCAGGTCTTGAGCTGGGCGCCTTTCAGATAACAGACATGTGGGTCCCCTGGATGGATTGTTCGGGTCCTCCTCTGCTCTGAGATCACGCTAACATTTATGGTGCTCTGCTGAACATTTCAAATCCTTCCATTTTGCTGAGTTATGTATGTGTCTCTGAAGGATATTTCACATTTTATTATGGACTGAACCCCACTCACTTCCACATTAATAGGAATCACATGGAATGACATTTGAGCTCCTTATTTTCTTCGGTGACCTACAATTTCTTTCAAGCAATTTGCAAAACCAAGTTGTAGGTTCACTCAGTTTGTGTTTTGGAGATTGCTCAAAAGACCTGTGCGATCCCTGGAACTGGGTTGTGGGCATCCTGGTGTCAACCTCACCATCACTTGTGAGAGACCCTTAGCGTAAGGAAGGCGACCTCTTGCCTCAGGTTTTCACCAGGATCAGGACCTTTGCTGGGGTTTTGTTTCATTAATTTCTTTATTGAGATACAGTTCACATACCATAGTATTCACCCATTTAAATCCTTGCACCATTTTTACTATATTCACAGTTGTACAATCATCGCCACAGTCTGATTTCAGAACATTTCATCACCCCAAAAAGAAACCCTGTACCCATTAGAAATCATACCCCCCCTCCCCCCCCTGCTTCTCCCACATCACCTCCAGCCCTACTTGATCTACTTTCTGTCTCTGTAGATTAGCTGATTCGGGACATTTCATAGAAATGGTGAGTTGAGGCTTTTGTAGCAAATTGACATTCTTCTCACTCAGCTTCAAGCTGCTCCAGTGAGCTTTTTTGGCTGGTTCCCCGTTCTCAGCCCACTCTGTGCCCCCACCTGCTGTTTAGTCTAGTCCAGCTAACTTTTCCGTGTGACTTCTGCTCTCCTGCCCTGTCCCTCTCTGCGCTGTCCACCGTCGATGACAGATCGCTGGTATTCTGTGATCACCAGACGACTTTCTTTACGGCATTCTTAGCTCTTCTGAAATTTCCTCTCCTCCGTGAAGTTTATTTTCCTTCAAGGAGTTGGCCGGTGCTACAATTTTTTTTTTTGCTGTTGTTGTTGACAGCCTTTTACTTTTCATTGTGTGTTCTGGCATTGGCGTCACATGCCTCTTACTACATACCACCAAGCCGGTTTCTTATTTTGACAGTTGGAAACTTTTTCAATAACAACAAAAAAAAGACATTCATTCATTCTTCTCTCTTTGCTGTCTCTTTTTCTCTCTCTCACTGAGATACAGTGCTGCAATTTAAAAAAGTGTCCTCAAGAGAGGAAAGAAAAGTTGCTGATTTGCTTTTTTGTGCTATCAGTGAAAGATGGAGCTGGAGGACTATTGAATCTCTTACTTAGTACTTGATGTAAATACAGTTTCTGCTCAATCCCAGACTGGTTAGTCTCCATATTATATGCTCTCCATAGTACCTCAGTATTGTTCTTCAGTTTCTTTATTCTTGTGTTTTTACTTTTGTCTCTCTACGGAAAGGGGTCTCATGTATATTATTCCAGCTTTTTTCAGGGCTCCTCGCATGGTGCTGGGAATGAGAAATTAAAGAAAGTGAATTGTTGCTGCTATCAAGTTTCATTGAAGGAGGGAGCATTTAGTCGGTTTATAAAGAAACCTTGCAGGGTTCTCATTCCAAGTTGGCATTATCAAATCTTTCAGTGTAATTGGTATCTGTATGTTAAGCTGCGTCTTGCCCTTCAAGTTCAAGGACACATTGCATAGCATTGGAGCTGTCCTTCCTTTCTTGGCCAAAGTCAACATGTTCCCTTAACTCAGCAGAGGAAAGTGGGAGGAACCAGGATGTGGAAGAGCCCCAGCCTGTGGAGACTGTGCTTCATGTTGCTTTAGCTGATCTGGTGCAGGAGATTGGGACTGTAGGTGGCCGAAAGGGAAGCGCTGTGCTGGTGACAAAGTTCCTCTGTTCTCTCTCCTTCTGTGACCTGCAGCGTTAGACTCAGTTGCCAAAGGACACATCGGAGGTGTGGCAGGGAGGAGAAGGAAAGAAAGCAAGTATTTCCTCTCCAGACAGACTGTAGCCACAGCTCTTTGAAGAGGCAGGAGTGGTGGGGCCAGAGGAGGGAAAGCACTTCCGCCTGAATTAATACAGGGTATGCGGGTGCCACTGCTTCTGCAGAAAGCAGGGACCTGTGTGTGACTCAGTTGTGGCTGTGTGATTGCTGAGGGTGGGGTTGTCTTTTTTTCTCCCTGAAGAACAATGCTTGTGTTTATAAGGTGTAGCATGGGAATGACGACCTTGGGGCATCTTAAATGTTTAACAGTAAAACACAAAGCCCAGGAACACAGTGATCCTAGCAGGCAGAGATGGAGGGGAGATACCTTGGCTTTCTGACTTGGAAGGCCTTGCAGCTGTTTGTGAAAGAGGCTGGTTCAGATCTGTGTTCCTCATTACTTAGGGCCTGAAGAAGAGAGGGAGAGAGAGGCCTTCTGTTTAATTTTCCATTTTAAGTTGTTGACGATTTGTCAACCCAGAGAGCTGAGGTTGGAGGGGCAGAGGTTTGGGGGTGGGCTGGTAGAAAGTGCACACAGCTGCCATGGCATGACAAGTTTCGGGGAACAATAGGCTCCCATACGGAGCTCAGAGCAGGATTCCATGTCCGGCATGAACATCGTTTATTTGGGACATTTAGGGGACATTTCAAACAGTGCAAACCCATCTTTCAACATTCCCAGACTTCCCCTTCTATTGAAGCTGATTGCCATCATGCTGATGATAGTTGATCTAAATATTTTTGCCCAGCAATGCCTGACGGGCAGCTTGTGTTCCCAGATGCCCAGACAGCCTCCTCAGGGCTGCCACAGGGCGCCCTGCCTGTGTTCTGTTTCCACTGGTTTTGATATATTGCAGGGGAAGAGAATTTGGTTTTTAGGAACTGCTTCGTAGAAGAAAGGGCAGCCTAATGACTATTAGAAGAATTTGCTGGACCCCTTCCAGTCTTTCTCTGTGGAGGCCAGGTCTTAACAGAACCCTCCCCATCCCCCATTCCAACTTGATTGTGTTATACAGAGGGGAGTCCCACTTTATCCTATTTCAGGAGGTCCAAGTTCTGCCAACATAAATGTCTTCAGAAGTATAATAATTCTGTCATGTAGAAATACTGTCTAAGCTGGATGGGATTAACCAAATTCCCTATGAATATCTTTTTTTTCTTAAAGTAAAATTCCTTAGTCTTTACGTATTGAAATTATTGGCATTACCTAGAAGTTAGTGTCTGATTTTTCAAATTTGCGACGTAAAAACCTTTTAAATGTGAAACCCAGCTGTACCCAATCACCGTATAGTAGCTTTTCGATTTACTTGCTTTGAAAAGGAAAACTGTATAAAGAAGTGGCTTTTAAAGGTGTTTCCTCCATGCCTGAGAAAACGTTTTTTTTCTTAGTGATACTCCCTGGGTATAACTTGCTTCCAGCTGTTACAAATGGAAACTGTAAACTGTATTAGTCCCAGCTTAGAAAAAAAAAGTATATGTTTTTTTCGGAATCTGTGAAAACCAATCTGATTAAAAAAAAAAAAAAGCACCCCTGAAAATAATGGGTTTTAAAGCACGTTTTGACTTAAACATATTGTTTAATGTTTGTTTATGCCCATATTCTGATCATTATTTTATGTGTGGGGGGTATTTATTTTAAGGAAATGGGCTTTTCTCTATTTAGGAAGAGAGAGGATGGATATTAGATGAGGAGAAACAAACAAAACCCAGCATTCCTATCAAGATTGTAAACAACAATAAATCTTTTCCATCCATTAATAGATATGACTAGGAGGAGGACTTATGGGTAGTAATTAGAAAAATTCTGGCTGAGAAATAGGCCCTTAAAAGTCAGCCATCCCTTCTGTTCCCTTCTTCTGCTATCTGCTTGTAGCCGCTGACACTTAGAGTCTCCAGGTGACTTTTGCAGTGTGCTTGCCTTTGAGAGCTGGTATCAGATAGCTCCAGGAGGGGAGGGGAGGGAATTCTGAGTGGACGGTGGTCACATCTTCCCCACGAGGCGTGTCTCCCACACAGAGCGGGTGTGTCATTTTTACCTGCCTGGCTGCCCAACACCTGAGCCACCACATTCCACCAGGCCAGGTAGCTTTCAGGATGATTCATGCTCAGAATATGAAAAGGGGAAAGCAAGAACTTGGGCTCTTCCTGCTGCGTTTCCTCTTTCTTTGGGGAAGGGGGCGGGGGAGGCTTGCATATGCTTTTCTCCTTCTCACTTGGAAGCTGGGGGCAGGTATAAATTTAGGCAGGGACATTCCTTCACAGAAACATTTCTCCTGCAACGGTGACTTCCAATGAAATAGTGGACATTTGAGTTAGTATCCTGCTGGTGCTTACTAGATAGAGTTTGGCAATATTTGTTTTTCTGCTCAGTAGCTTAGGACATTTAAAAAAAAGTTATCGTGGGCTGACTTTTACCTTCTGGGTCTCTTCTGTGCCCTCCTAGCTGGTAAAATGAAGTGGTTCCATTGGTAGCTTTAGACCTTTCATTTCCTGGACTTTGTGTCCCAAGGGAGATGATCAGACACAGCAGGATACAAAGAGGAGTTATTTTCATTTTAACTTGTAGTAAATCCTGCCCTTTTGATTTTATGCTAATGCTGCTTTGTTGCCACCTGTACTACCCTGCTTGCTAATAAATTGAAATGCTTTGAAATTGATTTAGTAATAACTGTTTAGTGTTTCAAATCGGTGTTAATATTCATTTTCCCAGATTGCCTGCAATTTAAAAAAATCATCTTTAATTATAGATGCTTGCTTTTTTTTTTTTTAATCTCAGTGGAAGGAGGAAAATTTGCCTTTACATATATAATTCTGTAATTTACTTAATGTGGGAAAGAAACTGTTGGTGATGATTCGAGTCAGCGAAGCACCTGCTGTTATTTTTATTCAGACTGTGGTTGTCCTGTCAGTGTACCAAGCATTTATTGGCACCTGCTGTGTACCAGGAGCAAGTTTGTCCAGTACTGGGACAAAGGACAGTAAAGATAAGGCACGGTACCTATTTCAACACTTGTCCACCTGTGAGTCCAAAGAATGGTCTCTTGTCCGATGGAGGGTCTTGGGCAAGTTGTACATGTACAGACTCCTTTGACCTGACCAAATAAATTGCTGAAAAGAGTTTAAAACATGGCAGTGGTTGCCACCTCTGTTGGAAGATGTACATTGTGGGTGCATAATAATACCAACCACTAATAGTGCCTTGTGCTCTTTTATGGAAGATTCCAGAACTTTATGGAGCCATTTGACTATGTCAGAAGCTCCAGTGTCTGTACCTTCAGTATACAGCTGATGGAGGCTTGAAACGCTGCCCTCGTGTTTAAATCCACAGGCTTTTTTCCCCTGGAGACTCTTACCTGTTGTGTCAGACTGTAGGGCAGTGTGGCTGAGCCAGGCGGGCCTGTCCTCCCTTCCCCCAGCACCCTGCTCCAGCTGATCCTTTAGGTGTTTCCACAATCAAAAGCCTGAAGAATTATGCTATGAATGCATGGCTCAGGTCCCTGGCCTTGCTGCGTGTCATAGCAGAGCACGGCTTGCGCAACATGGTGAGCACTGAGCTGGAAATTCGGTACAGAGATCTGTCTGTCACAAGCCGCAGCACAGGGCCCGGTGCAAGGCCAGGAGAGGAGTGGGGCTCTGCAGCCCTGCAGTGCTCGGTGCTGGCCCCCCGAGAGCCAAGCTATTGTCCGTGGAAAGTTGCAGAAGAAGCCAGAAAGTCCCCTGGACTTTCTAACTAATGCAGGCCACCCTCCCTGTGGCAGTCCAGGGGAGGGCAGGTTGGCCTGAGTGCTTTCACTGGCGCCCTTCCCTTGCTCTGCTGAAGAAGTTAGGAGCAGTCACCCCAAGGTGAGCCTCAGACTCTGTTCCCTCTGTGGTTGTTCGTTTGTGGGTGGGGTGGAGGGAGAAGCACCGTCAGGCATTTGTGGTCAGGAGGTTTCATTCAGGCTGGGGTTGTCCAAGCAATCCTTCCCTTTGTCACTCAGGGAAATCCCAACTATGTGGTGGCAGCTGGAACCATGTGTGGCCTGAGTGCAAAGGAGAGAGGCAAAGCTGCTGTCAGGTCAAGAAGAGCAGGCTATTTGCGAGCTGCTTCTTTGACTTGTCTCTTTGATCTTTTCCTACTCATTTATTCTGTCTTTGCAAAATTGTGACCTTTGTTTAGTCAGGTTGAAAGACGTTGTATCTACATTAGTTGCATTTTCCTTTTTTGTTCAAGTCTTCTCTTCCACTTTTATAAGCAACTCTTATGTTTCTTTCCTGTTTGATCTTTAATTCACTGGTTCGGTGTTTTAACTTTTAAACGGTTCCTATCAACCATTAAGCTGAATATAGAAACTTAACCATGTTTATTTTTTTAGAGCTACGTTATTTTTCTGTAGTTGTGTGGGAAGGAAAACATTCTTGAATACTGATCATCTATGAAGCCCTTTACAGATGCCCTTCTAACTTATTTTCTCCACAACTCAGGGAAGGACAGAGGGTTCTCTTAATAGAGCCCTGACTTTGAAAATGGGGGCTGTAAGACATTTATGGAGTGCTTGGAGGAAATTTCAACTTCCGCATTTTTTTTTCATCCTTTCAAAATGTATATTTTTGTGTGTGGTTAATATAATCAGAGTAGTGCATGTACATAATTTATAAGTACATGTATTGGGGTACAGTCTCAAATTTTTTTCTAGGAAGAGTGTGGTGTGATGAGAACAGTGTAGAACACCATTCTGGAGTCCAGCAAGACTGTGGGTGTTACGGGGCTTTCCTGTCCATGGGGTTCCCATGAGTACTCAGTGAGTTGAGATATGATAAATTAGGTTTAGGACAGAGCTCATACATAGTAAGCACTGTTACAATATTCATGGTAGCCACTTGTTGGCTTTTTCCTAAGGGTGTTTATTTATTTATACTTAACTCCTCCTTAATGGATTTGAAATGTTCACAAACAGACATTTAGTAAAATAAGATTTTTCTTTGCAGAGAAGGTATGGGCTGGGAAAGGAAATAAGAGAGCAAGAGAAAAGATGAAGTCAAGAGTTAGGCTCATAAGATTTTCTTCACTGTGCTTATAAGTGGGAAGAAAGTTTTATTCTTCAGTTTCCTAGTAGCCAATATACAGAGAGAAACATAATCAAATAACATCAGATGGTGTTTGTCAGATAAAGACAAAAATGTACCCATTCCTAGTCCTGGGCCCTGACAGACACACCCACACCATGGGTCCTCAAAACTGGGGAAGCCAAGGTTTGAACCCAAGCCCCTTGCATTTTTCATCTCTTGTCTTTCCTGCAGCTCAGAAAGAATCCTGCTCTATCTATGTGGTATCCATTTGTTATCAGTGGCCCTTAGTGCCTAAACAATTTTGAGCTAATGGTATAGTCAGTTTAATTTTCTTCTTGGTGATCTTTTAAACCTATAACATGATTTATCCCATCAAAGTACCTACTGGGCCTTGGACTGAAACTGATTTTTTTTCCTGATTCTATTTTAAAGTGTACATTCAACATAGAAAGACCCTTCAAGAGGCAAAGAGGGGGCAAAGGAAAATCAAGAAGAAGGAATATATTTTTATTGCAGAGTCTTTCATAGCAACACATTCGATGACTGAGGGGCTCGATCTCTGCTTCCCCCACCCCTCAACCGGTGGCTCCCTCCTGGCTGCTGTGAGCCCATGACTGGCCTCTCTCAACTAGCCCCCTGCCCAGGGGCTGCTGCTTTTAGCAAGGCCAACGTTATGAACTGCAAAATATTTGTTAGCCACAGATCATGACAGAGCAACTTTTGCATGTTGAACACTTTTCAAGGCAAAGAGAGTTTTAAAACACACTGCATGTGCAGCCAAAATAACTGATATTGGACATTCCATTAAGAGAGAGAGAGAGAGAGAGAGAGAGAGAGAGAGAGAGAGAGAGAGAGAGATATTGATGATTGAGTGTGGTGGCCGTGTATGTGTCCTAACACATTCTGAAAGTGCTTTGGAAATAGTATAGCACCGTGTACTAGTATAGCATGTCTGGTTAAGTGTGCTGTTACTGCAAAGGAAGATAACACACTGTCCCTGGCTAAAAGGAAGTTTCAAACTATACAGAGAGTGAGAAGTAGCCCATGCGAGTCAGCGAGCAACACCCAGGCTAACTGAGCACTCCATCGTGCGGCACAGGCGAGCCTCACAGCTCGCTAACACCAAAGGGCAGATAAATCACTCATTTACAGAACCCTAAATGTTGGAAGAGTGTTTGAAAGCTGGTATGAATGATGATGGCAACTCTTAATTGACAAAAGCTGGCATCTGTACTGGTTAAAGGAGTAAAATGTTAGGATTTTTGAGTTGTCAGGGCACTTCAAAGATTATCCAGTCTCCAAAAATGTCAAATGACACACTTTTTAGGGTTTGTTTTTTAAAGTCATTGTAGCTAAGGGGTGTGTGTGTGTGTGTGTGTGTGTGTGTGTGTGTGTGTGTTTTAACTTGAAGGTGACTGGATTAACTTAATTAGAAGCTTGGGTTTCTGTTAGCCTGGAAGGGAAAACGGGTTTTTGAATAGCCTGTCGTTTGTTGTAAGAACCAGCTTTCTCTTTCTTGGAGACAGTGGAGCTGCCCTATTTGGTGTGCTGCTTAGGTCGTGCAGGGAACCTGGACTCGTTGGGCCTTTACCTGCCCCGCTGAATCTGCCTGAGGGCGTAATTGTACCTAAGCAGAGATGAAAGCACACTGCCTGGGCTTCAAGCCATGTAGGTGGATCTGGTATTGTATCCCAGGAAGGAATACTGTGAAGTGGGGCAGTCTCAGTGGGGCATCTTTGTGGAAGGGCCCGTGGCTTCTGAGCTGCTTGCTACCTGTCTCCCAGGGCCCTGGTGAGTGTGGGTGGTGGAATGTGTCTCCCAGCTGAACTTCATGAGGGTGGTGGGAGCGTTTCCTACTTGCAAACATATTGTAAACTTGTAATATCCTGCTTTTGAAGTGGCGACTCCATCTGGGCCCTCCCATCTCAGCTATTGTTCCTGCAGCTGGGGGCCTTCCTCCTATGCCCGCTTTCCTTCCGCTGTCTGCCAGGACCTGAATGGTGCCGCTCCTCAGGGTCTGGGCACTGTGAGAACTGGACCTTCAGCCCTGCCGTCCAGGAGCCCTGACCAAGCTGGGGTCCCTTCTCTCCTCATCTGCTTTCTGGGACCTGCTCCCAGTGCTATCACTTGTAACAGGAAGTAAGGAAGTCCCTTGTCTCTGTTCCCACTGCTAGAGGTCTGAATTAGGACTCAGATCCTTGTGGATCTGATTCTGAAGTGTAGGGCACTTAGGGAGAGCAACTGGGGAAAACATCACTTTGATTTCCTGTTTACTTTCAACTTAAGGACATGTGCCTGCAAATAAAACAGCCACAACTATAAAACCAAACAAATCACCCCTACCCCGAGTCTGGAACTTCTCTGTAACTTAGATATTGAGATAGCCTGGGAGCCTAACTAATTGCAACATGTCTATAAGAAAAGCATTCCGAGTTCCAAACACTGGACTTATTGTAACACAATCATACCTTATTAACAGGTTTACGATTAATAATTACGATGAGTAAGCAGTAATCTCATTAATAGAGTCTTCATGTGAAACACTTAGCACAGCCCTTGACATGGTAACCTTCCTTTAAATGTTAGCTGCTGCTATTACCACCACCAGCAGCACTTGTAGAATGGAAAGAGTCATACGTGCTATACTTCTGCTCCTGTGAATGGCGTATTAAAAAAGCACACAATGAAGGAAGGCTGCGACTGATGCCAAATAGATGGAGAGATGAGTGTTAATACTCCTGATAGAATGCTTGGAATTGCTGGGAATAATGACAGGCACCCAAAAGGTGTGACAGGTCCGTCCCAAATCAACCCACACTTTGGTTAGAGAACCATCTCTAACCCATAACAGTGAGATAAAATGTAGTGTCTGGACATAACTGGAATAGAAGGTTGTGCATTGGCTCATGCACTGAATAAGCAAGTGTTTATTCGCGTGCTTAGCATGTGCCAGGCGCTGTGCTGTTCAGAAAAGGAAGAGGTCGGCTGATGACAGACACTCTAAAGAGAGAGGCTTCCGTGTGTAGGAGGGATTTTTAAATAGAGGAGCAGCAGAGCAGCAGGAGCGAAGTCAGTTTTAGAGCTGTACAGAATGCCCTGTGGTCCCAACAAGGAAATTGTTTTGTCTTTACTTCTAAACCTTAAAAAGCGTTGTAAAAATAAACCAAACAAAACCCTTGGACCCTTGGATCCTAGATAACAGATTCTGTTGGAGCCAATTCACCAACCTTCTGATAAAAGTGTGTGCTCATGGTATTTTGATGAGACAGCTTAATCCAGGCTGCTGGGCTCTGATACACTGTGACCCAGTGCACCTCCATTTAAGCCTAGTAGTTAAGGACCCAGGCTGCTAAGATCCAAACAGGGAATACAGAGGGATCAGAGGACATGGCTGGCCCCTGTTCTGCAGGACACAGCCAGTAATGGGTCTATGGTGACTTGTGCTTGCAAGGGGATCGCGTGTGGCTCTGCGCCTTTAAGTTGGAAGGGGCTGTTTGTAGAAGCTGCATGGGGTGCCTAGTCCCACTTTTCATCATCATAGTCGTCGTCTTCTGCCTAGATGCTCTTCTGCACTGGTTTTCTTTCTTAGAGGTTAAATTTTAATTCTGCAGCCAAGCGTCCTTCTCGTGAGTGTGCTGTCCTTGCGCTGCTTCCATAGAGGTTTTCCATCCTGTGCCACCAAAGGAATAAAGTCAAGTCAGCCTCCCTGCATACTCTTGACCAGATGGTATAAAGTTTAATTCTAAAGATCAAGTTCTCTGCTTGACTTTATCATTGAATTCTTGTTTTTATAGATGTTTCTCCTGCATCTTTTCTCCAGTAATCGTTGTGTGGCTCCCCCCCCCCACCCCCGCCCCCATACAGAAATGTTGTTAATTTGGAAGAATTATTAAAAGGTTCAGAGGCATTGAATGAGAGATGAATTCTTTCGTGAGCAATTCATCTGTGTTTAAAAGAGAGGCTACATCATTCCCAAATGACACAGATATACCGTTAACTCGCAGACACTGTTTTGAACAGCTTTTTCATTATCTTCTTAGCAGAGCTTTCTCCTCCCCTGTACAATGTTTAGCAGTGTATTTCCCCTGATAAGCAGCATTCTTCTAATGCATCAAAATACATGGTATGAAACATACTTTGATAAAAATCTGTGTGGACTAGAAAACTTTCCCTTGGTCATGGGGAGGGGAGAGAGAGAGAGAGAGTGTTTGTGTGTTTTAACTCTCGACAGCCCCAGCTTTGCCTGGCCTCCTTCAAAGTATTTTGGTCTCTCATTTCAGCCACAATTACAAGTTCATCCGAAAATGATGACCGGAGTGGCTCCAGTTTGGAGTGGAATAAGGACGGAAGCCTAAGGTTAGGGGTGCAGAAGGGAGTGCTTCATGACCGCAGGGCAGATAATTGCTCCCCAGTGGCAGAAGAGGAACCCACTGGGTCAGCGGAGAGCGTGCTGCCCAAAGCGGAAGCCTCAGCTGGAGATGGTCCAGTCCCTTATTCTCAGAGCTCCAGCTCACTAATAATGCCACGGCCCAACTCAGTTGCAGGTAAGGCTGTGCTTCTCCATGGGAGGGTTATTCCGCTGGGTCTGAGGTGCCCCGTGTTCACCCTCTCCACTTGGGAATCTAATCCAGACACGAGCCAGCTTTGCGATTGTGGGCCAGGCCCTTACCTTTTCTAGGCCTCAGTTTACCTGTGTGTAAACATGAGAAGGCTGCACTTAATGGGCTTTAAGCGATCCTTCCGCTCTGGAATTCTTTAAATCCAATATTTAGACTACATGGCTCTTTGTATCTGAGGGAAGAAATTACCAAAAACTCTGTCTTTGTTTCTGTTATGTTCTGAGTAAATGCATGACTTTAATTACATCTTGGTAAACAGGAATCGTTGTTTAGAGTAAGTTTGTTAATATCAGCTCAAAGAATTTCTTTTCCTTTTCAATTACAGCTGACCTTCAGTATTATTTTATATTAGTTTCAGGCACACAAGCATAGTGGTTAGTCATTTATATAATTTACAAAGTGATCCCCCAATAAGTCTAATACCCACCTGGCACTATACATACTTATTGCAATATTATTATTGACTGTATTCCCTATGCCTTGTATCCCTGTGACTATTTTGTAACTACCAATTTGTACTTCCTGTAATCTCTTCACCTTTTTCACCCAGTCCCCCAACCTCCCTTCCATCTGGGAACCATCAGTTCTCTGTGTCTGTGAGTCTGTTTCCGTTGTGTTTGTTAATTTATTTGGTTCCTTAGATTCCATGTATAACTGAAATCATATGGTGTTTGTCTTTCTCTGACTTATTTCATTTAGCATAATACCCTGTAGGCACATCCATGTTGTCGCAAATGGTAAGATTTCTTTTTTTTTTTTCATGGCCAAGTAATATTCAATTATATATATGCACCACATCTTCTTTATCTAATCGTCTGTCGATGGGCACTTAGGTTGCTTCATAATCCAACTTTTCAAACTTATTTTTTAAAATTGAGGCACATCATACAGATAGGAGGTCCAATTTCTGTATAATTCTGTTATAAGGGCTCTCACAGCTTTAAACATCCGCAATGGAAATGAAAGCTCTCAATCAAGGAAATGAAAACAGGCCACACCGACGTGCCTTAGCAAGATGGGGCAGCTGGACCTAAGAAAATACAGAAGTGATGTGACTGTCGCTAGTGGACTGGTCAGTGGGTGGTTGTCAAGCAACGAGAGTAGGAAAACCAGGGGTGGGTGGGGGAGAAGACCTCTGCACCTGAGCTGTCATGCCTGCTTTTAGGTCCTGAGTTTCTCAACTTGGTGCCCTTGTCTTGAATTTAGAAGAGGAACTTGTTTTAGTCGTTCCCTGTTACCAACATAATGCTTAAAATTTCTCCTCTGCTAACACATGGACCCAGCATCTCTCTCGCTACATCAAAGGATTTTTCTGTAATTTATACTGCTCCTTTGGGAAGTGGCAGGCCACTCTGGTTGTCGTTGGGTGTTTTTTTACAGTGGAACGCTGAAGCAGCTGATAAATAAATGGCCCTAATGGAAAAGCTCTGAGACACAACTCTAATTTGCTTTCAAAGGAAATAAAATGGCCTTGTTCCAGAAGAGAGGTTTGGTATGTCTGCCAGAGAGAAGTACTTACACGTATTGAGTGATGGTTCTTCCAAAAGCTTTTGTGTCCTCCCACCACCATCCCACCACCTACAACATCATATGTTGCACCCAACGCATTTTAAAAAAGATTTACCTAGTTATCATGAATGGCTCATTTGTATTATCCCAGAACTTGATGGTTTTATTGACTCCAGCAAAAATAGCAAAATTGTATTCAATTTCATGAAGTTATTTGCAAATTGGGAAACACATTAATAAATTAATTCAACAGTGTTAAAAGCACCCCATTTGGAGTGATGTTTTCTGCTTGGCGGTTCTTTCATGTGGTCCCCTGCCATGTGAAGTGACAGTGGGTGTGAGCTGAGCTTTTCCAGGAGTCTGTGGTGATTACAGAGCAGGGCTGTCTGACTTCTGCTGTGCTCATTCATTAGCTTCTACGTACGCACTTGAGTTAGACCTCCTGTGGAATGGGAGGGTTTTACCTCTGGGTTTGAGCAGTGACTGCCTGGCCTAATGGGTTTGCTTGTTTCTTCCGTGTTGCACATTTTATGAACTGAAAACATATTTTGAAAGGAAATAGGAAAGTGTAATATCGCATAGTATCTGTTGAGAAGCTGGGAGTCTGGTAGGCTCTTTATTGCCTACCCTCCTTACCCCTAAAGCTGAACCTCAGTTAAGAGGGAATGGCAAGATTTTTCAAGTATTGCTAAAGAATAAAAGATTCAGGTTGTATAGTTCATGCAGCACTGTTTGTCTAGAAGGCAAGCGGCTACAAACAGGACAGTAGCTACACTCAGTGTTAGAAGGATGACAGTAATATGTAAATCTCTCCGAAGCATTTGCATGTGAAGGTGCATGTAAACACAAATAAATTGCCTTTTGATAGGAAACATCAAGTGATTTGATTTAGTGTATGCAGAGTAAGGACTGGCAGGTGAAGAAAGACCGATGCCAGGCCTCTGTTCACTCTGGTGCTGGTTCCAAGGAGCCTGGTCGCTCCGGGGAAATGAGCATATGGAACCAATTTCTAAGGTTGCCATCGGTTACTGTCATTGAGCCTGTCACAACTGTGGTTGTCTGTCCACTGTTATCTGTCTAGTACAGTGAAATTTTCATGTCAAAGATGATAAAATAAGTTGGCTAGGTTTGGAGATTGTTTTACTATACAGAGATTTTCTTTGCAAAGACATTTGTTAGAGTGGAGTTGGTTTAGAATGGTGTAGTCAGGTCATTACTGAATGGCACAGCAAAATGTACGGCACGGACATCTTGTTCCTTTATTAAAAACAGAATGAGAGGCCTTAAAAATGCTGTCTTAGGTCACCTGGAAGTTGGATAATTAGGATCTACTATTTTTGCCTACATTTTTTTCTTCTTTCAAAATACTCCCTAAGTGAACCATAGAGCACTGTGTTGAGTTTCCCAGGAAAACAGCTTACACAGTTACCAGCGAATTTTATTCAAACTCTCACTGGTAAGTGCCTGGACTTAATGGCATTTACCTTTAATAGGTTAGTCCATGATGCTCCAACAGATGTTTTTCTTTGCTCTGCTTAGGGGAGTCTCCCTCTGCTTCTGCCCCCACCCCCCATCCAGCGCCCTCCCCCACCAAGAAAAGACCTCTATCCTGCTGCATATTAGAATGATATTACAATGTACTTCTCACCCAGATGTTAGACACAATGTGTGTGTACAATGAGTGTATAATTAATTTTATGGTAGAGATATTAGCAAGTTTTTTCAACATGAAATTATTGCTTTACCTCTGATTTTTCTTGGCCCTGAATCGTGTGTAGAATTTTGAAAGCATTTATGGTTAAATACCAGAAGTGAGTCTGATTCTTGTGTTAGTAATGCCTGAGAAGCTACTGTAGGCATGGGTGAGAAGAAGGCAGAATGGGGCCCAAGCCACCTGCTCTGCAAGGTGGGGAACCCCTGGGCGCAGAGCTAAAGCCTCACTGCTCCTCCTCGCCAGTGTCTTTCTCAGTGGCTTTGACAACCCCTTAGAAAACAGCGGTAGCAGGCAGCTGGTGGCCTGCAGCCCTGCCGAGCGGTGGTCCATTTCGACGCAGCTTAATCATGTTCAAAATAGAGCATCAGACAGAGCTGTGGAGTTGCTGGGGCCACTTATTGCATACTTTGAAGCTGAAGCTGCGGTGTCTGGAAATCTGGAAACAGGCATTGGAACATTGGAAACCTCACCATCTCCTGCATCCATGTCAACCTAGGGCTTTTTTTGCAGTCCTTTCTTTGGGATCATTTAGCTCTTTAGAGTCTCAGATTCTTAATCTTTTCGGTTGTCACAAAACTATAAACTGAATGTCATGTTTTAAGGGGTCAGAAGAAGGGAAATAGGGAACCCTTTCGAGGCCCGAAGCATCTTTCTGTTCTCCAGAGCCGAAGCAGCAGGTCAGACATTCGTGGCCGTTTCGGCTCTGAAGTAAACGGGCTTATGGGTTGCACTGTGGCTGTACCTTCTACTTTGGCCTCGGACATGTGGGAGTATTCATGGTGAGGCATGTCGAGGAGAGGGGTATTTACAGAGGCCCAGGTCAGAGGCTCAGATCCCAGGCAGGAGCCTAGAAATAGGTTCCAAGCTGTATTATAGGAAGCAGGGGTTATGGTGTGGTCCTGCTGGCCTTCCGGGAATTTTCACAGGCCTGGTTGTGAAGGACCTGGAGAGAAGCTAGAGACTGCTTATTGAATTCCCATAACTTAGGCCCATTTGTAAGTTCTACGTAAGGAATTAGCTGAATTTTTCTAATGGGAAAGGTTTGCGTGTATATGCAACGTGTTAAACAGCCTGTGGATATGCACCTAAGGGATACGGAAGCATAAGTTATGTCTGCTGTTGTTAAGTCAAGGTGTCAAATGTTTCTCTGCAGACTGGGGAGGTGAAAAAGGCACATTGTCCATTGCCCCTTGGAAAATGCAGCAAGAGGGGACATGCCATGATAAGAGCCAGGCCATGAGCCACCCAGGTGCTTACTGAATGGAGATGGAGAAGGGTGGTTCTCACAGTGAGAAAAGAAAGAACTGAGGCCTCAGGCGGCAGATGGTGCCGGTCAGCGGCTGGATGCTGCGTGAGAGCCAGGAGGTTTCCAGCAGACAGATGGCCCAGCTTGACTTCTGTCCCTTGAAACTTGGTCCTGCTAATGATTTCTCCAGTCCTGAGAAGGCTCAGCTCTTGGAATGTGACTCCCTCTTCCTCCTTATTTGCCCTTAGATGACATCTGTGTTTTATTATCCTGGCAGATCATCATATGTCTAAGAGCGACAGTACTTTATGTTGGGCCACGTAACCCACAAACAAAAATTAGGTTAATTTTATTTAGATTTCTCTTATTGTGACCTACCTAGGATATATGTGTAATTAAGAGATTTTTTTTTCTTTTTCTTTTTTTCTTAAGGCTCAAACATGTACTGTATATTTGCTTCTAAGATTTACTGGGAATTAGTAAATTTATTTTGCATTGGTTATTTTGATAATCCATCTTGTGTATGTTTGAATAGACCCTTAATGCTTGTTAAAAGGTGTCTATGTGCTATGAACCTTATTTGATTTGATTAGAGGTAAATGCAACTACCTATTTTAAGAATTTTTAAAACAGTACATATATATAATATATAATGTGTTACATATGTAAATAAATAAGTTTGAAGCTTAGGAATATGTTTATTTCCAATAAAGTCCACACGGCTACTTTTACTGCCCGGAACTGACTTTCAGGGCTCTGAGCACTGTGGGAATTGTATATGCAGAACCTGCTCCCTTAATTAGCAAGGTTGAAATTCTTGCAACCGTGGCATGCTCTTTGGAGCTGCAGAGAAGTCTCCAGTACCATGCTGCATGTTTGTCGTAAGTTCTGAAGCTTAACTGACACTTGATTGTCGTATTTCTTCATAAAGATTTATGGGGAAGTCTGGCTCTTTCCATGAAAAATGGAGAATTTTCCAACAACATCAACATGACTTTGGTTTAAGAAA
>NW_017731380.1:2980937-2997947 GCF_001890085.2 Hipposideros armiger | reverse complement strand
CTAGAAAGTCAATTTAGTAGGACACTTTGCAGGACCATGATAAATGAGGTATTACCGAAGTATTAATAGGATCAGATTGGAAATACAGATCTCTTGGGTAAAACTAAAGGCTATACTAAGTGTAACATACATGCAATGATAAATCGAGTTTTCTCAGTGTATAAAATTATGACATTCTTCTAAAATAATTATTTTTTTTCTTTCTTTTCCTAAGCACGATTTGCTCCCTACAAGCCTCAAGACATTTTGTTGAAGCCCCTGTTGTTCGAAGTACCGAGCATAACAACAGACTCTGTATTTGTGGGAAGGGATTGGCTCTTTCACCAGATAGAAGAAAACCTGAGGAACACAGAGCTGACAGAAAACAGAGGAGCGGTGGTTGTTGGAAACGTGGGCTTTGGGAAGACGGCCATCATTTCCAAGTTGGTGGCACTTAGCTGCCACGGGAGCCGCATGAGGCAGATTGCTTCCAACAGCCCCAGTTCATCACCTAAAAGTATGTCCATGTTTAACTACTTGTCTGGTTTATTATATTAATATAAGATAGATGGAGGAAATTGCTGTTTGGATAGACATAAATTCCCAGTTTTTCTCAAGTTGTTCCAGCTGCTTATCAGGTTTGCAGTCACATGCTAGAGAACTATTTGGATGCCTCCATCTGTCATTGAGCCCCTGTAGCTGTAACCTGGGGTGAAGCCAGCCTTCTCTGTGCCCTCCCAACTGGAAGGCTTGCGTCCCTCCTTACGTGGGACAGAGATGGGGCAGTGATGCCTGATCAGGTGCCCTGGGGAATCTTGGGTCCTAAAACCAAGGGGAGTAGGCTCCTGGCAGAACAAGCCAGAAAGAAGCTGTATAGAATTCTTTTTTTTTTTTTTTTTAAGAATTTTCATTGGGGAGCAGTGTATTTCTCTAGGACCCATCAGCTCCAAGTCAAGTAGTTGTGGAGGGTGCAACTCCAAGGCCCATGTGGGAATTGAACCGGCATCCTCGGTGTTATGAGCCTGTGCTCTAACCATCTGAGCTAACCGGCTGCCCGCTGTGTAGAAGTCTTTTGTGCCCTGTTTTCCACAGCCTTTATCTTCTATACTGGTTTTACCAAAAGTATAAAAAAATAACTTAGAAATGGGATGGAGTAAGCATAAGATTTTACTGTCATGGCTTATTTTATGTGCAATAAATACATTAAAAGAAGTGTCTCTAACATAGTTAACCAGGAACAAGTGAGCCATGCAAGATTTGTTTTCAACCAAAAATAATTTAATAAAGGAAACGAGAAACAGCAGTTCTCCAGGGAGGGCAACTGGGTGGATGGGAGACAGGGCTGACAGGGCATTGGTGTTCTCGTTTGGGCATTTGCAGTTGGTGCCATGTTCACTCGTTACCTATTAAAGTGCTCTCCAGGTCTAATAAAAAATATATTCAGTATCCCACCATACCCCTATTCTGACATTGGAAATAATGGAATTGGTCTCTTTTCTCTGCAGCTTCAGATTCCTCCTCGGACCTTCCTTTCACTGCACTGCTTTCACCAAGTTCTTCTACAAGTGGTATCAATGTGGCTAAAATGCCTACTGGGTCTGGGTCTGATACTCCTGAGAACCAGAGACCAAAAGAGGATGCAGTGAAATACCTCGCTTCTAAGGTAATCTGCTCCTGGTTGTATGAGAGACTGAAAGTCAGAGAGTGATTGGTTTGCTAGTTTGGCTTCTGAAAAATGAATTATAAAAAGGAATTTATAACAGAGACAACTATTGCTTCATTCAAAAGTATAGCTTTGGATAAAATTGTGATAGAGTACTGCAAAGGAAAGGTATTAATGAAAATGTCTTAAGACACCGGCCGTGGACTTTTATTCGTCTTAAACAGTGGAGTGACAGAATCCCTCAAGCAACGCAGGCATTACTGTGCTCCCCACAAATCCGTGCTTACATTTGGTATGAGAGCAGGCGATTGGAAGCCTGTACCCTGACCTGGGCCGCCTCCATCTGCCCTCCGTTGCCTGGGGCCCTGGGCTCCCAGCGTCTTTCTGTCTGAGGTTTCTTGTGATGTTGTAAAGGAGACTTGGCTGACTTTCCCTCCTAAATTCATGGTCATCAAGGTCTTTCTGAAATTTTCCATCTGCTCAACATCCATCACAGGTTCGTAAGCCACCCTCCTGCATTACATCGGTGGCGTCTCACTCCTGGTGAATCACTTGGTTCTCCCCAGCAGCAGTGGTGTGAATAGGTAGAGCTGGAGAAACACCAGAGGGAGGCAGGGATGAGGGGAGGGGCGTGTAGTGAGGAAACCCCCCGGAGGTCAGGTGGGTGCAGGGCGACGGAATGAATGCTTCTCTGCCGCAAGTGCCCACTCAGCACTTCCGCTTCCGTGGCATGGGCAGCCCTGATCTGCCCTCTCTTCATGAACGAGTGATCTGGGGTGAGGGAGGCAGTGCAGACTTCAAAGCCACCCCACTACCGTGATTTTTCACACCACTT
The DNA here is from genome assembly GCF_001890085.2 of Hipposideros armiger. Lineage (NCBI taxonomy): Eukaryota > Metazoa > Chordata > Mammalia > Chiroptera > Hipposideridae > Hipposideros > Hipposideros armiger. The sequence goes on along the minus strand of NW_017731380.1, from coordinate 2,995,470 downwards.
TGTGACCTACAATAAGAAACGTGTCTTACGCTAGAGATCTGGTGTTCACACCCACGTGTTCACACACACAACTGAAGAAAAAGTAAAAAGTATTATAAGACTATACTTATAGCCTATAAAATTCACTTTATTTAAAAACAAAACAAAACAAAACAAAAAACCAGCTGTTTGGCTCTGAGTTGATGTCATGATGAGCCGTTGGGTTGCCGGATTTTCGTGCTAGATGGACTGTGGTACAGGCCGTCTCGTTGGTGGTTCGTGCAGACTCACGGGTTCTCATGTGTTCCTGCTTGTCTCTGTCCAGCTGAGAGTGGAGCAGTCAGCTTTCCTCTGAGTGCTGATAAATTTGATCCAAAATGGAAGGCAGTTGGAGGTTCCAAATTGGCCACCTCTACTCTTGCCGCTTGCTTCGCAGATCTTCCATTGATTACCTGTGTCACCCCGGCAAGGCATTTACCCTGTGTGCCGGCTGCCCTCCGCTGTGAACAGTAGCTCGTGGTTCTTGTCCTGCTTACATGGGGGTTGTAGAGCTGAGTGGGACGGCGAGGACTCAGACCTTTGTGAAAAACAAAGCAATTGACACAAGCGGTTTTGACCTTTTTTTCACCTTCCATACCTCAGTCTTATATTCCTCAGTTCATCCTCATTTGGGAAAGTATCAGGTTTTTTGTTTATTTGCAGTGCACCTCTCACTCCCAAGACAGTTCTGCATCTCGCAGTTCTCTGGGGGTCTCTAAGGCATCACCTGGTGCCACTTCACATCTGTGCCAACAAAGGGGACACTCGTTATCCTCTCAGGGCTTAGGCATGAACTTCTATGTCTTTCACATGATTGGCAGAAATCTGGTAATTTCTGATTTTGATCCTTCAAATGATGTCACTGTTGAACTTCTCCATGGTGCCACTTGGGGACTGAGGGCTTGAGCCAGGCAGCTCTGCCCAGCCCTCCTGCCAGGGGCAAGAGCAGCTGTGACTTTAAAGCCTGGACTTCATAGCCACTGACTTCAGTATCTGCCTTTTGGGAGCAGCAGATGTTTCCCAAGGAGATGCTGCTGTTTTCAAAAACAGTAACACAGTGAATATGGCACTTTTGGATGTTGGGAACAGTAGGATTGCTTGGAATTGCTTCAAGCCAGCATAGGCTTTGGGTCTTATGGATGACTTTTGTTCATCTATATTCAGTACAGAGTTACTTGTGCTCATCTCAGTGCTAATCAAGACCGATTTGTGGCTGCTTGAAAAGTCTGCTTAGAACTTGGCAAACCATGTGACTGAATGAAGGAATAACTGTACCAGTTAAGCTAAATAATGTCCCAGTCTTGGGCAATAGAAGCAACATACTTTGTGAGCTCAGCGAACGGGGGAGTTGCATCCCTGTTTGAGACCACGGAAGGAGCCGTGGGAAAGAGGCAAGGTGACGCTAATGGTCTGCTTCCCCCATAGGTCGTGGCCTACCACTACTGCCAGGCCGATAACACGTACACGTGCCTGGTGCCTGAGTTCGTGCACAGCATCGCGGCTCTTCTCTGCCGGTCCCACCAGCTGGCCGCCTACAGAGATCTGCTGATAAAGGAGCCCCAGCTACAGAGCATGCTGAGCCTCAGGTCCTGTGTGCAGGACCCAGTGGCTGCCTTCAAGAGGGGCGTGCTGGAACCACTCACAAACCTGAGAAACGGTACCTCCCTGCAGCCACCGAGAGCCCTTTCTCTCATTAGTAACTCAGAGTCCCCAGGCGGTCCTCAGAAGTGGGTCAGCGTGGCCCTGGAGTGGGAGCGAGGTGGGCGCAGGGAGAGGATGTGGGTGAAACAGTGTACCGCTCGCCTCCCTTCCTCAGAACCATCTCCCCGAGGGCGCCCCCCTGCCCAAGTGGCGTAATTTTAAATGAAACATCTCTAATAAGAATTAGCTCCACAGTTGAACATTTCCAAAGTAGCTAATTTGTAACTGTAGGATATTTAGATGACTTATTCCCTAGAAACTGTTGCCTGCATATTTTGTCCTCCTGCATAGTCAGGGACTAAGTTGATTGTTTAGGGAACTTGCCAGCATGTTTTTTCAGGGCCTCTGCTCAGTTGAGTTCAACCTAAAGCCATTTCTGGAAGTGTCCGTTTGATTTTGTTGCCCTTGAATACTCTTCAGGGGGGGGCGAGAGGAGGGTATTAGGGCTATTATGGGCCCTTTGGTTGTTCATCATTCCTCCTCCTCGCTCCTCACCTTTTGAGCTAGTTTACCCGCCTTCGTGGCACTTCTGCCACAAGGTGCTAGAGAGAGGGAATAGAAACAAATGCCATCATTTCTCCTCAGTTCCCTGGGCAGAACGTTGGTGCTAAGAGGAAAGGCAATTCAGCCTTGTGGGATTGAGCTGTGTTCTAGCGGGTCTGTAAAGCAGAGCGGTCACCCCCAGCTGGCTCTATTCTCTGGGCTGGGTGCGTCACCTTTTGGGGGTCAGTTTTCCTTCCCAGAAATCCATTTAGGGTGTTCTGTTGCGGGGGGAGGTGGCCTAGAGTTTTTTCCAGATTTCCTCTGTATGTTCTGTTTGCTGTACTTACCCCAGTGACAGGAGTTTATGAAGAGCTAAATAGTAGCCTATACATGGGTGAGATCCTGCTAAGTGTATGTGATGCGATCTGTTTCTGAAAACTGTTTCGTGAGAATTGGTTTCCTTTTGGCTCTTTGCTCCAGTTTTTATGATACATTTAATAGAAAATATGCTTCTGTGTAAGCCGTTTCTTCTGCCATATGTAAACCTTTTTCGTTTTCCCTAACACTTTAAACTGTGCCTTAAAAATGCACTGGGTGGTGCCATCTTATAGAAATGTATAAATTTGTCAATTAAAAAAATATATTTTATCCTTTAGAGCAGAAAATTCCTGAAGAAGAATACATTATTTTGATAGATGGCTTAAATGAAGCTGAGTTTCATAAACCCGATTATGGAGATACACTTTCTTCATTTATTACCAAAATTATCTCTAAATTTCCTGCCTGGTTGAAGTTGATTGTGACTGTAAGAGCAAATTTTCAGGTAAAAAATAATTTTCAAATCTCTTTCCACATCTCTATACTTAAATTTTACATTTATTGATACTAACAATTGAAACTGTTGTAAACCATTTAGCTGCTCGATTGAAAACTATATTTGGACTTTGAAATTTTAGTGCAGACAGGTCCCAAATGGGCTAAACTCTGACTTTTTTACCCTCCAAGGCACATTTATTAAAATGCCAGGTAAGTTTCCTGTTAGCATTGAACTGTACTTGCGCTTCTAAAATGGAAGTGTCTAGTCTTGGTTTACCATCATTCAGTTTAGGGGAGCTGTTTGAGGTGTCTGGCTAACAGGTCTACTAGAGCTTAAAGTTATTCCTGCTAGTAGTTATTTGCATGGGTTTGTAGTGGTACTTTTTTTTTTTTTTAATGAAGGGAAAAGGGAGGGATGAAAGAGAGATTTTTAAGGTCTAGTCTGAAGGAAGGTCTATTTTTTCATAAAACTTAAACATGAGGGTAACTCTTGCAGCAAGATGAATGATATTTAAAAAAATTATTTTCTCATCTTTTCCTTCATTTGAACCTTAAAATTGTATCTTAACAATCAACTCCTTCCTTCTGCCCCTGTCCATTTTCAGTAAAGTCATTAGACATTAGATTTTGATTTTTGCCCTTTTATAATGATATTTATTTAAAAAGAACATTTGGGTTCATTCTTTTCTCTCATTAAAAATGGCATTAGACCCCAGTCAACTTGATGTTTATTTTTATGGGTATTTGATTCAGACCCTTTCTGTCATTTTTCACGCAGTAAACAGAATCTGGCTGTTGGTAAAGCACAGGAACAGGAGGACTAGCTAAGTTTTCAGAGGTTCAGTTAGCATCCGTGGAAAATGAGAGTAATTGTGCTCAGCCTGCCTCCTGCAATTATTGCATTTAAGGAGGACATATACTTAAATACTTCAGAAATTATAGTGGGAAGTTTCAAGAAAAACACAAAACTCATCTCTGCTGTTAGGTGTCAAGGTGGTGCTTATCTTGGGGGATGGGGGAGAGACAGGAGGGGACAGAGGACTTCTGCCAGCTGGTGATGCTCTGTAGAGCTGCTGGGTACACACGTGTATTTGACTTCGTGAAAATTAATGATGCTGTGCGGTTATGGCTTATGCACATCTGTATGTATAGTATCCTTCAATTTAAAAGTTTACTGAAAAACAGCCACTTAAAAAATGATGGCAAGCTGTACTGGAGTTCCCGGTTTTGTGACAGCAGGCGGTCACTGGGCACAGCCTGGGGGCAGTTTCAGGTTTCCGGGTTCAGTTACCAGCCCTAGTATCTGATACACTAAGAGGGATGCCTCTTATCTCGGTATCTGGCTGTGTTCTTAGATGTACAGTGTTGGTTGGTGTTTGTCCTCGTTATATAACCAGTTGCACAATGTAAGGATTATGGGTATCAGGTCACCTCATGGTCTTACTGCCCCTTTGCGAGTACGGCCAGGTTGCATTGTCTGCTGGGGCTCTTCCATCTCTCTTGGCTCTGAGTCCTTGGATCAGGGCCTCGGGAAAGCCTTATTCCATCTTGCATCAGGATTTCTTTCACATAAGCTTTTTATCTTCATCTTATCCTATTACAGGTTTTAATACAAAACAATGAGTCCCTGTAATCCACAAAAATCCTCCTTGAAAGAAAACTAGTGAATCTGGTTCAAAATGCAGCTGACATAAAAAAAAAAAGAAAGAAAAGAAAAGAAAAGAAAAAAAAGAAAAAGAAATCTCTGTGGAGTGACACTGTGGGTTTTGTGTTTCTGCAGGAAATCGTAAGTGCGCTGCCATTCATCAAGCTTTCCTTAGATGACTTTCCCGACAACAAAGACATTCACAGCGACCTGCACGCCTATGTCCAGCACAGGGTCCACAGCAGCCAGGACATTCTCAGCAACATCTCTCTGAACGGCAAGGCCGACGCCGCACTCATTGGGAAAGTGAGCAGCCACCTGGTCCTGCGAAGCCTCGGCTCCTACCTGTACCTCAAGCTCACCTTGGACCTCTTCCAGAGGGGACACCTGGTCATCAAAAGTGCCAGCTACAAGGTGGTGCCAGTGTCTCTGTCCGAGCTCTATCTGCTGCAGTGCAACATGAAGTTCATGACCCAGTCCGCCTTCGAGAGGGCCCTTCCGATTTTAAACGTGGCCCTCGCGTCCCTGCACCCCATGACAGACGAGCAGATTTTCCAGGCTATTAATGCCGGCCACATACATGGGGAGCAGGGATGGGAAGACTTTCAGCAGAGGATGGATGCCCTCTCCTGCTTCCTCATTAAGAGGCGAGACAAAACCCGCATGTTCTGCCACCCGTCCTTCAGGGAGTGGCTTGTTTGGCGAGCAGATGGTGAAAACACGGCCTTCCTGTGTGAGCCCAGGTATGACAGGCTGCTTTCTGTCAGCTCTTTGCAGGGAGCTTAATGTGCAATTCGGGAAGGCATTTCAAACACAATTCACGTTTTTCTTTTTAACGGAAAGGCAACACAGAATGAATAATTCAGGAGGGGCAATGGAAAATTCTCCCTGCTACTAAACAAAAGCTAGAATTTTAGGACTCCACAGTACCTTTGGATGAAAGGGAAGCTAGACAATGCCTGGGTGCCATTTCTTTGCCATCTATTCTTTTCTAGACCCCCTCCCCTGTCACAGGTGTCATATGAGGTGGGGAAAGTGTGATATCAGCCCCAGGGAACAACAGGCTTCTCTAGAGGCTGTTCTCAGCCCCGTTTTTTCACCCTGGGGGCCTGTGGACTGCCTGGGACCCCCAGCACCGCTGCTTCCCCGCCACCTCGTGAACGTGTAGCATCAACTTGTCCCAGTGATCAGGTAGATGTGTCTGTGTCCCAGAGGGGAGCACAGTGATCACGTCTGGCCGCCTTGTTTTGTATTTGTGGTTCAGCTCAGTGTAACAGACTGGAATATGGAGTCGGGTGCACTGAGGTTTAGGTCTCTGATGCCCCATGTGTGAGATGGTAGTGGGGTAGCCGGATCCAGGAAGTTGAAAGTTCCACTGAGCTTGTCTGGCCAGGGTGTAGTTCGCCTCACTGCCTGGGGGTGGGGGGGCGTAAGCCTGCCTGTCGTGTGGTCTGGTGCTAGGCAGGGGGAGAGGTCGGGGGATTTGAGGGTGTGGGTGCTTCCAGGTTAAAGTATGTTCATGTGCATAAGTCCAGCTGGCCCTGGTCATGGCCATGACCTGCATCTTTGCTGTCTTCAACAGCTTCTGTTCTCTGTGAGTCACGGTTGTTCCCGACTCGTGTAACAGGCCTTCCAAGCTGCTAAACTGTCCCCCTTTGGGCTGAACTGGGCGTTTGAACAGATGCTGGGGTCCAGAAATGAATAAGAACTTAGGACCCTCACGCCATCTTCCTCTCCACAAATACTGGCAATGATGCTGTAAAAGGCCTAGCTGCTGTTTCATGTGGTGGATAGTGTTGTTTTTTTAGGTGATACTGGGCTACAAATGTATCTTTTGAACCTGGTTTTGGGCAAAATAACCAGATTATTGACCGAGACCATAATCACTAGGTCAACAGTGTGTCGTGTGGTATATCTGGCCAAGCCAGGTTATTTTCTAGGAAAAGTCAGATCATTTCCTGGGAAGACGGCCTGTCATTGAGTTTGTAGAGACATAAAAACAAGCAGAAAGACTTCAGCAGCGGGAGTAGATTTGTTACTGCGGTTGGAGGCGGAAGGAGTTGGACTGTAGTCACAGTTAAGCTTCGCCCCAGTTTGGGTGGCAGGTGACACTGAGGTTATGCAGCTTCGGGCAGCGCTGAGAGAGGGGTGACTAATGGGTTGTTAACCCACAATTGCAGACTCCTGAGCGCTGATGTGTTCCTATAAGCAGGCAAGGGGACTTAACAGGGGCAGAGCCAGGACTAGGCTGGGGCAAGACAGGCACCTGGGGTGTGAAAGAGTTGTTACTGCTCAGAACTATGCAAGTGAGCATTTATTTACCCAAGACCCCTGTAGTTCTTGAACTCCATTCAGCAGACAGAATATATAGAACGATGTTGGAAGGAAACTACTGGATTTAGTGCAGCAAAAGTTTCTGCAGACCAACTATGTGCAGGGTACTCTGGCAGAAAAAAACAGAGATTCCGGGGACAAGGGCCCTGCTCTCAAGGCCTTCCCACACAGGAGGGTGGACGAGGGAGGCAGTGATAGAGTTAGAAGGGAACCACTCTGCACGTGGGCCCTCAAGAAAGAGAGACAAGCTTCTGCGGGGGCAGGGAGAGACCATTCCTGGAAAATGTTTCACGTGCATGATAACGTTTGGGTTGGGCCTTGAATGATGGGTCGCATTTATATTCCCACCCCATCTGGTTATAATTTTGCCCCAATTACAGAGAAGAAGAATAAGAACCCAATACTCAGACACAATGTCACTTCACTTTTTATTTCTGTCCCTTCCCATGCATTTTAAACTTACTCCAAATTATCTTTTCTGTATTAAAATTCCCGTTCTGCTTGTTTTGCTTAACACATCATGGATATTTTAGCAAGCTGTTTGGAAAGCTTAGTAAAGTGTCATTTTTCATGGATGTGCAAACCTCCTCGGAGGCAAATGATATTGTCCCAAACCCTTATTGTAGGACCTTTATGTTGTTTCTGAGTTACTGATAAACATAAAAATCTATTGTGAATACCTTGGTACCTTACAGGGAAGCAGCAGAGTTTGAGGGAGCTCTGGATTAAAATCCTGTTTCCAGTAGCACCTTGTGTAATTCTTTTATAAATTATTTTAATTCTCAAGCCTTAGTCTCCTTATCTGTAAAAAGAGTAAGAGTATCTCCTTACCATGTGGCTGTTACATGAGAGAAGTCTGTACTTACAGGGGTCTGCTTCTCCTCTTCTTTCTTCCCTCTCTTCCTCCCTTCCTTCTTTCCTTCCTGTTTTTGATTATTCCTTAGGTTAGAATCCCGGAGCAGAATTACAAAGTTAAAGCATAAAGTTGCTTGGAGCCTTCATTCACATCACCTAGACTTAGACTTGATTCATATTTTGCAATATTTGCTCCATTAGTTATGTTTGCTGAAATAAATTATAGACTTCACAACATTTTACCCAAAATAATTGATTATGCACCTAAAATAAAAAGGAAGAGTTTCATACTGAACTACAATACTATTACAACACCTGAAATATTAACACTGATTCATCGATATGATCACACATGTAGCTGTGCTCATATTTCTCTACTTTCTTCATATTTTTTTAGTATGTTTGAATCAGGATCCAGATAAGGTCCACAAAATGCATTGTATTGTATCTCTTTTAAAAATCTGTAGATTCCTTCTTCATTCTCTTTTTTTGTGTTTTCCTTGCATTTTGTTTAAAAAGAACAACTGAATAGTTTGTCCTGTTACTTTCCCATAATCTGAATTTTGCTGGTTGTGTTCTTATGGTGGTTTTTAATGTGCTTATCGCCTCTATTGTCTATAAATGTGTAGTTAAATCAACAGGCTGGATCAGATTCTATTTTATGTAAACATTTTTTTTTTTTGTAAGGATACTTAACAGGTGGTACTGAGCAGTTCCCTCAGGAGGCACTTAACGTCTTAATGTCTCTCAGAGCCATTAATGATGATTTCCTGGACCCATCAGTTCATTAGGGTTGCACAAGGACTCTTAATCTAGAACAGTCTCCCATCTACTTTGCTTTCCACATGTCATTGACTTGAATAAGTGGATAGGATTTCAATAGGTAGAATGAGGCTATTGCAGGCAGGAGGAGCTGTAAAGCATCGCATCAGGATGAACGGCCCGTATTCTGGTGACAACAAATCTAGTTTGGCCGGAGCTTTTGTCATGGAATGGCGGAGTGGAAAGAGCTAACAGAAAGATGTGCCTTGGGAGCGTGGCCTTTTAGCAGTCGTCTCTGGAAAACTTTGAAATTTCTGGAGTGTAGATCATCTATGATATGGACAGGAGCATGGCGCGGGTGGAGCATGGGGACCACTGCGACAGACAGGAGTGGGACTTGTCGAGTCTGGCTTTGGGATGCAGGGTGGTGGAGACAGGCCTTGCTGACATGAGATAGAAGGGCGTGGCTTGGCCTTGTGGGCAGAGTCGAGAAGAAGGTGCCATGTCAAGGTGTTAAGCCTCAGAAACTAGGAGTAGCCTTGCTCTTAGAAAGGGTAAGAAAGGCCAAAGGCGTCGGTCGGGTTTTGTTTTCAGCAGTGTAAGCTTCTGGGGTCGGTGAAATCCCCAGGTAGACAGGTACTGATGGTGGGTGGGGTCTGAGGTTGGAGAAGTTGGAGTTGAAGATTTGGTGTCATTGGTGGTGAGCTGGTGGTGGGACTTGGTGAGGAAGTGTAGTTAGAGGAAAGGGAGCTCATGGAGAAGGATTTCAGGGAAGGAGGTTAGGGGCGTAAGCGCCACCGAGAGGTGAAGGCAGATGAGGATTAAGAGGAAGCCATTGGCTCTTCAGTTCAGGAGGAGGGTCCTGGGTCCTTAGAAGATGCCTTCTTTTGTATTGTGAAGAGTGAAAGAGGAGAGAGCCAGCATCCTGGATGGATAATGGAAGGGTGGAGAGGTTTGGGGTTGTTTGTGTGGGGAAGGGTTTTGTGTTTTTTGTTTGTTTACTTCTTAAGATTTTTATTGGGGAATTGGGGAAGGGGAACAGCGTTGGGGAATCAGGAAAGGGGAACATCCAAGTTGCTGTCCTTTTGTTCTTCAGTCTAGTTGTGGAGGACGTTGCTTCACTGGCCCATGTTGATATTGTGATCATTGCACTCTTCCCAGGTGAGGCAGATAGGTCGTCAGCCACTGGATGGCCGCTCATGGCAGCTCATGGCAGCTCATGAAAGCGCATGCCAGCTGCCGGCCAGCCCCACTGCAGCCTATGCCGTCGCTGGCGACTCACGGCAGCCCAGTTCCAGGTCGAACTGTTGTTCAGCATCTTAGCTGTAGAGGGCGCAGTGTCACTGGCCTATGTGGGATCTGAACCAGGGCCCTGCTGCTCAGAGCTGGCGTCCCAAGCCAACTCTTAACCAACGCACCACTAGGCCGGCACTTGTTTTTGTTTTGAACACACAGAAGATTAGGACATTGTTAGAAATACCGATACAGTGGGGAAACACAATCTATAAAGAAGGAGAAATTGGAACTGGCAAGGGAATGCGAGCTAAGTGAGGGGCAGCCTGCCAGCACTGTGTTGTCACTGAGTCTGTTCATAGCACCATTCTAGCTGAATTTCATCTGGTTTATGCACATCTTCTCCAGTCGCTGAGAGATCTCTAGGGAAGCACCTTCCATTGTTCCCTCTGGAATCCCTAGGACCGAGCTACTGCTGGTTATAAAGGGGATGTTAATGAGTGAGTGAATGAATAATCTGGTTTTGCTGACTAGAAGCATAGGCTCTCACATTGGGTAGACTGCTCAGATCAAATCTCTGCTCAGTCATTTACCTGCCATTTGATCTTGGGCAAATCAGCTTACTTGTCCAGGCCTCAGTTTCATCATGTAAATAAATTGGGAATCAGAATACTTAGTGGTTCACAGGGTTGTGTAGGTAAATGAAATAATTCAGTTAAATTTCTGCATGTGGCATACACATTTTGATAATGTATCAGCTTTGGAAAATGAACAAACTCATGAATGCAGGTAGACTTAGAAGAGGGCCCATGACCCTGAGACCAGGAGGGAAGGAAGAAAAAGTAGATTGCATATAGAGGAGTGCAGTATCAGCAATTACATGGTGAGTGGTCTCCTCAGAGAGTTGGGAAGCCATGTGCTCAGCTGAGAGCACTGGAAACCTTTGGCCTCCAAAGGATGCATGGTCATCACACCATGAGGGCCAGCCATGGTACTTAGCTTAGCATGTCTTTGTTGTGGACACAGTTGGTGTGGCCGTGGAGCTCAGCAGACTGGGAAACTGAGGATGGCTTAGCCTGTGGTGGAGAGAGTGGCTCTGACTGGAGTGACATGGGCCAGGTTGAACCCTGGGACCAGCCCATGGATAAAGACTGGGGAGCATGCGGGAGCCTGGAGCACTTGAACGTGGCAGAGAGCCGTTTCCACGGGAACATTGAACAGGAGAGGTGGGAGCATGGGAAGCTCTCATCTGAGAGGAGAAATCTAAGCTCGAGGTTTGGGAGGTGGAGTATGTGCATGGAGCATTGGATATGTGCTCATGGGACAGCTCTAGACCCTACAGGACTTTGGACTGGACATTCATTGGCAATGTGACTTTAAAAGGCATGCCTTCCTCTATAGTATGAAAAGCAATCTCTTGGTCTCCACCTGCCTTTATTTCCTCATCTCTAATGTGGATTTTTCCTCATCTATAACCTATTTGAGAAATAGGCATGTATCTGGATAAACACTGTTGAAATGATGCTAATCATCTAGATTAGCAGCTATCAAAAAACACATTTAGGAGAATGTATTATTTTTTTCTATAATGTTTATCTTTTCCTCCACAAATACCTGCTTTCCCCCCAAAGTCAGCAGTTGTCAGGTTGATAGAAATGAAAATAATTCGCACTGTGCAGAAGTCACTGCTGTTGGAGTAAGCAACCCTTCGCATCTTTTCCAAAGAAATTGGCTCAGGCAAAGGCATGGAGTCCATAGGAGCTGGAATGAGTCATACAGACATAGAGGGGAAAATGGGTAGGATGGGTCCTCCATAAAAGCATTAGTTGGGGGCTCATGGGTGGTGTCAGTTGAATGTCCACCATGTGCCCAGACATAGCAAGCCCCCTCATGCACCTTAGCTTTCTTTCCCCCACAAGGATCTGTCTTCCATCCAAGCCTAGAATTCTAGGTGTTTCTGACCATGAGCTGTTTCTGTGCATGGTCTGGTTTCTTTTCCCATTGTAAGTCCTTGCCCTTTGTCCCAAGTCTCCCCTAAAAGGTGATTATCCTGAGAGGAGGCTGAATACCAGGTCCAGTGATGGTTCTCTATCTGTTCGTCCATCTAAGAAACACACACGTGTATTTTAGTACTTACTAAGTGTTGGGCATTTGCTCAGTATGGTGACTGTATCTGTGACTTAGACAAGACCCTCAGTCTCATGCAGTTGATGTTTTGGTGACTGACATCAATCAATAAATAAGGTGATGAGAGAGAGAAGGATGGTTCTAAAGATAAAGACCTGCCCTGCCCTAGAGCTTCTCTCTGGGTCACTCCACAGCGATAGGGGAATCCAGAGGAGGCCCTTACAATGACTTGAAGAGTAAACAGCCTTGGCCATCTTTTGTAAAGAGGCAGCTTTCCGCCATTTTGTATGGTGATGCTGAAGTGCCAGGAGAATAATTCAGGGTTGTGTGGGGATGTCGCCACCAGAGGGCCTGTGGTGTTGTGGAACAGGGTCTCTTGTTACGAGCCTTTGTGTTTCTTGTCCTAGGAATGGGCACGCTCTCCTGGCATTCATGTTCTCTCGACAAGAGGGCAAGCTGAACCGCCAGCAGACCATGGAGCTTGGCCACCACATCCTAAAGGCGCACATTTTCAAGGTGAGACACCCACCCCTTGTTGTGGTCTTATCTTTCTGAGGTTTTGGTTTTGGAGACTTCAACAGCTTTACCAGCCCTCTTAGAGCCCTCCACGAGCTCCTACAAGTAACCACTGTTCTGACTTACAGTCACGCAAGTGTGTATCTAAATGCTGTTGTCAAGCCTTGCCTTGCTTTCTCCTCTTTGACGTTTCTTTTCACCTAAAGTTTGCATTTCATTCCCTCTCTTTTGTTTCCTTATTATCCAAGAAAGTGAATTACTGGACTTCTAGTTTTGCACCTTCTGGATTTTCTGATTGTTCTTTGTTTCTTATGACCTGGTTTAACATGTTCTTCTTCCCTCTGGATTTCCTGTCATTTGGCCATTGTACCTGGAAGCTTAATCAGATTCAGGTTTGAATTTTTTCCCCCCCGAGGGTATTATGGTTACTTTCTAGTTATACTTAGAGTTTAAACTCCATGTAGCTCTGCTATGGGTTTCTTGTATCAGGAGGCACAGCATTTGTGCTTGCTTCTCTTGCTGTGATGCCAGTGACCACTACAGGTCTCTTCCTGGACTCGTTCATTCATTGGGGGTTATAGAAGGGTGATATTCTATCATTTATTCCTCCTTTGAATGACTGGAGAACTCTATAAAGAGAAGAAACTGTCTCCTCATCTGCCATCTCTTTCCCCAGGCATAGCGGAAGCAGGCTAGTTCCTTGACCCTTTGCTTTAGGGAGGGAAGGCTTATAGGTCCAGGCATTCTTTGTAGGCACGCAGCACCACCTACACCATATGTGAGCTTGTATCTGCACCCTCTGGGGCATACCTGCTTTCAGACCGATGCTGCAGGTAGGAAAGGAGATGTTGAAGGCTGATTTGTCTCCGATTGCTTCCAGGGCCTGAGTAAAAAGACAGGAATCTCTTCAAGCCATCTCCAAGCCCTGTGGATCGGGTACAGCACCGAGGGGCTGTCTGCCGCCCTCGCCTCTCTCAGGAATCTCTACACTCCCAACGTGAAGGTGAGCAACCCGATCCCACCCAGAGCCAGAGCCCCCAGCCCCGGCACCTGCTGCCCACCCTCCAACATACCTGCCCTCCCCCCTGCATTGGGTGGTGGTCAGAGGAGATGGACGAGCTTCTAATGACGCTTTTTCCAAGATGTAAATCACACAGACTTGAAAGCTCTGTTACCATTTCTCTCCTAGAAGGTTAGCTTTCGCTCAGGCAGGAAAATGTGGGCAGTCGGAGGCTACTGTGTGAGCCCATGGAGGCTGTTTCAGAGCGGATGTGATAAGGAAGCAATTCACAAAGGCAACCAAAGGTCAGAGGTAGAGTTGCAGAGAAAACTGATTTTTAAAGTGTCCTAGGCTTCTAATCTGCGCTATCTCTTTATAGTTCATAGGAAATTAAGCATTGATGAGTGACACAAAGCAATGGGTGCACAGGGGAAAACTATTACTAGCGTTTTTGTGCACACATGTATTTATGGCCATGGAAAGCGTATCGGGGGCAGCCCGCTGCTGAGCCAAGGGCTTCTTCAGTCTTGGTCAGTGGCTGTCGTCACTGTATCTTGCTGAGCTTCCTCGCTTAATGCAGTCTGAGAATCTAAAGCTCACCGAGGCCGAGTATCTGGTTAAGGCAACATAGAAGGGCTGATGCCCGCAAACAGTGTGGGAATTGCTGGTTTACACCGAAGCGGCCTGCACCCGTCTTCTCCAGTGCAAAGTAAAATGTGGTCATCAGTGTTTGCACATTTTAGATGCCTCGCCCACGTGACATATCTGCTACACTCTAGGCCTTTTTGCCACAAGCCCTGACGTGCCCAGCTGCCACAGAAGCTCTGAGGCAGATTCCCAGGGAGTCCGGGCCTCGCTGTCACTCATCGCCATGAAACAATCACACCTGTTCCCCTCTTAGTAGCACAGTGGCCCCGATGTGGTTATGCAGCAAAGGACAAAGCCGTAGAAGTTTCTGGGCATGTCTTCCACTTCTTACTTTGGTTATTCAAACTCACCTGGGAAGGAGGCTCCGTGCCCCAGAGAGGATGCTGTGGGGGACA
>NW_017731380.1:2976957-2977867 GCF_001890085.2 Hipposideros armiger | reverse complement strand
AGTGCTTTGTCTCCTTTCTGGAAACTGAGACTCTGCTGTAGGTACCTGAAAACTTGTGGATGTGCCTGTTGGTGATGGTGAAGAAGAGCTGCTTGCCATGAGTGTTTGATGGGTCCAGGTGACTCACGTCTGCCCTCAGATAAGCATGAGGCCTGCTACTGCTCTCTCTGTACCGGTGAACAGCCCAGGGAGGCCAGACCTCTGGGCACCAGGTTCCTAGGGCAGAGTGCTGTCCTGTTCCTTCCAGGGGCAGGGGCCTGGGTTCTTGTCCCTTCTGAAGATTCGATGAAAGGTGATTATAACAACAGCAATTAGTATTTATTCAGCACTTACAGGATTCTGAGAACTGTGCTAACCGCTGTGTGTGTGTGTGTGTGTGTGTGTATGTGTGTGTTATGTTTAATCTTCACAACAACCCAATGAGGTGAGACTGTTTTTAGATCCCTGTTGCAGAGGTGGAAGGAAGTTGCTTGCCCCAGAGCACACAGCTGGAGGTAGCTCGCCCTGAGCAAGCCTATGCTCCACAGGTGCACTTACCACCTCATGTGTTTACAGCCCCAGCTGTCAGCTAGAATCACTGGGGAGCTCGGTGTCCCAGTCAAGTCAGACTCTCCAAGGATGGAGCACAGGCATTGGAAACTGTCAAGCTCCCAGGTGGTTTCAGTGTGCAGCAGGGTGAAGAACCTGGGCTAGAAGAAGGTCCACAAGACCAATTGGGGGTTACGTGGTAAAAATACCCACAGCGTTGCACCAACAAAGGAAATGTTTTACCCAAGAAGCACATGAGTTGTGAATTGATAACATGTATGCTTCTCTAAGAAAGTTTTGCCCTTAAGCACATACTGTCCAGGTAATGTCTTGTAAGGTATCCAACAAGACAGTACCGAAAGTACACCTTCCAACATTGTTA
>NW_017731380.1:2975576-2976726 GCF_001890085.2 Hipposideros armiger | reverse complement strand
TTTTAAGACAGTAAATTAAAAGGTACAGTGTAATAATGTAATGAACTTGACCCTCCTGGGCTTATGAACTTTCCTCTTTAACATGCTTGCACTTTTAAGAATCATTCGTCTTTACTTTGTTTTGTAGAACTCCAGTGTCACCTACATCTGCACTATCCCCAAAATTCTCTAACTTGGCTGTAGAATTTTAAGGCTTTCCATTATCCTTCTGTTTCTTTTATCTTCCAAGAAAAAAAAAATAAAAGGGTTTTCACAGAATCTTGAACAAATTACAGTAATTTAAAATTATGCATGCAATTAAGGAACTTTTTTTAGAGAGTATTAAATGTTGTCATACAGGAATGGATGTCACTTTGAGCAATAATTGCTGTTTGCCACTTCGGTAAATTAAAGTGACTTGCTCTGGAACGATTACTTGGTAGATGAATTTTAATGTCAGTGGCAAGCCAGTGACTTCTAGCAATGGAATCTCCTGTTACCAGGCCAGCGTTGTGCCAGCCCAGGCCCTGGCCGGCCCACTCCTTGCCACCAGTGCCTCCAGGCTCCCATCCAGCTGGCTGTTTTGCTCACTCTGTCCCATCAGACTAGCTGCCAGCCATGGGCGTCCCCAGGCTGTGGACTATAGAGAATTCAGCTCAGCTGAAGACAAGGAGGGGCGGAGACAAGAACTAGCCGTGGACTTTGGCTGCATGTCTCTTGGCTGAGAGGGTCCAGTCATATTCTTTTGTTTGTTTCATTTTATTACACATCCCTTTATTGCACTTCACAGATGTTGTGTTTTTTACAAATTAAAGGCAAGACCCTCCCCCAGAAACGATCCAGTCATATTCTGCATGCCAGTTAGGCAGTACACATTTTAAGTCAGTTGTGTGGATGTGAACTGAGACTCACACGTTCCCATCGTGCTGGCCAGTGCCTCTCCTGTCCTCATGATCACATCGCTTTGCTTACCCCCAGCCCCGTTTTTTTTTTGTTTTCTTGCATTCATTAAACCCAGAAGTTGATAGATAATATTGCCGTTTCCACATTTTATCCAAGGAGAGTTTTTGTGGTGGTGATGGTTGTAAAATTTCCATGTATTGGGTTGTCAGAAAAGTCATGACGCATTTTTACAATGAAAAACATAGAAAAAATACGTCATGACTTTTCC
>NW_017731380.1:2971500-2973126 GCF_001890085.2 Hipposideros armiger | reverse complement strand
GGGTGTAAACGACAGGGTGGATGCTGGCTCATGGGCCTCCTCAGCACTTGTACATGGTGTGTCCTTCCTGAAATGTAAGTAATGTCCCCGAGGCGGGGAGGCTCTGATGCATGGACCATCCTGTCGTGGAGGACCTTTGTTTGACACTCTTCTCTGTGAACTTCAGAATCTCACAGCTAGGTCTGGTGGAGTGGACTAAGCTGGAAAATGGGGTATGCGGAGGGGGTGGGGAAGGCCTGGGTTGATACGTGTGTGGGAGTGTGGTTGTGTGTGTGGACAAGTGTGTGCCCACTGGGGGAGTGGGAGGAGCGTTCATTACAGGGTGCGACGGGACTTCTCTCTGGTGTCCTGGTGTTGGAGCTGAGACCTATAGGAAGTGATCCCTTCTCATCTGCATCTATGGGAAGGGCATTCCTGGCAGAGGGAACTGTAAGGGTAAAGGTCAGAGTTCCGGGGCCTGCTTGCCATTGTGGCGGGATAAACACTGGGCCCAGTGTGACCGCAGTGGGGGAAGCGAGGAGAAGGATGCTGGGAGAGGAGGTTGGAGAGGGAGCTGGAGGACTGGATCACGTCGGGTTCAAGCTTCAGCCGCAACCAAGACTTCAGACTTTACACTTTGGGTTCTAACCTGTCTGTGTTCTGTCCCCCTATTCTGCCTTGTGGTTTCACCACCTGGTAATATTAATTTCTATCAGTTTGTAAAAAAGTCTGTCAGTGACTCTTGTGGACACCTATCATTGAAATAACTTGAATTTTATATGACTTATTGTCTCTCTGTATCTTTTAATGATCCCATGTGTCTCTAGTTAAATGAATGACATGGTCTCTGTGGCTTTCACACTTAGCGGGCAGCCCGGGAGGCCTGCCAGAGCCTGTCAGGGGAGTGATGGATGCTATTGGGACCATTGAAGGGAGCTGTTTGAAGAAATGCAGTGGGCATCTTAATAGGTATTACAGGAGTGTCATTTTTTCAATGATCTGGAGACATGCAGCAGATATTAGGAGAGCTACATTTGCATGAGGTATTCAGTGGTTTTATTTTAAAATGTGTAGCTAATCTTTCCGATACATGGATCCAAGTAGTTTAGTGGGTGGTGGATGTGTAATTAGAAGATGATTATTTTCTAGGAGTCCTGTGCTGTCAACAATCCCGGGGGCACACAGATTTTGTCATGTGTTTTGCCTTTTCTCGTAGGTACACTTCCTTGTGAAGACAAGAGAGTATTTGCATTGACTTTTGGCCTTGCTATCTCACTGTGACTCATTTAATCCTGTGATGATTATTTCATTGCCAGAAAAATGAATTTTCTATTTTTATTTAGATTAAGCAGCTATTTCTTCAAAGTGTGGTCCCCAGACCAACAGCATCAGTATCAGTTATTAAAAAGGCACATTCTCAGGCCTCACCCCAAACCTACTGAGTCAGAAGTGCAGGGGTTGGGGCCTGAGAATGTGCTTTTTAATTTAAATTTTTAAGTTTTGTTAAAAAAAAAACCATATAACAATATAACATAAAATTTATTAATTGTTTTTTTATTTTTTAAAGATTTTTATTGGGGAATTGGGGGAAGGGGAACAGTTGCTGTCCTTTTGTTCTTCAGTCTAGTTGTGGAGGACATTGCTTTG
>NW_017731380.1:2916728-2970085 GCF_001890085.2 Hipposideros armiger | reverse complement strand
CCACATGAAGCTGGTGTGTCTGCTGATCAAGAAGGGGGCGAGGGTAAGCAGCAGCCTTCCCCAGTGGGTGGGAAATGTCTTCCTGTCCTTGCTAGAAGGATCAGCGGGACCCACCCTCTTTTGTCTCTATGTTATTGAATTGCCATGAACAGAAATCACCACAGAAACAGAAAGGGTGGAGCTACAGGCCTGCTCAGTGTGATGTTGCCTGATGTGGTGCTCGAGTGTACAGCCTTGGAGAACGAGGGGCCGTGTGCCTTGCTCCTAAGCTCTCGCTCTGCTTAGCATTGCCCAAGGGGAGGTAATCCCGGATACCAGGGAGACTCTGGCCACCAGCAGCATGAGGAAGGCCTTCCTTCCCAAAGCCCTGCAAGTATGGACCTAGAACTCATCACAGAATTTAACACAGCACCGACTGGTTGAAAAGATTTAAATTTTTTTCCCCCTCTGCTTATCCCATTTTATTTCATGTCTTTTTTATAGAATAATAAAATGAGTTCTATGGGTCTAGACAGCCCAGGATCCTCGTTTCTCCACCTGCCAGCTAGGACATTGGGCAAGCTGTTGAGCCTGTGTGCCTCAGGCTTCTCATCTGTAAAATGGGCATAACAACACCATATACCTTAGGGCTGTTGTGTGAGCATTCGATAAATCAGTATATTAACATTAATATGAGGTAACAGTATAATATTAAACAAGTTACTCTAGGACTATCAGTGTTAATAGATTAAATGAGAACTGTGCCAAGCTCACAATAACTCTGTTTAGGTTCACTGTAAGCATTTCATTGAGGGGAGATGCACTTTTGAATAACAGTAGAAATAAATCACTGATGTTTGTCTTTATAGTCCATGAAGACACTTAAAGTTCAATGAAAAGGTATTAGGCTTAGAAGAACTGTGGGAGCCTTTTTGGTTTTTCTCTCAAAACACAACATTTGGGACAGATGGACCTTAGTTCTTGGAAGAAGAGAAATGTTGCAGTTCAGGCTCTCCTGTGAGCATTTTAGTGCCCATCACCACGCCTCCATTTCCACAGCCAAACTGTGACTTAGCTTTATTTGAGGCTGGCAGGACCCTGCCTATCACAGCTGAAAGCTCTGTAGGAGGAAGGAGGGGTCATTTAGGTGACGCTTGGAAAACTTCTGGATGTGGGTGCAGAGCATCTCCAGACTTTACAAGTGAGGAGGGGCTGGACCCTCTTATTATACTGTCTAAGACCAGTTTCTGGATTTAGACAGGAAATGATGGATTGTCTGCTGCCCTTGGACCTTTAGGAGATACGATGCTCTCCAGAAAGATGCATTGGAATGTGAACCCCACGTACATATGCAGTGGGATGGGGTTTGCACACAGCGTTTGTGGTGCACTTGTTTTCTCAGAGAAAAGGTAACGCTAAACTGTGACCTTCCCTGTTCCCGCCTTCCAGGTGGACCACTTGGATAAGAAAGGCCAGTGTGCGCTGGTCCACAGTGCCCTGAGGGGCCACGGGGACATTCTCCGGTACCTGCTGAGCTGTGAGTGGTTGGCAGGTTCTCCCCAGCCAGGCGCACTGAAGAAGAGCCAAGCCCTGCAGCAGGCACTGACGGCAGCCGCCAGCATGGGCCACAGCTCGGTGAGTGGGGCTGCAAGGTTCCTTTTTGGGTAACTAGAAGCTGTAGCCCAGTGGGGTTGGTGCCTGTGCCAGTCCCCTTCAGAGTTGCTCGCATGTGATGCATGGAAAGAATGAAACAAAAGGAGAGTTTCAAGAAATAGCAGTTGGCTTGACCATGTGTAAAAATCTGCTGGCATCTCACTCTTCCAGTGAATGAAAACCCAGAACCCAATGTCGGGTATGCATGCATGCTCATGGACGGGGGCAGGCCACGCCCACATGGAGCCCTTTGTAATATTCATCATGTTCGGTCTCTGCTCTTATCTGTTTTCCTCTTCCCCTTCTTCTTTTATTCTTCTTTCACCCTCTTGCCCTGCTGTCTTGCCTTTTTTTTTTTTTTTCATGCTTTGGTTCATTCTTTTGTCCTTGAGATCTTTTAAAAATAATCACATGGAATCCTAATTCTAAAATTGTTCTTGAGTATTTAAAGGATTAAAAAAAACACCACAGAACTTCAGTGCTCTGGCAGCATGTAAGAATGCTTGTCATCCGCAGCTCCTGCATTGTAGGAAAACTTCACGCAGTAGCTAAATAGAGCACTTATTTCTGGTAGATGTCAGTATTCCTCAGTTTGAAGATTTAATTGTCATCTCCTGACCCATGTCTGAACTTAATAGTATTTTAACTGCTCCCTTCCATGTGTTTCTCACTCTGCATTAGCCTCAAGCAATTAGAGTTGTCAGTATTTGGTAAGTTTCTTCACCACAATGATTTAAAGTAAATTTGGTTGCAGAGCTGGCTGGCTGGCTGACTTTTTAGCATTGAAAGCACAGGGACAGACACATGCACACGTACACACACACCCATGCACACACATGTGCGCACACACACACGCACTCCTGGCTGACTAATTTTTGGCATTTAAAACATTAAAAATACACATTTACAGTACTTCAACCGACACAATATATTTCAACAAGCTGAATGCGGAAATGTATAAAAGAATGTAGCTGTCTTGGCTTAAGGCAGACATAAAGAGATTTGCAAAAATATGACACAATGCCAGTCAATTAACCTATCTGTTTTAGTTTAGAAAAAAAAATACTCATTAAAAAAATTTCATAAAAATATGTTAAATGTTACAAGGTAATGGGTTTATTATTATTCCTTTAAAATAAAACTCTAAATAATTAGTTTTAAAATACCCGTATACATAGATACACAGAAAGCATGTTAAATACACAGCTTAGAAAATGTAGATGTTTTTCCTTTTTAAACTGTTCCCTAAACCTGCGTCCAGAGAGTAAAAAATCACCATAGGGAGGATAGTGAGCGCCACATGTAAATGAGACCTCTGTCTGAACTCATGTTAAACTCACCTCTTTTTAAAGCTGGCTAGGAGGAATACTGTGCAAATACAACCTCAGCTCAGCTGGTAACCATTTCATGGAAAAGGGCAGGATTCATTCACCAAAAGACTTGAAGGGTGTCCTCGAAGGGTGTCATAGCTTCCTAATGTTGTTGTAACAAGTGACCACAGACTTTTGGTCACTTAAAATGGCACATACCTATTATCTTACGGTCCTGGAGGTCAGAAGGCTAAAGTTAAGGTGCCAGGAGTCCCGTGTTCCATCTGGAGACTCTAGAGGAGAATGTTTTTGTTTTTTCTTTTTTCTAGTTTCTAAAGCCATCTGCATTCCTTAGCTTGTGGCCCCGTCCTCTGCCTTCAAAGTGCATCACTTGACCCTATGCTTTGTGCCGTCCCATCGCTTCCTCCCTCCTGTCCCTTTTATGAGGACAGCTGTGATTGTGTGAGGTGTGTACGAGATAGGCACCTGGGTAATTTAGGATCCTCATCCCATTTTAAGAATCGTAATCATAGCTGTCCATTGCCTCTTGCCATATGAGGTAACGTTCCCAGGTTTCTGGGACGAGGAGATGGATATATTCAGGGGCCGATATTCAGTCTACCGCAAAGGGTGTGGCTTGTGAGATGTGAAAAATGGCTTCATCGTGCTCTCCTGTCACTGCTGTTGCTCAAGGTGAGTGCTGGCTCTGGTTCAGGGTTCGGACACCTGTGTTTCCCCACGAGCCAGCACTCTGCCTCCACACCTGTGACCCAGCCCGCTCTTTGATGGGGAAGATTCCTGTATGGAAAAGAAGAAGAATGCTGATAATAGAAAAAAAACATCTGGACAACGCTATTTATTTTATTTTCTTGCAAAGATATACATTGCCTCATTTTCTTTACTTGTGAAAGCGGATTCACCATCTTCTGGTGATTTATGCAGAAATTGCACTTTGTATGATTTCCCATGTCCTTTGTTGATTAGGCTGGCATATTTGGGTCATGTTGGAATTCATTAAAATTCTGAGTACCTGGTAATCCTGAACAATGTTGCTGAAATTCACTGAATTTTTTTTTTCATTCTGCTCAGAGTGAAAGTGTGAATAGCATATGAATTATGCTTGAAAACGGTTTTCATTATATTTTCTCTTCCTTGTGCAGCATGAGATAATCATGGTTAAAAAAACAACACACTCTCTCCTTTGATACATGGGATATAATAAGCACATATGGCTCTGAGAACTCATTAAATCACCTTGCCACTTCTGACAGGTGGTCCAGTGCTTGCTGGGACTGGAAAAGGAACATGAAATAGACGTCAATGGCACCGACACGCTGTGGGGAGAAACAGGTAATTATGGTTCCACTGCTTATAGTCTGGGCCAGCTTGACGTTTTAGCCCTCGTTTTGGCCCAATTGTCTTAAGAATGATTTGGGATGCATAGATTCCTGTTGTTATTTTATCACGACACATGGGAAGCTGAGAGCTTTTAAAACTTCCCAAATGAAGAGCAAAACTTGTCTAGAATCATAAAAAATTGGAATCATTTTAAATCAGATGGGCAGTTCTTACACAGTTAGTGAACGTCAGCTAGAAATACCTAAGTAAGGTGCTCCCTTATCCTAAGCTACCTGGTCTTCCTGTGGGCAAGGCAGGGACTTCCAGCCCCATGTTCCGATGAAGCAAGAAAGGCTGTGGTCTGCCCTGTGGAATGAGAGCAGGACGCGGGCCTCATGGGGCCTACTTACAATGCTGCATACAAGCTGCCAAGTCCGTTTCCATTGGTGCAGGGTATATGTGTTTGTAGTGTGGGAAGAAGCCCACGGGGAGGATATCTTCATGAAGATCTGGGTTGGTTACCTGTCAGGTTCATAGAGGGAATGCTTTGAAATTTTCCATTTGACTGAATGGGCATTAGAAATGTAAGGCTTTAAGTTACGAGTAGTTTAACAGATAGAACCATGAGTGTTGAATACGCATTTCCAGGTTGTCCTGAGTGTGTACGTCGTGTTTGTGACTTCCATGTCTCTTGCACAGATTTATTTCCGAATGCTGGTCAATCATGTCTTCACAAGCCAAATGGTAGTGTGTAGAGTTTATCAGCTACTTCAAGGAAAAACCTCAGAGTTTTAGGGGTGGGGTGGGGTGCAGGCCTGCACTTCGGAGCCTCCTGGCACCCTCCCTCTGGGGCTGCCACCATGCATGTGACTTGCAGTGCTAGTTCTGATGCCAAGGGAGGAGATGGCTAGGCCCCTGGTTCCAGGGAGAATGCAGGACCCCAAATGGGGTTGAATTACGATCGGGCCTAAACATGTGTAAATTTAAATATTGCCTTTAATTCTTTATGGAGTCCTTCCTCCACCCATTTAAATAGTACATGCTCCTCTATAATTTGATGAAAGAAAAGTTTCCATCCACTTTGATACTGTGTTTTGGGCAATGGTGTACCCAGGTAGGTCAGTGTGTGACTTGGCTTTGTGCTTAGCCAGAGCTTGGAATCCTTGCCTTTTCGTGGCCTGCTTTAGCAACTTTGGACATGTTACTTTGACTCTTTGTCAAATGAGGTAAATAGTATCTGCTTCCTAGGATGGTGGCAAAGATAAGGAATCTTGTCCAAATGTACCTAATAATAAGAACCCCTGGGGCACTTGGCACCTAGAAATCCTGATTCATTAGATATCCAGAGGAGCCCAGGACTCTATTTTCTTAACACACATCCCAGGTTGTGTCAGGTGCCTCATAGTTTCAGGGCACATAGAGAACCACTGTGTCCGACTTACGGAGACATATAATGAGAGGCCCCACGATGGTGATGTGGGTAAGTGCTAGTAACGATACCCACTGAGCTCAGATGGGAATCTCTAGCCTTTCATACTGAAGGTGATTTTTCTTTCTGGAAGAAACATCCACAGAAGGGCCGCATTGGAGGGCTCTGTGTGAACGGTGTGTTGTGTCTTCGCAATGACCCATCCTGAACTTAAGTATCCCTGCTCCTCACTGAGAATCTGCTTGGTTGATAGCTAAAGAGAAACTGTTGACTTCCTGTCAGTCTTACTGAAAAGAAGAGTCATAGCTCAGCCCCACCCTTCCAAAGCCTCGCACATGCACTTCAGACCCCTTTGCAGCCTGAGAAGCAGTTCACACCCTTCCTCAGCAGGCATCAGGGTGGACTTCATCAGCCAGGAGTTCCAGAGACATTATTTTATTTATTTATTTTTTTAACTGGGGAACAGCCATGGTCATTGGTTACACATTGCTTTCATGCTACCGTGGCATAGTTGACTCTTTTAAGGAGGGCGCAGCTCACAGTGGAGATTGAACCGGCAACCTTGGTGTTATCAGTACCACACTCTAACCAACTGAGCTAACCGGTCACCCCCAGAGACTTTTTTTAAAAATTTAAACCAGGAAGAAACTAAGCACTATTTCTCAGGCTTAGAGGACCCTGACAGATCTTGGTGGACCACATTTCAACGAAATCAGTCTTCCCTTCTCTGCATTTTTCTATCTGGTACTTTTCTCCTGTGTTCCTTCAAAAACGACCACCAATATCCGCTACCCCAAACCCTCCTAATTTCCAGGTCTGTGCCTGTCAAAGGAACCCTTTGAAATCTCAGGATATTTTAGATGAGAGAATATTTGCAGATTTGGGACTCTGCATGAGCGAAGACTGCAATGCTTAGACCACGAGGCCTGTATTTGGGGTCCAGCCATGTTGGGTCCACATTACCTGAGCCCAAGTGCCTCCTGGAACAGAAGGCCCTGATGATGAGCGTAAGCAGGTGTGTCAGCTCACAGTCCTCATTCTCACTGAGTGGCACCTGGCAGCTCCCCCGGTCTGGGGTCTGTGCAGGCTATGCACTGCTTCTAACTGCTAGGGACCCTTGGAAGTGAAAGCAGTTGTTTCGCTTCCTGGTTTTGTTTGGTCCTCGTTCTTGGGTGTGGCCAATGGTGCTTTGTGCTAAGACACTCTAGAATGGAGCTTGTCTGTCTCCGGTGACACCTTGAAGGTAGGATCCTCAGACTGATCCTGCCTGGGGTGTGGGGAGATGATGGAACAACTGGAAGCTTTGTATGAAGAATGCAGTTCAATTATTTGCCTTTGAACCCTTGAATGAGTTTATGCAAGTCTATCAGCATAGCTTTATCTGTGAACAGCTTGGCTTAAAATACCAGCTGATGGGGTTACAAGGCTGAGTCTCCTGCGTCTCTTTTTGGCTCAACTGCCCAGCTTGGAAGGGCTTGTTGTTTTTCGTGAAGAAGTGCCACGCTGTTTGGGGCACAGTTACCTGCCCATCTCTTCTCTCACAACCACGTTCCAGAAGTGGGGGTGCTAAGTCCGAGCGCGGAGCCCTACTCCACTCTTCTGCCACGAAAGACTCTTGCAATCCCACTGCAGCTACTGTGCGTTGCAGAAGTGCCATTTTCATGCCTGAAGCTGATTGGAAGTAGCAGGTCATTGATGAGGGGTGATGACAGCTGACCGCCAGAGAGGAGGGGGCACAGGGAACAGCAGATTTGTGCGAGGTCCCTTGTAACTCAGGCCAGTCCACGGCGGGATGGCAGGAGTAGGGACAATTGTGCATCTTTTTTTTTTTTTTAATTGGGGAATTGGGGGAAGGGGAACAGACAAGTTGTTGTCGTTGTTTTTTGTTCTTCAGTCTAGTTGTGGGGGACGTTGCTTCACTGGCCTAAGTTGGCACCATCATTGCGCTCTTCCCAGGCAAGGCAAATCAGTCGCCGGCTTCTGGATGGCCACTCACAGCGGCTGCTGGCTGCTCACCCTGGCTGCTGGATACACATGGTAGCCCATGGCAACCCACTGCAGCAGGGGCTGCAGCCTACGCTGTCGCCAGCGACTCATGGCAGCCCAGCTCCAGGTTGAGCTGTTGTTCAGCATCTTAGCTGTAGAGGGCAGTGTCACTGGCCCTCATATGTGGGATCCGAACCGGGGCCCCCTGGCGTCCAAAGCCAGTTCTTAACCATTGCGCCACTCGGCCGGCCCCAACTGTGCATCTTTAGTACCCTTTGCGTCTTCCTCCTGATGGCACAGAGTTATCAAATGTCATCACAAAAAAGAGGATGGTTCCTATCTTAGGTTTAAAGAAACAAGAAAGTATATCATAGATTTTTAAGACTGACATGATAACAATGTTTAGGGTTTATTGCAATAAACCTACAGCTTTTAGAAGGCTGACAGAATGGCTCTACCTATTTTGGAGAGCAGAGAGCTCAATTTGTGTATGTATTAATAAGTTTCCCTTTTCACCAGCATCTGGGGCTCTTTGTTCTTTATGTCTGATGTTTCGAGTCCAGCCCTTCCAAATTAGTTCTGTAGTCTGGTTCTCGTGCTCACTCAGGTAGAGAAGCAATAGGACCCACGGAAGAAAGCTCGAAGCTGCTGAAGAGTGGGCTTGCTGGGGTGTCTGTCCACCCAGCAGCTCTGCCCAATAGGCCGTGAGGTCCTCTGCTCCATGACTTTCCCAGATTTGCTCGGTCTCGGTCTCTTGGTTTCTGGGCTGCCGGGTACATGACCAGAACCTATCAGATGCCTGTTATCTCCGTTTCAGGCATTCCACAGTCATGACAGCTAAGTGCTGGCTCCCATGAAGTCCAGACCTAACTGAGTGACTGTTTCCATGTCAGTGTTTGGTATGAATTAGCCCAAACAGAAATGATCAGAGAATCTTAACTGGTGACCTCACACTGTTGTGGACTGTCAAGAGGAACTGTGGTTCCAAACTCCAGGCAGCTCTCAAGCCTGTGAGCCTTCTGTGTACGTTGCTGGTCAGAACTTCTAGCTTTTTACAGGGGGAATTAGAGGCCCTTCCAGTTGGCATTTGCCATTTTACATGCAAATATGCCTGCCTTATTAGCAAAGCCTTCCCCACCCCTGACTCCTTTAGGTCACTTTGCAGTTCCCTTTGTAGCACTTGCCACTTATAAATTCGATTGTTGATGTTGCCTATTTGATAAAAGGCTGTTTTGCCCAAACTGTGGGCTTAGGAGGGCAGAAATGTCCAAGTCTCTTGAGCTCACCTGAGTGGATGGCGACTGTGTCTGGTCTGGTGTTGTCCAATAGAACTTTCTGTGATGGCGGAGATACTGTCTTCCTGTGCTATCCAGCCTGGTAGCCACAAGCCACAGGCCTTGTCTGGTGCTCGTCACATAGGTGTTGACTGAGTGGACATGTGGGTTTATAGAAAAACAAAGCTGTGTAATATTTTAGGTCAGGTGACAGTCACTCTGAAGAATAATTTGGGAGGAATTTTGTTGTTGCAGCCGGAGGGGTAAGGCACCCCTTACCAGCTGTTCATAAGGACCTGATCTTCTGGTTTCTTTGCGCCTGTCTTGGCACAGGTCATGTCCTGCTGGGTTCCAAGCTGGCTTAGGAACTCTGGTCCTAGTCACCAGTGCCACTCACGTGCTGTGAGTGTGGTTGGGTGCTGGATTGCATCTTTAGGAGCACAGCTGTTAGCATCCACACGTGGTGTGGGCACGGCCAACAGGACGGAATGGCTGTGCCAGCCCTATCCCCATATCCATAGCATCTCCCTCCTGCACCTCCAGCTCAGCTGCCTGCCTCAGGACATGCTATGCCCTCACACTGTTGTTCCCTAGGAAATCCTTCTTACTGCCTTATAGCTGGTCTGCCATCAGGCCTTGAGTACTGGGCTTCACACACGGATAGGAGGCCATCCTGCCACTCAGGTGACTGTTTCCAAGGGCTGCCCTTCCCTGATTTCTGAAAGTGGATACCCCATCAGAGATAGACATATGACTGAACTACTTCATGTGAAGTGTTCTTTTATGGTGTCCATGCGATTTTAGTTGGTAAAATACTTTAGTTGGTAAATACTTTCCAAAGAAGTTTAGTCATTGTAAATACTATGTTTTTTTTATTCTAAAGTGGTTACAAGCAAAACAAAAACAAAAATACCTTATTTGCTTTCATTTCTAAGAAGGGCTGAATTTTCTGCACTGTAAACTGAATAGGTGTTTAGCTACATAGCCCCATTTCGTAGCACGCTGATGTAGTTCAGTTCAGCACATAATGCGATTCACAGCTCACTGTAACTCTGGACGGAATTCTGGGTAGGACCTGGCTACCTCTGGAACCTGAGTCTGAAGCCTAGGCCTGTCTGCTGGGGTGGGGGACGTTTCCAGGCCAGCCTTGGCGGAGGGGATTCCTCACACCTGTTTCCGTACTGAGCCATGAAATGAGGTAATGAGTTGTATTTCATCCTTGATGTTTTAAAAGTTGCTCTTTTGTCTCCACGGAACTGTTTTAATTTCCCACTCTGTGGTTCTCTCCGCCCCACTGGAGCTGTGAAGTGTCCTTCAGCTCTGAATTGTAGTTGGACCCAGGCCCTGAATTACTGAGCTTATCACACCCAAGGCCACCCCCGAGCATGGTGCATGCACCCCAGGGAACAGATGGCTTAGGGTTGGTCTAAAATGACCCTTTGTTCATTCAAATTTTGCCTTATGGGTTTTTGGGGGTTTTTTGTTTTGTTTTTTTATTTTGAGAGGAGAGCTGTTATGTGGTAATAATTTAAAGTAAATTTAAAACTTACTGGATTGAGGTTAACATTTACACATGTACCGTGTTACTCTGAAAATAAGACCTAGCCGGAGAAGAAGCCCTAACATGATTCCTCCAGGATATGGAGGGCACGCACCCCTCACATGAGGGTTTTATTACCTGTTTCAGGGAGAAGGGGGCCTTTTTCACAAACTCCTTCAGCTTAAAATATTCAGTATGCCAAAATCATGAGAGGGCTTATTTTCCAGCTAGGTCTTATTTTTGGGGAAATAGGGTATGTACATCCAAGGCAGAATTTCAGGTGAGAGACTGGAAGGAAAGGCATTGATCCATTGATTGTTGGGGCACGTGGAGAATTTGTGTTAAGGAATTTGCTAAACATATCTTGTGGAGAAAAGCTAAGTGACTTACTGTTGTTCACCTAAGCTACTTGACTTTTTGGAGGTCCTGAACATCTCATTGGCACTGTTGTTGGAGAATCCTTGTCAAGGCATTCCTTCCTCTGCTAGTGTTTAAGAAAGTACCGTAAGATTAGTGGAAATCCAGGTTTCTGTCAGTCCTTGCAACAGTGGAAGTTCTTGATTGTCCTTGCCATAAAAACACCAAAAGGGGGTAACCTAGGACTCTAGAGGGCATGAGGGAGGGGATAACCCAGGATATAGGGGGGATCCAGGATCCAAGATGTTTGGGAGAGGGGTAACCCAGGACTTAGGAAGGGGAGGGAAAAGTTAGGGTAACACAGAACCCTGGAGAATATGGGAGGTAGGGTAGCTCAGGACCCTGAGAAGAGGGAAATAGGGTGGAGTGACCCAGGACCCTGTAAGGAGAGGAGCAAAGTGGGGTGATGTGGGATGCTGAGGGAGGGGGTAACCCAGGCTCTGGAAAAAGGGAGATGGGTGTGGAGGTCACCCTAACAGTAGAGGGGATTTGAGGTTAAGAACTAAAGGGACTGGGTTTGTCCTCACCCTGTCCCTTTCCTGCTGTAGCAGACCCCTGGGGTTTGCCCCTGACATGGGTGTGTTCTGTAAACCAGTCCTCTCTGCGGAGAGGACAGCAGAAATCAGCTGACTTTTGTGTCCCTGCCCTGCAGTGTAGGTGAAGGGCAAGGAGTGGGGTATGTTGAAAACCCACAGAGTGCATCTCAGGTGCAGATGAACTGGTAGCTTGACCCCTTACGAGAACTCTGTTCACACCTTTATCATGTTGCTTTTGCTGTGCATAGAGTCCATCGTTTCACTGAGTGGTTCCTTCGCATTCATTTTTAAAAAACAAACTTTCTGCTTTCAACATAAAAACATACTCGTCTACATTTTGGTAGCTTAGAGCATCTTTACCTATAAACACGGTTGCTTATTCTTTCAATCCGTCACTGCTAGACGGGCTACAGATGGCTCATTTGCACGCCCACAGAAAAACCATAATTGATTTTTTTCAAATTCCTATTGAAATGACATTTGGAGTCTTTTGGGGTTTTTTGTTTGTTTGTTTGTTCTATTTTGTTTTCTTTTCATTTTTGAGACCGGATGTGAGCTTGTTGTATAAAATGACTGCACTGACCCCCTGAGTGGTGTCCTGCACGTAACTCTGTCCTCCTCAGCACATGCTCAGCCCTTGAAGGAGAGAAGGAAGAACAGCACATTATCCATGCTTTAAATTTTGGTGTGTAAGACGATCTATCAAATATGTGAGCAGGCTCGGCACACTTGAGAAGTGACAGCTGTTCAAAGCTGTGATCTTCTGATAGATTTTTAGAACAAAGTCTGTATGAAATGTGGTTTATGTCGTCCATGTTTTAGGAAATTGTTTTTAAATTGAATTTATGTTATTTATAGCACACATTAGTCCTCAAAGGATTTGAAGAGGCTTATTTGAAATAATATACATAAGAATAAGAAGGAAAAAAAAGTAAAGTCAGATATAGGACATGAGGAGCCACACAGATACTCCTGCTGTCAGGCCTGCAGCTCACTGGGTTGAGCTGCATCTTGGCCTTGGGATGCTATGTGTCCAGAAGGGAACAGAGTCATTGTAGATCATTCATGCCATCCATGGCAGAAAGCTTCACAGCTCTTCAGGAGAAGAAACGTGTTTTCTGACACTCTTGTTCTGAAATAACATTTATAGTCTGTTTGATTAGATGGCCATTTTTACAGGAGGCTTCCTGGAGGCAATAGCTTGGCCAGCCAGACTCCTTGACTTCCAGTCCTCTCCCTGCCTCCCACTAGCTGTGTGACCGTCGACAAGTTTAACATCTCTGGGCCTTATTTTCCTCATCTGTAAAACCAGTGGTACTTGCCTCATAGAAGTTAGTTCTGTATTAAATGAATTCATGAATTAATTCCATAATGCAGGAAGCACTTTATAGCATCATAGTATATCATTAAAGGATGTCAGGATCTTCCTATTCTAATAGCATGACTCCATGTTTATTCAGCTGCATAGGTTTAATTCCTGACTGACACTGATTGGCTTCATGATTTGGGGCAAATGATGTCATTCTTTTGACTCATTTCTTTCACCTCAATGAAATGGACATACTAATCATCTAATTCAAAGGACTCTTGTCAGGATTGAATGAGAATTCACCCAGAGTATTTTGCCCAGAGCTCGGGAATTGTGTGTTCTACAGATGTAATGTACTGTAGGGGTTGTGATAAGTTGATTGTTAATGCTGTTGCTGTGCTATCTCTTAATTTATGCTATGCATTTGGCCTTTCCCAGGGTATTAAAATGAATGCTTTAATGATAGAATTTTAGTTGCTTTGCAGTTATTTTACATATACAAAGGATGGAAAAGAATTTTGGTTACATGTGAAGTCCTGTTGAGTGGCAACTGCACATTTTATTTCTTTAAAGAATTCCTTGGCATTTTGAAGCTCATGTTTAGTCTTTCATCTATGCACAGAGCCTGACAGTGTGCTTTTTGTAGTAGAACTTAGAAGGTGTCAGGAGGGTCCTGGCCCCTCAGATTTGACTCCCACCTTGTTTTCTTTCAGGCCTCGTAGGTCGCTCACTGGGAAATGGGCCGATGGGGTGGGCAGGGCACCATTTTTATGGGATTCTTGGTTGCTGCCTGTTGCCTTGGAACACAGGTTCCCTCTCCTTGACCCCAGCCCAGCTGCCAGCCTCCTGGAAGACTTCTGCCAAATGGGAACAATCAGGAAGGGTGAGAACAATCAGGAAGGTGTTTCGAACAGGGGCCTGTGAGAGTCAGAGAGCAGTGGACAGTGCAGGCTCCCTGTTCATAAGGTCACTGAGTGGCTGTGCCCCTCCCAGCACGGGCTTCGTCAGGGCTCGGGTGCTGGAGGCTTCTCGGGGTTTCGCCTCCCAATGCCATGACATTTTTCAGTAAGAGCAATCTTGCTGTGCTTCACATTGTTGGGTATTAGATCAAATAGCTTCCCTTTGTGGAGAGGAGGAATTTATAGCTGTTGGGAAGGTTCTATGTAATGGAAGCCCTCCCTCCCTCAGCCATGGGAGGAAATGCCTAACAAAGTGAGGCTTAAGATGGGCTCTGCAAACCTTAGTCCTGTTCCTAGAAGCGGAGGAGAGGGTGTTGTCTGGCTTTTGGGGCAGGGGGCGCTACTCTCATTCACGCAGGACTTTGGGACCAGCTTCTCTGAGGCCCTTCGTGTGACAGCCCAAACCCCAATGGCAGTAAAGCCTGGCAGCTGCGGTCAGCCTGTGCGCGAACAGCTTCTTCAGAGGTCCGTTGTTAGAAAGTGGAGAGAAAGGGGCTGCTATTCCCAAAGAGTTTTTTTGGTTTTTGTTTTTTTTAAATCATAAAATCCCTGATTACATTTTGCCCCTTAGATAAAATAGCTGAGAATTTTCCAGCATTTTATGTGCATTTTTTACTTTTGTTCTTCTCCTTTACTGTTTGGGTGGTGTTTGTCCAGTGAGCCTCCAGCTGAGGCGCAAACATCACTGCCTTTGTCACATCTTATGGTTTCCATCTTATAGTCACAACTAGATGACATTTATGAGAACCCTACTGCTTGCACTTTCATATTTGCACTATATATTGGCACTTTCATTTTTTTTCATTTTCCACTCATTTTTATAAGAAATGAGAAAAGTCAACCTGAGTAAATACATTGCACAAATAAACACAAGTATACGAGCAAAGCCGAGCCACCCTGCCCACATCACCCCCTCAGCCTTCTCAACCAGCAGGAAGTGCCCCTCTGCAAGTGCACACTGCTTTTACTAATGTGCTCAGCTCTGGCTTTGTGGGTGCTTAGGGTCATCAGTGTGTCATGTATGAAAAGGTCCTTATCTGGAATCTGGGAACTGCTCTGTGTGCTGACTTGTCACCCTTCTCTCAAAGTCTCTAAATTGGGGACAGAAACAAGGGCAGAGGTGTAACAGGTAGTGAATCCCAGTGTATTTGAGTGACAGATCTGCCATAAAATATTATAAACAGCCCTGTTTCTGGCATGACTGTGCTCCTGGCAGGTTGACGGTTGAGTTTTTATAAGTCAACTCTTCACCCAGAATACGTAAAAGATTCTTGCAAACGATTCATTGCACAAAGAACCATATCTCACTGATGTTTTCAATAAGCTCACATTATTGAATGTCAATTGGGTTTTCTTAAAATGAATATCTGCCATGACAAATCTACTCATGTTCTGAAGACAGGGCACAGCATTGCTGAGCTAAAATTACTCAGAATTATCAGAAAATGATATATGTGTTCATGGAAATCTAATTACAAAAGTGCCATCTTGTTAAGGATTTTGCAAGTGAAAAAAAAAAATTTCTGTCCAATTTGAGTCCTAAAAAGTGCCATGTGTTCATTTTGATTTTAGAGTCTTCCTTTCATACTAAGTCTGTTTTCTCCTTCGTCTTTGAATTTCGTTGGCTAGTAGATGAGGATTGATTGCCCTACTGCAGTGGGGTGCTGTCCCCCTGTCCTGGTCCTCTCCTGTTTTCTTGCCAGGCCAAGTGCAATGACCCTCTTCAGAGTCTGGTCAGCTCAGAGGTCAGCCTTTTCAGCAGAATAGTTGGAATTCCTGAGCTGAGTTTTGCCTTAATTTTGTTTGTTTAAGCAACTAGTTGACTAGTCTTCAGCCTCCCTTATGTCCGAATATGGTATCCTTAAATCCTTGTGGCTGCTGAAACTTCAGATACAGCCTAGCCTCAGGGGCCCTGAGGGATGTAGCCAAAATTTTCAATCTGAGGAGAAAAAGGAGAACACAGGTCCTGTTGTTTATTGGCATCATTTGAAAAGGAGAGTCTCATTAAGAATTTCTGGGCAGAATGCGATCCATGTTGGGCCCGAGAAAACTCTGAGAGACCCTCTTACAGCCTGTGCTTTATCGCCCCAAAAGGCAGTTCATCACTAAATGCACAGTCAGTCAGGCCATAAAGGAAGAAGGGAACGGAAGCCAGGCCTGGGGCGGTGCTCTCGTCCACGTGTCAGCTGCTCCCACTTCTGGCTTCTCTGGCGCCTCCGTAAAGCACAGGGCCCTATTTTCAGGGCCGGGCTGTCGCTTCTGATGTGCTGCTGTCAGAAATTCAGTGGCAGCTGCAACAGACCTCCTGGTTTAAAGACCCCGTTTATAATGGGGATGAAACTTGTTTCCCAAATAAAAGAGAATGGAATGTTAAGGTGGGTCAGCTGCCTCAGATCTCATCAAAAGGAAGGGCCCTTAGTTTATTCCTTCCCCATGGAAGGAATGGTATCCTACCTACACTGGCCATGTCCCTGCCTACAGTGTGTGTGTGTGTGTGTGTGTGTGTGTGTGTGTGTGTGTGTTTGCTCATTCGTTCGTTCGTTCCTTGTCATACTCAGCTACTTCCGGAAGAGAGGGAAGAGAAGGCCTTCCCTAACTGGAGGAAGGTTGCAAAGGAACAGCAGGTCCGGGCAGTGGCTCACTGCCCAGGTCTTTCATCTCACGAGCCACTCACAGGGTCATGTTCAGATCTATCCAGATAACATACATAAAAGTGCTTTAGGAATCGTTAATATTAACATCATGGCAGGTGTGAACTGTAATGAGCATGCTCAGAGCAGCAGGGACCAAGACCGGCTAGTGTAGACTCACAGTAGAGACAGTATCACCTTGATGACTGGTTTTCAAATATTTCGGATACGGGAACCCCCATCTCTACCCCAATGCATCAGTGTATATATAAAACTGATAAAAATTCTATTCTGTTAATGGCATTTGTTTATAATTTATTTACAAGTTTAGAAGTACCATCAGTGACAATGAGCTTGTTTATACACACATAGGAATGGCACTGCAGTCAAGATCAGCAGTGCCTTACATTTCATGTTTGTGTTTTATTCTGGTTGCACTGTCTAGACAAAGTCAATAATACAGATGGCAACTGTTGTTAAAAGTGGCTCTTCTTGTAAAAAATTCTTCAAATAGATGACAGGAAAGTATTATTAAGATTGCCCGATGACAAGCCAATCTAGTCACACATTCCCTGCCTCAGGGGGACCGAGGGCCAGAAGCAAAGTGAGAGCTAATGTGCGCTTCTGGAAAGGGAGGGTTTGCTCCCCTCACTCAGTCTTCCCAGCCTGACCTTTTACATTCTTAGTCCCCAAGAGTAGGGCTGCCTGGCACGCTTGCACTCTCTCCCAGCCCTGCCACCCTCCTCACTTCCCCAGGGCGTGAGGCCCCTGGGATGGAAGCAGAGCTCAGGTGATCTGTCAGGCAGATGTGAGTGCCTCTCTGTGACGGACCCTCAGGAAGGTCCATAGAGACTTCGTTCCTTGGAGGAACTGCCCTCTGTCACAGGAAGACCAGCCCACATGTCAGATTTACATCCTTTTATGCGTATGGCTCCTGGGAGTTCAACCATGGCCAGGCTGAGGGGAAGTTGCAGTAGGTACAGCTGCCTGTTCTGAGCAGGGGTCTGAGGAGGATGGCAGGCCTAGCCGTGCAGGTGGAAAGCTGCATTCCTGAGCCCTTGACTCCGCTAGTTTTAGGTGCCAGGAGAGCAGGACCAAGCAAGACCCAGGGACTCACACTGAGCCAGGCCCCTCCCTTCCTAAAAGGAGGCCCATGCCTGGGCCTCTTCCAAGACTGCTTTGGCAGTGCCCTGTTTCTGAACTAGAACACTGTATGAACAAAGTCGCCCTGTGTCTGTTCTTTTGTGTTTTGTTTCTTGGAATCGATGTTGAGTTTGTGAGACTGGCTCATTGTGTTGCATTTAGCTGCATAGCATTTATGGTCATTGCGATGTAACATTCCATTGTTTTGACTATACCACAATTGATCGATGCATTCTACTGTTGATGGCCATCTGGGTTGCTTCCAGTCTGGGGCTGCTGTGAGCACTGTTGCATGGGTCTCTCGGTGCATTCCAAGGGCACCACCAGGCATGCCTCCACAAGCAGCGCTGCTGGGGGGTAGGACATGTGCATCTTCAATTTGTCTCAGGAGTGTCATGCTGTTTTCCAGAGCGGGTCACCCAGTCGCACTCCCACCGGCATATGAGCATTCCCATTGCTCCACGCCCACCTCTCCGTTACTTGGCTTCCTAGTGAGGCCGGGTACTTGTCATAGTAAGTTCATTGGTACCTGGACTTCATCTCATTGAGGGCTTATTCTGATGTTTTCCCTGTTTTCATACTGAGATGCCTTACTGATTTGAAGGAACAGTTGACATAGTCCAAAAGCTGGACATTTGTAGGCAGAGGCTGTATCTATAAACAAATCTGTCCCGGGAATAGAGAGACAGCATCACACTCTACTCCCTCCTGCCTCCTCGGCACTGTAGACGTTCCCTCCTGAGGTGTCCCTACCCTCCCCCCTTGGCCCCTTCCTGTCATCTTCTCCACTGAAAGCTTGTCATCTGGCCTGGGATTGTCCCCGAACCTACCATCCCTTCCTCCAGACAGTGACTCACATGACATAGCTGAGGCCCCTCTTCTAACTAAACCCCTCTTTTAACACCCTCATGAAGAATCACGACTTGGGGGCGTGGAGGCACAGCCACTGATGTGAGCGCATCCTGAGAACCCTTGCCCCATATCCTATCCCCCTTCAGACCGTTTTTTATCCTTGGCTGACCCCCCACAGCACCACTGCCACAGGCAGGCAGCTCACTGCCTCCAGAATCACACTGGGATTTTCGCCTGAGCGCCCAGGGCCCTCTGTAACCTGATCCCCCTTTTTTGCTTTCTTGACATTCTTAATTTCAAATCTTGACTTGTGACAGTGGTGCTAACCCCCAGGTCCATAAAGGCGGGTGTGATGGGATATGCTCTTGACTGCCTCAGTAATTATTAGTTCTTGTTGAATGAAATGTATGACTCTAGGGTAAGAAGCTAGGCTGGACAATAATACTGACCTCTGTTTGTGTTGCACTATATTCAGGTTATCTCTTACTGTGGGGAAACAAACAAACAAACAATAAAGCAAAAACTTAGTGACTCCTGAATCTGCAGTTTGAGTCAGGCTCTGCAGGGATGGTGGCTCACCTCTGCTCACACCGCTTCAGCTGGTATCGCCAGACTCAGTCTGGGGAGCCATTTCCAGGATGGTGCATGCATGGTTGGCAACTTCTTGCTGGCTGGCTGCCGAGAGCTCGCCTGGGACTGGCAGCTACACACAGGCCTCAGTTCCTCTCCCTGTGGGTCCCATGACAGGGCAGCTTGGGTTCCCTCACAGCATGGCATCTGAGTTCCAAGAATGGCTGTTCCAGGGAAGTGGAAGTTGCCCATCTTTTAGGACCTGGGCCCAGAGGCTGGCACAGAGTCATTTCTGCTATGTTGCGTGGGTCAAAGAAGTCACAGAGCCCACCCAGATATCGGTGGTGGCCATAGACCTCTTCCTCTCAGTGGCAGGAGTGTCCAGGAGTTTTTGGCCACCTTTAGCCACCACATCTTCACAGTCTCCTCCTCCCCTGTGACTCTCCTTTAGCCCTGACTGCCGCTGCAGGACGAGGGAAGCTGGAAGTCTGTGAGCTGCTGCTGGAGTGTGGAGCTGCTGTGTCTCGGACTAACCGAAGAGGGGTCCCACCTTTGTTTTGTGCAGCCCGCCAGGGACATTGGCAGGTACCCAGTGGGCCCCTGTGTGCTTCGGACACAATGAGCGGGGATTGAGTTCACGATGGCCCGTCTCTGGGCCCCGATGTGGCTCCCTGAGCCCTGTCTTTTTGGCGTTCTTGGCTTCAGCGTGTGCTGTGGGTACTACTAGTTAAGGCAACCGTTTGATGAACTAGCACAGTCAGCCATGTAGGCTGCTAACCAGGTCTGAGACCCACAGCTGCTTCCTGTTAACTGGGAGGGGAAATGGAGTGGGAGGTCCCCATCATGATAACAGAAGACTTGCTTTTTCATGCCTGTTGTTGGTGTGACAGTGTGACCCATTTGCCCAGCATACTTGGAAGAAGAGTGGTTCTGTTGTGCCTTTTGGAAAAGGACACATTTTCCCTCTGGTCCAGCACTGTGATTTGGACTGACTTCTTTTACTGTGAATGACACGTTGCTGTCATTAATTCAAGGGAGCAGGAGATCCTTGAGAGCAGCATTCAGTCACTTATGTCATCATTCTGTAAACAGTGGCCATACCTGGCACCAGGTTACACATAAGCAACAAACAAATAAATGGATGTTCCTGTGTTCGTTATAGGAAGAATTTTCTAAACCCAAGTTCACAGCATGGTATCACTTCTCTCCTGATTCCTGCTAGCTCCACTGGTAGGAGCTATGAGTGGTCCCCACCCAGATTTTGGCTTTTCTCCTTTTATTTCCAAGAGCTTGGTTTGTACCATCCATTCCCTGTTACCCTCACAGCTTTCACATGGTGCCCTGGCTAATCCTCTCTCTTAGTCTTTTTCCTCAGTCATGGGAAAAGCATTTGTTAGTGTATCAAGAACAAGAAAGCCATGGGAATACTCCCCCTCTTCTGTTGTGGTGACAGAACAAATGTCGTGCCGGAGAGACTTGACTACCCCCTGGCTAAGCCATTCCTGCTGGGGTGGTGGTTGTATGACAGTCCTCTCTGGTTTCATGTTCTTGCTTTCCAGCCTCAGCACATGTACTGTTTAAAGGCATGGTCCTCAGCTGAGACTTTCCCCCTGGAAGCTTTGCTAAAAATTGCCCTCTGTGAAGGTCGAGCCATCCACCAAGCCCCAAGTCTTAAAAAAGCAGATTGCTTGGGGGTGTGGTGGGTGAATGTTTTCCTGCGCCCCACTTCCCCTGCTCTGTGCCGTTTACTACAGAAATGCACTTCAGCGCCAGCATGGGGACCCACGACCATTACTCGCCCCCCTTTAGTTCTGCTCAGTTATCCCATACGCCCCGCTGTGGCTGTCTATGCATTACTTGATTGTGATTGGCACCCCTCCTCCAAATTCCTATTTCTGCCTGGCTTGGGCATGGTATTTTGTTTTAGTATACATTTGGAAGAAGATTTTGTTCAAAGGAATACAATAGAAATATTTTGTAGGCTACTTAGATTACACAACTTATAGAGGAGTTTTTAAAAGAAGAGAGTCTTTTTGCTATTTTTAAAAGTGGAAAATCCTGCCTGGGTGTAGAGAACATGATATAAAATATAGCAGAAAGATTGTAACTCCGAGTGTTTATTTCAGATCGTGAGATTGCTGTTGGAACATGGCTGTGATGTGAACCTAAGTGACAAGCAGGGCCGGACGCCCCTCATGGTGGCCGCTTGTGAAGGGCACTTGAGCACTGTGGAATTTCTCCTTTCAAAAGGTAACGGCACTGTCCACCCCTGCATAGGTTTCTTTAGTAGGATAAAGAAAAGAGCTTTGGGGCTGACTGAGTAGCTCAGTTGGTTAAGAGTGCAAGCTCTGAGCAACAGCGTTGCTGGTTCGATTCCCACATGGGCCAGTGAGCTGCGCCCAAGCTGAGCTACAGCTGAGCTGCCAACAGGTGGCAGGATGGCTCAGGTGGTAAGAGCACGTGCTCCTAACAACAAGGTTGCCGGTTTGACTCCCGCATGGGATGGTGGACTACGCCCACCCGCCACTAAGATTGAACTCAGCACCTTGAACTGAGCAGCCGCGAGCTACTGACGGGCGGCCAGATGGTGACTGGACTTGGAGCTGAGCTAGCCGCACCCTCCACAACTGAGATTGAAGGACAACAACTTGGCTGTTCTCCTTCCCCAATTCCCCAATAAAATCTTAAAAAAAAAAAAAATTAAAAGAGCTTTGGCAGACTTATTCTTTCTTTCTTTCTTTCTTTTTTAGTTATTTTTATTGGGGAACAGTGTGTTTTTCCAGGACCCATCAGCTCCAAGTCAAGTAGTTGTCTTCAATCTAGTTGTGGAAGACGTAGCTCCTTGGCCCATGTGGGAATCGAACTAGCTACATTGGTGTTATAAGCCTGCACTCTAACCACCTGAGTTAACCAGCTGCTCCCTCATTCAGTACTTTCTGATTCATATTATAAGTCTTTTTGTTATGGAAAACTTCTAACTTACACATGTAGAGAGAATAGGTAACGAAGCCCACACATCCATTACTCAACTTCAACAAGGATGATCGTTTTGCCAAGTCGGCTTCAAATTTCACAGCACCTGCTTGCCACATGTTCAGGCCAGGTGTGTGCAGGTGTGAGATGCTGTGCTCCCAGGCCTCGTCTCTAGGAGTTCATGTTCTGTGATTGGGTTTGTCTTTCAGGTGCCACCCTTTCTTCTCTGGACAAAGAGGGTCTGTCAGCATTAAGCTGGGCTTGTCTGAAAGGTCACAGGGCAGTGGTCCAGTTTCTGGTTGAGGAAGGAGCCGAGATAGACCAGATGGACAAGAATGGCCGCACGCCCCTGGACCTTGCCGCCTTCTACGGTGATGCAGAGACCGTAGGTATCGCGGGTGGTCGCACTCCTCCACCTGGGCCAGCGCCACAGTGAAACCCAGGACCCGAAACATCTCCTGTGTGTGTGTAAGGCTGTGCCTGAGGGTGGTCAGTGTGTTCGTGTGTGTTGTGGGGTAGCTTTCAGTTTTCTTTAATTCTGTGACATACAATCTATCAGAACCGTAGTAAAGATTTTAATGGGTTCTTAAAAGCTTAAAAATAAATGATTACAAACTGTACATACAACAGACACATACATGGATGTGCATACACGCGTGCATTGTAGTTTAATTTTCTTACAGTAATCCATAGAAATAGAATTCCTGTATAGATCATTTAAAAATCACTTTTCTACATTGAGAAATTGTTAATCAAATAATTAACGGGTTTGTTTTTAAAGCCATATGGCATTGTCTAGAAGTAATATAAAATGCTTTGGGCACTATCTTTATCTCTGTGACCCATGCCTTTAAATCTAATAGAGGTGTAAGGGGATAAAACTTTAAGAATTGCAAAATGTCTTTCAGGGTAGAAACAGTGTCTTTGTCAGGCTGCACATCTCTGGCACTCAGCACGTTCTAGAGGAATATTCAGTCCCTTGAGAAATTACCACTTTTAGATATTTATATATGTCTAATGTCCAGATTAGCTAGAGAGACAGGTATCATGTTGCTAGGAGCTGTGGACCTTGGAGCAAAAGCCATCATCACCCTGCACCTCGGTGCCTGGATGCTTTTAAAAGGCAGTGATATTAGAGTTACGTAGTCTCAATTTTCTAGACGTGATAAACTGTACTTAATATCGATTTTCAAAAACAGCTATTGAACTAAACCTCACATATCCACACTTTTACTTTTCAGTTCATACTACCTTACAAAATCCTGTAGTTTATCAACATAAGTGAAGAGTGAAGAAATTTACCGTCCTAGTGCCTTTTTAAAAAAATTGGAATAAATAACACAACATAAAATCTACCTTGATCTGTTTCTAAGCGAAGCATTCAGTAATGTTAAGTACACTGACTGTTGTGCAACCAATGTCTGGACTTTCTCATCTTGTAAAACTGAAACGCTTTACCCATTAAACAACTTCCCCTCTTACCTCCCCCAGCCCCTGGCAACCACCAGTCTACTTTCTGTCTCTCTGAATTTGCTCTGGGCATCTCACAGAAGCGAAATCATACAGTATTTGTCTTTTTGTATCTGGCTTATTTCACTTAGCATAATATCTTCAAGGTTCATCAATGTTGTAGCATGTGACAGGATTTCCCTCCTTTTTACCGTCAAATAACATTCCCTTGTGTGTATGTACCGCATTTTCTTTATCCGTTCATCCATCTATGGACACTTAGGTTTCCTCCCTCTTTGGCTGTTGTGAATAGTGCTGTTATGAACATGAGTATACAAATATTTCTCTGAGATCCTGCAAATTCCTTGAGATCTATCCATATTTTTTTTCAGCTATAGACCCAAGAGTGAAATTGCTGGATCATATGGTAATTCTATTTTTAATGTTTTGAAGAACCTCCGTAGTCCGTCCCAGGTGGTTGCACCATTTTCCATTCCTACTGACAGAGCACAGGGTTCCTATCTCTCCACATCCTCACCAACATTTATTATTTTCTGCTTTTTTTTTTATAGTAGCCATGCTAACAGTGTGAAGCAATATCTCATTGTAGCTTTGATTTGCGTTTCTCTGATGATTAATGATGCCGATCATCTTCTCATATACCTATTGGCCATTTGTATAGTATCTTGGGAGAAATGTCTATTCAGACCCTTGGCCCTTTTAAATTTTTAAATTGGGTTATTCGGGATTTTGTTGTTGAGTTGCAGGAGTTTTTTACATATCCTGGATATTGATTTCCTCCAGTGTCATTTTGAATACCAGGCTAACTGATAGGATCTATCTCTCAGATCCCCATGAAAATCTAAACTGGCTACAGTCCCCTTTTCCAATTTGAGTGGCCAACATGATTTTCCCTGTTGTTTGCTGTTTAGTCCAAGTGAAATGATTTTATCTCATCAAATCAACCAGGGTCTCAAACTTGACATCTTTAGAGTCCCAGCGCTCTTTATATCCAGGTCTCTACCCTAAGCCTTAAAGTGAGTTATAATTGGGTCCCTTTGATCCCAGGCTGCTGGTCTATCCTGCTTGCTGTACCTAGGCTATGTGTAGGCCTGAGTGTTTCTGAAGTGCCCATTGCCGCAGCCTGCCGGCACACTGGCACCATTGCACAGTGTGCCTCCTAAGTGATTGGAGATGAAAATGTGCCTGTCTCATCGCTGGGGCCTGGGAGGTGGAGTGACACAGAGACAGGTGATGACGTGCGTAGACCCATCTGTGGTCCATGAGTGCATGTACACAGCACATCCCTCCCTGGGAGCGTTCACCCGCCTCCCTCATTGCTGATACCAGATTCCCTTCAGCAGAGCGGGTATTGGGTATGGGTCACAGCTTCTCTTCTCTGCCAGCAGCTACACACAAATGCAGGAGTTGGGGTGGGGGGGCATGTGGCCATGCTTCTGCCGCGAACTGCGCCTCAGGGCCTCTGTTCTCCACGCAGGTGCTGTACCTGGTTGAGAAGGGAGCCGTGATCGAGCACGTGGACCACAGCGGCATGCGTCCCTTGGACAGAGCCATCGGTTGTCGAAACACATCTGTAGTGGTTACACTGCTGAGAAAAGGAGCCAAATTAGGTCAGTAAACACCTCAGTTCAGCAGTGAGAGGAAGGTGGGCTTCAGATTTCAGAATACGTTTGGGACCATAAAGACTTACGTGCTCCCAGGTTAAGACGTCAGGTGTTTGGAGATTTTTTTTTTTCTCCCTCTCTAAGGCTCATTAATCACAGTCACCTAAAATGTTTAAACACCTCATAATATTATTATTGTGGTGTGGGTAGGAAACTGAGGCCAACATTGGACGTTCTAGAATTTCAGGGTATTTAGGATGCCCGGGACCCATGCCAGGAAGCACATCTATTCCACTCCTTGGGGGTGGGGTGGGCCCAGAAACCTCACAGGGGGTTCTAATCAGCAGTCGAGTTTGAGAACCACTGTTCTAGAATAAGCAGTCAGTTGGATAGGGAAATGGCAACCCCAGCACAGTTTATGTGAGGGAAACTTCCTGTGGTTTCCTGGAGACAAAGTGAGGGGTTACTGGAAGATAATGTCAGGGGGCGGAGTGATCTAAGGAGGGCGAGCCCCTTCCATGTGGCTGGTTGGAACACGACACACCATTCAGACTGTGTGGGGAACATCAACCAGAACAGCACTGTTTTGGTTTAATAGGGCAGAACGTGGGCCACCAGCAGTTCTGAGGAGGGGGCTGTAATGAAGACAATATTAGCTAATGTTATTAAGCAGTTCACGGTATAGGGCACTTTTCTAAGCAGTTCCATGTTTTAGCTTGCTTCATCCTCACCAACCCTGTAAAGAGGTGGTGATAATGCCATCATGTTACATAGGAGAAAACCAAGGCGCAGAGGAGGCAAGTGGTCAGGGTCTGAACCAGAGCCGCCTGACGTCTGGGTCTGTGCTCTTGAGCACCACTTGCTGCACCATGTTTAGAAGAGGGTTGGAAAGAAGGTCATGCCCGTGCTATGGGCTGGGAGAAGTTGGACGGAGCTGTGAGCGGGGAGGGCCGAGAGGACGAGTGGTGGGAAGAGGGCAGAAGGGCCGAAGCTGAGACATCTCAGAGCAGATTTAATGGTAGACTGCGGCAGAGTGCAGGAAAATGCTGAGAACATGCCTTCACTTGCCAGCGGTCGTGTGCACTGCAGGGAACTAAGGAAATTATTCTGAAGCCTTGTTTAATTGATTTTACCCCAAATCCCCATCAGGAGGGAGGGAGGGGTCATGGCTGTTGTGGTGCATTAGTTTCCCAGTGCTTTTTCACTGGAACAGCGACAGTTTGTGCTGGGTACAGTTTTCGTCCTACATGCTTAGTTCAGTTTAAGACAAACGAGAAAGGAAAGTGCTCGCCGTGTCCTGCTCCCTCTTCCTCATGGTG
The DNA here is from genome assembly GCF_001890085.2 of Hipposideros armiger. Lineage (NCBI taxonomy): Eukaryota > Metazoa > Chordata > Mammalia > Chiroptera > Hipposideridae > Hipposideros > Hipposideros armiger. The sequence continues at coordinate 2,943,794 of NW_017731380.1, read as the reverse complement.
CTGTTGTCTGGAGGTCTGCAGGACACAGAGCAGTGGTGCCCTGCAGCTGGCTCTCTGCTGTTTATGATCTTAGCTCTGTGTGTGTGTGTGTGTGTGTGTGTGTGTGTGTGTGTGTGTGTGTGTGTGTGTGTGTGTGTGCGCGCGCGCATGTATGCGCACAGGGTGTTGGGGGGCACAGAAGTATTGAACTCCTTTATCCCAAGGCCACCGAAGTGCCTCTGAATGCATGTTTATTTTGCAGGAAATGCTGCTTGGGCGATGGCTACTTCCAAACCTGATATTTTGATTATACTTTTACAGAAATTGATGGAGGAAGGAAACATGATGTACAAAGTAAGTGGTTTCACCCTTTTCTGTGATGTGGTAATGGCCTTCGAGCAACCTCTTCCTTTGGTGTATAATGGACGTGGCTGTGCTACCACACAGAATACACGCAGTGTAGCTTTCACAGAAGCTCTAAGAGATGCTAACCTGGCCGCACGCCCGGGCTTTAATATCTTAATGGCAGAATCTTCAAGGTAGAAAGCACTTTTCTCATTGTGTTTGGAAACCATTATTCCTGAATGACTCCTGTGGCTGTACCGGTGACTTATGGCCTGAAGCCTTGGCGTGGAGGCAGAGTTGCCTCTAATTTAATTGGCACGTCATATAGGAGACTCCTCGGTGCCCAAGGTCACGAGACACACAGGAAGGGGACACATAAGAGACACTTTCAGGAGAAAAGAATCATTGTCTCTCAAGCCTTGGTCATCTTATCTTAATAGCTATAAGCTTCTGGAATTGAAAACTGTTTCTAGAGATACTTTTACTTAAGATAATGAAGTAATACGTAATACTCAGTTACTCAGGAGACTGAATTATATGTTTTATCCCCATTTTCCCTTAGAGATAGAAATAGAATTTACAGATTAATAAGTTGAACTTTAAATTTTCTAAAATTAGACCTCAGTTTAGATCAAAAGCAAACTTTTACTGGAAAGGGCTAGATGGTAAATATTGTAGTCTTTGCTGTGCGGTCTCCGTCACAACGACCCAGCTTTGGTGTGGTGGCAACCCAAGCAGCTACAGATAATACAGATAAATGAACAAGGCATGGCTGTCTCCCCATCAAACTATATTTGTAAAAACAGGTGGCAGACCAGATTTGGCCCAGAAGCTGTACTTTACCCAGTTTAGATAGATGCTTAGGCCATTTGTATAGATCACTGTTCTTTCCATGTCCGTGATTAAACAGAATTAAAAGATTATGAAAACAACCTAGATTTATGACCATTTTAATTCTTGTTACCACGAGGCTGCTGCACTTGTTATGTTTCAGGTTTCCCCTTTCCTTTTTTTAATAATAACAAATAAATAGGCATATAGCATGACCCAGCAGGGTTCCTGGCTGGGAATCAGTTTGAAATTGAGTTCAGAGTGTGTGTTGTTGTGGCTTTGAAGTGGTTTTAATGTGAATTTTGGTAGGCAATTATGTTAGAAATACCGAGCCATTTCCAACAGACTTCATACCCGCTGCGCAACGGAAATTACTGAGCAAATGGATTTTTTTAGCCTTGAAAATGACTTGCGGTGCCGTTCTGATTTTTAAAGCCCGTGCTTTAGCTCCTCTTAAAAGAAAAATTATTATTCTACAGCAAGCTGTAGGTTTATCCACAAGACTCCACTTGCCTTAGGAACTGCATCACGTTTCATCTGATTTCTATTACACTTAGCATTAAAATACCTCTAGATGAGAGATGCATCCATGAAATGGTTTTCAAAAATATATGAGAAGATAATCTGAGGTGTTAAGATTGATAGTTATCAGTTTGGCAATTTACAGACGCCTTCCTGTAAAACCGGCGCCTTTCTTGCTGTGTGAAGCACATGCTGCAGAAAAGCCTGCGTGGACAGTGAGGCCATGGGTGTTCACGCTGGTCAGTGTTCTGGCTACAGCACTTCCTCAGCAGGACCCTTTCGATGCGCTGGCATGGTTTTGGTTGGGGGTAGGAGAGAGAAGAACCTCTCCAGGATCTTCAGGGTGTGGGAGCTTATTCATCTTGGAGCTTCTGGTAAGGGATAAATGTCTGTGATTTTGGGATCCTAGAAAGGGAAGATGAAAGAGGCCGCCCAGAGGTACCAGTACGCGTTAAGGAAGTTCCCTCGAGAAGGATTCGGAGAGGACATGAGACCGTTCAATGAACTGAGAGTTTCCCTCTATCTCAATTTGTCTCGCTGCCGAAGAAAAACAAATGTAAGCTGTGCCCCCTTATTCCAATCCTTTAGCAATCAAATGTTTTCACAGTGGTGAAGGACAGCCCTTCCATAGACCAAATCACAGGACCTCGTATCCAATTTGTGTGCACATTTCTGTGGACCTGGCATATGGGAAGCCGCTTCTCTTGAACAACCATCATTTGATCAGTGTCACTACCCACCTCTCAGGATGTTGAGAGAATGCACTTGGGTGTAGTTTCCTCTGCTTCAATGAGAAACAAATACAAAGTGCCCCTCCACCCCGACCCAACTGTGTATTGCCAACATTGTCACGGGATTCAAAAGGAAAGGGCCTGGTATAGAGTTCAACTCCAATATGTTCTAATCTGCCTGGTGCTTATTATGTTTGTTCAGAGGATATGACAGTAACTGTTTAATTTGTAATACATAGTAGCTAACTCATAGTTAATTTGTAACTAGTAGCTAGATTTGTTTCAGTACTTCTTTTTTTTCTGCTACTTTTTTTTTTTTTTAATTTCACCTCTCACCACCACATCTGTTGACCGGAGGCTTCGGGGCCCACATATTCTGCCTGCCTTCCTGTCTCAGTGGATGGCGCCTCTGTGCCCTTCTGTGAGGTTGGCCCTCCTTCGGTGTGCTGGGTGCCATCTGCTGCAGGCTTCTGCTGTACTGCTTCTACCACTGCCCTCCTCTCGCTCCTCAATCATTAATTCTTGCTTCTCTATGGATTCTTCTCAAGAATATTAATAAGCGTTAACTATCTCCTAACTTTAAAACAAAAACAATAAATAAATAAACTTGCCGTGCCCTTCACCTCTCTCCCGTTATGCCCCAATTCTCTGCTAACCTTTAGAGCAAACCTCCTATTTAAAAGTTGCCTGTAATCATGTTTCAGTACTTTTTTTGACTCTATTTATTTATTTATTTATGTATTATACAGTTATTTTTTTAAAATTAGTTTTAGGTGTACAAAACAATGTAATAGTTAGACATATCACCCCTCAGAAAGTGATAATCCCACTCCCCCAATCTATTGCCCCTCTGACATTGTATATAGTTGTTACAATTCCATTGACTATTCCCTATGCTGTACTCCATATCCCATGACTACTTTTTATATTAAATTATAGGTGACATTCATTATTATTCAGCTTCAGCTTTTAGGTGTACAGTGCAGTGGTCAGACCTCTACACCATCCATGAAGTGGTCTCCCTAATAAGACATGTGACCATCTGACACCCTACAAAATCTTTACAACATTATTGATTATATTCCCCAAACTATCTTTCATGTCTTGACACCAGGACTTCGGCATGGCAGAAGAATTTGCCTCCAAGGCTCTTGAATTGAAACCGAGGTCTTATGAAGCCTTCTATGCCAGGGCAAGAGCGAAGAGAAATAGCAGGTAATGTCTGGGGTTGGATTTGTGACTAGGGAAGTTTTCTTGTGCTTCTGTGGTCTTGAAGCTGCTGGATGACTTTGGGGCTTCTGAGCCTCAGCCTCATGTCCCTTGTGGGACTAAATTGGTAGCTTCCAAGAAGCACAGTAGCAGATATTACTAGCAATGGCTAAACATTTATTTTCTCTTGACATCTCATTAACTAGTCCACCACAGCTGACACTTAACTACAACATAAAATTCCTTGATTAGTCCATATTGTCGGTGAAAGTGCCAGCTAGCAAAATTAAGAGGAGGTGGTGGGGCAGAGGGGAGGAGTCCTATAAGATTTTTAAGTTAGAGGTGGGCATGGTGAGAAAGGAGTGTGAAGACAACTTCGAGAGGATCCTGACGCCCACTGATGTATGCCCGGTCTCACTCCCAGCCCAGTGGTCTTTATAGAGATAGCAGGACCCTGGGGTCTCACAGAATCTGGGTTTAGAAGTCAGCAATCCCCCTTAGCTGAGTAATCCTAAACTACTTCAGTGGGTCCTGTCTACCAAAGTAAGTGTTCAAAATTCACTCAGCTACCTTCCGTTTCCTTGGAGCAGAGAGCTCTTTTATGAATAGTTACATTCAGAGCATGCGCTTCCACCGCTTGCCATTATATCTTTCTTCTTTTTTAATATAAAGGCAGTTTGTGGCAGCTCTGGCTGACTTGCGGGAGGCTGTGAAACTCTGTCCCACCAACCAGGAAATCAAGAGGCTCCTGGCCCGCGTGGAAGAGGAATGCAAACAACTCCAGAGGAGCCAGCAGCAAAAACAGCAGTGCCCGCCCCCGGCCCCACCCAATGACTCAGATAACGAGGAGGACGTCCCCACCCCTGGATCAAACGACCGTTTTCATCTTGAGGAGGTTGAAGAAGAAGAAACTTCTCCACAGGAAGAATCCATTTCCCTGACTCCCAGGTCCCAACCATCCTCCGTCCCCTCCCCGTATATCCGAAACCTTCAAGAAGGGTTACAGTCCAAACTAAGGCCCGTCTCACCACAGAACAGGCCAGGAATCCCCAAGCCGCTGAGGGAGCCTGTCGCGCAGCCAGGGCTGGTGATGCAACCCACGAAGCAGGCACAGATAGTGAAAACCAGCCAACATCTGGGTTCCGGACAGGCTGGCGTGAGGAACGGCAGCACAAAGATTCAGGTCCCTTCTCCAAATCCTCCCCCAAGTCCCATGCCGGGCAGAATGGCTGCAACTCCTACTGGCGGCAGAAACCAGCATTCCGAGGGAACAGGCGCTTTCGCGTTGGCGGTGGGTTCTGGCCGTTTTGGGGATCGCCCGGGCCCCAGCCACAGTGCTCAGCTGCAGCACACTGAGAGCGGAGCTGCATATCCTTTACCAAGCAAGATCAAAACCGCGGAGAGGCTCCTGTCTCACACCTCCGTGGCCGTGGATGTAGCCCCTCTCAGCCCAGGGGGGCCCGTGAGCTGCAGCGACCTGCGACACCCAGCGTCCCTCACCAGCTCAGGCTCTTCTAGTTCTCCATCCAGCAGCATCAAGATGTCAAGTTCAAACAGTAGTTTGACTTCAAGCAGCAGTTTTTCAGATGGCTTCAAGAGCCAAGGACCAGATGCTCGGGTTAAAGATAAGGCGGTTCCCCAGGTTCAGAGCGGCACCGCTGAGCACAGACCACGCAATACCCCATTTATGGGCATCATGGATAAGACTGCGAGGTTCCAGCAGCAGAGCAATCCTCCAGCCCGCACCTGGCACTGTCAGGGGCCGGAGGGGCTGCTGACAAACACATCTTCTGCAGCTGGCCTGCAGCCCTCGAACTCGGAGAAGCCCTCTCTCAAACAAGCAGCAGGATATAACAGCCAAGCCAAAACCTGTTCTATTTCTACCCTGGGTGGAAGTGTCCACAACGGGTCACAGGTGAAGGAACTAGAAGACAGGAAGTGCCAAATTCCAGCCCACTGTCAAGATAACAGGATAACTAAGACTGTTTCTCATCTGTATCAGGAAAGTATCTCTAAACAGCAGCCTCATATCAGTAATGAAGCCCATAGGAGTCACCTTCCTTCAGCAAAACCAAAGCGATCATTCATAGAGTCCAATGTGTGAGCCTTAAGAGACACCCATTTGTAGAATTTGGAAAACAGTGCGTAGGCTCCTGGTGGTAACTTAATGGGTTTTTTTGGTTTTTTTTAAATGAGAAAAATTATTTTTAGCCATATTTTTTTTCTTTTTTCCTTGGGGATTGATCAGATATCACTGATTTATTTTAAATATGGGATAAAATTTCTTTGATAAATAGCCAGAAGTCACCATAAATAAGAATGCTAACCAGAATAAAAAACTACAATTAGTTATGCCTATTAAGTTGCAAGTTTAAGAAAGCCAAGAAGACATTAACTCATGCTTTTTTCTCCTATGAAGTTTTTATCATTTTTCTCCTAGCCTTTGCTATGTGGTAAAATAATAATATTTCATAGAGAATATAAATGTCTAGTGATAGGTTTAACTCATTACATAATATCCAGATGATGTATTCTGGAAAAGATGGAATTTTCAAGTTACAGTTCCATTGAGTCAAATCCCAATTTTTATATATATATATATATATATATATATATATATATATATATATATATATATACACATACACATAAAATTAAGACCTAAGTGATTTCTAGCTGAATATGTGTGACTATAAATGTTCTATAGCTGATTTTTTTTTTAAAGAAAAATACAAGAACATCCAAATATTGTTCCCTTGAAAGCAGTTTCCTGAAGAGGGTTAAGCACTTATTTCCATGTTATGCTTCTCATTAAACACATTTTTACAGAACCTTTTTGGAACTATATTCCCACTTCAAGGTGTTTTAATATTTGGAAACAGTATTAAGCCATTTGGAATCATGATTGGTGGTCAAGTTGGATTTGGGCTAAACTACTAAGAACATTGCATTCTTGGTGACACGTAAATTAGCTCTCTCCTTGTTCCTAAAGTGCTTTTAACAATGAGAGCGCTCCTGGAGCAAACCTTCCAGGGCCCTTTAAGGACAATATTTAATTTGGATACTTAAGGTCTGGTTGATTGGTTGCTTTTGTTTTTTTATACATTCATTACTTATAGTCACATGTATATATTAAATAGCCAAGTTGTATTCAGACTTGTAAATATAACTATTTCAAGTAGTTAATCTTTAAAAAAAAAAAAAGTCATATATCTGCATGTTGTCAGCTTCATCCATGCTGGTTATTGCACTGAACGATATATTATTATGGCATGTTAACAGTGTACCAGTAACGGCACTTTATCTCATTTATTTGAACACCTTTGAGGTGCTACTTAAGTCCAAACTGATGTATTATTAATTTGTAAAGAAAAGGTACAGGAATGAACCTTGGTTTAAAGGTATTTTTATATGAAAATGGTGTGCTATTGAAGGATGTTAAAAATGCTAGTTTGAGAGAGGCGGGAGTGTCTTTGTTTTATATGTTGGGATGTGAAATTTATTTTCTAGAATTGGGGGAGAAGGAAGTTCTATATTTACAGAATGTTTTAAAAACGACTCGTTGTAATGAAGTTCCTGTGAGCATTGTTATAGTTTTGTACGAATAGGAATCTTCTGGTGTTATTCTTCAACATTTGTTCCTGTTGTATGTTGTACAGCTTTACCATTTTTTATAGGCTTTTCATGAGTTCTGCTATAACTACTATGGCTTATTTATTGTTTATTGTTTTCTTTAATATTTGTGAACGTCTTACTCTTTTGTTCTGTAGTTTGTTTCTGCACAACTACTGTACTTTTCCATATGGAATAAAGACAATTAATAGAATTTGTGTTGCATTCAATGAAACCATGGGTAAGTAGAAAATATCCTGATGAAAACTAGGTGCCTAGTTTTAATCCTGAGTGATTTTGTGACCCTACAGAAAATAGTGAGGAGCCTGTTTTTACAGAACTAGTATTAAATGCATATTTAATTTCATTTAATAATTTCAAAACAAGGGTGACAGCTTCTAGAAATACCAGAATATTCAAGGGTCAGAAATTAGTCTTTTTTTCCTGAACTAATAAGAAAGCACGAAGAAGAGCATTCTATACTTTTCTTACCTGCTCCAGACTTCTTGGTGTTTTTTTTTACTGGCAACAGAGTATCTTTAACTCTCAAACATTTTGGCAACACACTGAACACTATGTTAATATAAAAGTTTGATCTTCAGCACATTTATATTATCTTTCAGTTTAAAGTGTGTATTTGTGTTAATATCTATGTACGTCAGTTTCAAAGTAGCATGAATGAGAGTGAACATACCACTGTGTTGTACTGTTGTAAAATTGCGACTTAGAATCTTAAGCCTCAGTATTCCCTAATACTACTGCAGGTTATTGCCATTACTAGCAAGGCTAAGTAAAGTATTTTAAGTCCTTCTTTAAAGGTATATATTTAAACTAAAGACTAAAAACAATAAACTGGGTGGGAGAGAAAAAGTGTTATTTGCTAATAGATAAATTTTTTTTTAAGATTTTATTGGTGAATTGGGGAAGGGGAACAGCCAAGTTGTCCTTCAATCTTAGTTATAGAGCGTGCAGCTAGCTCAGCTCCAAGTCCAGTCGCTATCTGGCCACCGTCAGCAGCTCATGGCCGCTCTCAAGGTGTTGTGTTCAATCTTAGTTGCAGGGGGCACAGCCCCCCATCCCATGCGGGAGTCGAACCAGCAACCCTGTTGTTAGGAGCACGTGCTCTCACCAGCTGAGCCATCCTGCCACCTGTTGGCAGCTCAGCGGCAGCTCAGCTTGGGCGCAGCTCCCTGGCCCATGTAGGAGTCGAACCAGCAACCCTGTTGCTCAGAGCTTGTGCTCTTAACCAACTGAGCCACTCGGCCAGCCCGCTAATAGATAATTCTTGTTGGATGACTTCCAGGGAATCCTCCAGTGTGACTATTGGTAGCATTTATTATGTATTGAATTATGATTTTGGTATGTTCTTAGTGAAGCTATTCAGTCACCCCGGAAAGAAGCAGAGCCTCCTTGGGAAGCTCCCAGTCTGGCCTGAGAACTGGGCAGTGGCAGGTGAGTGCTGTTCCCATGTGATCCTGAGGGGACAGTGGGGCCTGGGGGGTGCAGTAAGAGGGTTTGTGTGTCATCCCTTCCTATGGGTGGTTTTGGATTTGGTTTTTGTTTCCTTGTGTGTTTGTGGGGAGGAAGAGTTGTTTGGCTTGGTTTGTGTATAAAACCAGAAGTACTTCACTTTGGTAAATTTTTGGCATCTTACATTTCAGCCAGTTTAACAAGAAACTATCCTGGTGAAAGGTAGAAAAGAAAATCACCTTCTTTAACACATTTAAAAAAAATAACCAATCTTTTATTGTTTCTCTATAAATGACTTTGATTTTTAGTCATTTTAATGTAAAAACCAGCCAGCCTCCTTTGGAAAGGAAGTCTATTACTTTATCAAAACAAGATGTTGGGTCAAATGGTGGACTATCAGTTAAAAAACAATCTCTTGTTAGAATTATGTTAGCAACCTTTCTCTATAGAATATAACAAAAACACCTTCGAGAACACATTCCCAACCATTTTTTGTCCTCATAAGTAAGAATGTGAGAAGCATGTATAGTGTGAAAAAGAAATACTCTTCTAGAATCAGATTTTTAATCTTAGCTGTAACACAAAAGGAAATAAAATTCAGTAATCCATTAGGATGACAGAAATTGTACCAAGCAGGAATTCTAAAGAAAAGGCATTTGGAGATTTCTGTGATAGCTAGGCTTTTCACCTTTCTGTGAACATGCAGCTTATTAGCTACCTGTTTATAAGATATAGGAAAAGTCTAAATATATAAGGTAATTATATGGCTTTTCTCGTTTTATTTTTGAGTTTTGAAATTTTTGAGCAACGATGACGATTTGAGGGATAAGCACACTGAGTCTGGGTCCCCGCTTGCCCTTATTGTTGTAGCTCTAATAAGCATTCCCCCTAATGGCTTCCATGCTGGTAAACTTATGACAGGTATGTAAAGTCAATACATCCTCAGCTTCTAAGTGATCACTTATCAGGGCGTTGTATTAAATATCAGTCTATTGTGTAAAAACGTGTAGTCAACCTAGCTTACAATATTAAGTGAGAACTTGAAGAATTCTACATCCTAAAAAAAAAGAAAAACTAATTTGCCACCTTATATTTTTCAGCAAAGTCAACTTAATGTATTTGTGATAATTTATTTCATTTAACTTGTATCTAGGTTGGACCATGAAGAAAAATAGTCCATCTTGAAAATTAAGAATCCAACAGAATTTCTCATTAAATGTCAGTTTTCTCAATTTAGTCATAAACCTACAATTAATTTGCTACAAATTCTCTTTAGAAGGATTCCAAAGAGTTATCAAATAAATGGATCTTAACTAGGATTTAAAAATCTGTTTTATATTCTAGTTTCCGATCTTTGATTGTAATGGGATATGACCTATATCTAACAAGAATAAATTTGAGCACTGCGATTTAAAGTCCAAGTAAAATTTTATTTCTCTACAGGTTAAGACTTTTTTGCACTAGTACAAAAAGGCTTTTAGAATAAAAATAGAAAAGAAGTTCAATGTGTTATTTAGTCCATGTAATTTAAAGAATGAAAATAGACAGTAAATAGTTTTTATAGGTAACTAAGAAGTTTACCTTTCTCTTTCTGTTTTGCTTTTAATAATGTCTGATTACTATTTACCTTTAAATCATTCAAATGAGATCACTGAAAAAATATAAATAATGTAATATAATAAACAATTTAATTTTTCATTTTTTTTTAAAGATTTTACTGGGGAATCGGGGAAGGAGAACAGACAAGTTGCTGTCCTTTTGTTCTTCAGTCTAGTTGTGGAGGACGTCACTTCACTGGCCCATGTTGGTATTATCATTGCGCTCTTCCCAGGTGAGGCAGATTGGTTGCCGGCCATTGGATAGCTGCTCACGGCGGCTCTTGGCAGCTCATGCTGGCTGTCAGCCACTCACGGTAGCTTTATGGCAGCCCACTGCAGCCTACACTGTCGCTGGCAACTCACGGTAGCCCAGCTCCAGGTCGAGCTGTTGTTCAGCATCTTAGCTGTAGAAGGCAGTGTCACTGGCCCTCATATGTGGGATCCGAACCGGGGCCCTCAGAACTGGGGCTGCTCAGAGCTGGCGTCCCAAGCCAGCTCTTAACCAACGCGCCACTCAGCTGGCCCTAAACAATTTTATTTTTGATGTGTCTCTAGCCATCGATTGATGGCCATTTTCAGAGTTCTATTTGGTGTAAGTACCACTGAAGAAAGAACAAGATTTGTCATGGGACTTGTACGTTTCTTTTTGCTTATCCAGTTTTCCATGGCTTCCTTTTCATATGAATATCCATCTAAAAAAAACCAAAACACACACAAATTAGTTCCAGTGAAGGAAAGGGACGTTAGGATTAAAATGAGTTGGGTATAAAAACTCCATTGCCAAGGCCTTTATTGTGATTTAAATGGTATTCTTGTGTTCTGCCACTACTCCCCAGATATTTCTGCCACAATACCCTAAATTCTATTTAAGATACATTAAGAAAGCACAAGTTCCCTTGAACTGTGTCAATATTTTACTACTTTGTGAACACAACAACTGAAAAAGAACCCTGTCAAAAATTAAGATGAAAAGAGCCAGGTAGAGTGGTACTGAAGCTACAGTAGAGCTGTTTGCTATGTGTGTAAATTAATGTGGCTAAAGATGAGAGGCAAATGCCTTAAGAATAACACAGCAAAACTTTCCAACACATTGAAAAGTCAGGAGAACCGATGCCGAGAGATTACAGAACTCATCCTACTAAGGATCTGACAGTCAAGGGATTTATAATGCAGAAAAAAACCAAAAAAGAACCACGGGCTAAAATTTTTAATACAATGTATACCATGTTCTTACAAAATTCTTTGCCTTTAGACAATAAAGATTGGAGTTTTTGCTTCACTACACCTTTTTATACTGGTAGCTCTTAAACTGAAAATCTTAGTTCCTAATCACATGTATACATCAACCTATTAGCTTTGATCTACAGTGTATACAGCTCTTTCAAACTAGCAATGCCAATATATTACTAACATAAGAGACCACTAGGGATGTCTAATTGCAATACTGTGTTTGGAAATCACTTGAAAAAATTTCTTGTTTGATTATGTTACCAACTTGACATACAATTTGGTCCGTCTGCCTCCCTTTTTATCCTCCCAATTTTTAGAGATTGGTTTAGTATTCATGATTTCTTTTAACTTTGTAAAACTTTTAAGTGGTTTCAAAGTAGAAACTATAAAACCAGGTACATTCAGAGGAGTCTATTCTATTTCTGTTCAACCCATGTTCCCTCCCTTCCATTATAACCATGTATATTTATCCTTGCTGAAAATATAAGCATATGTGTGTGTACACACATAGTACATATGCATTCTTACATAAAAGCTAGCATGCTGTGTACTAGTTCATACTCGGGTGATTTGTTTTTTACTTAACTACACCTTGTTAGCCCCATAGTACTCCACTATATGGATGTATTGATGGACTTATGGGTTGTTTCCAATCTTTGACTTCTACAAATAGTGCTACAATGGAAGAGATTCCAGAAGTAGAACTGCTCCAACAAAGGGTAAACGTATATAATTTTGCTACATATGCCAATACTCCCATAGGAATTCTACCATTTTTTTTATTCCTACTAACAATGTTAATGAGAATTCCTTTTCCCCAAAACCTCACCAAGCTTAATTTAGGAAGATTCTTTTTTAAATTGAGATATAATTGACATTAAGTTTCAGGTGCACAACATAATTATTTGATACATACACAGAGGGTGCCAGAAAAATGTATATACATTTTAAGAAAGGAAAACTGTATTTAAAATTGTAATAATGTATACCAATAACAAAAGATGAAAGTCTGACTTCTGTAATTACAAGAGGTGCTCAAAGTGGTTACCATTGGTGTCCAGACACTTCTGATTACAGTGAACTACTGCTTGAGCAACGTTGACCAAAGTGTCCACTTATATACATTTTTTTGGCATTCCCGGTATATTGCTAAATGATCGCAACAGGTCAGTCCATCTCCCCACATAATTACAAATTTTTCCCTTCTTTTTTGTGATGAGAAAAATTTTAAGACCTTTCTTAGGAACTTTCTGGAACTTTCTGATAAAGAATACAGTATTATTAACTATAGTCAGCATGCTGCACATTACGTCCCCTGGACATACTGATTTTATACCTGGAATTTTGTACCTTTTGACTATCTTCACCAATTTCACCCACTGCTCCACCACCACTTTGGTCAACCATCATTCTGTTCTCTAGATCTCTTGAGTTCAGTGTTTTGATTTACATTGCACATGAGATCAGATGGCATTTGTCTTTCTTTGACTTATTTTACTTAGCACAATGTCTTCAAGGTCCATCCATGATATTACAAATGTCAGGATTTCCTTTTTACACACACACACACACACACACACACACACACACACACTTTCTTCATCCATCCATCCATTGATAGACACTTATGTTGTTTATATGCCTTGGCTATTGTAAAGAATGTTGCAATAAATGTGGGGGTGCAGGTATCTTTTCGAGTCAGTTATTTTGCTTCCTTCAGATAAATACCCAGTAGTAGAATTGCTGGATCGTATGACAACTCTATTTTTAATTTTTTGAGGAACCTCCATACAGTTTTCCATAGCAGCTGCACCAATTTACATTTCCACCAACAGTGCATGAGGGTTCCCTTTCCTCCACAGCCTCGCCAACACTTCTTTGATAGCCATTTCTGACAGGTGTGAAGTGGTAACTCGTTGTGGTTTTGATTTGCATTTCCCTGATGATTAGTGATGTTGAGCATCTTTTCATGTACCTGTTGACTATCTGCATGTCTTTGGAAAAATGTCTATTAAGATCGTCTGCCCAATCAGATTTTTTGGGGGGTGAGGCATGTTGTTTTGTGGGGTTTTTTGGTTTTGTTTTTTTGGTTTTTGTTTTTGCTATGAGTTCTTTATATATTTTGAATATCAACCTTTATCAAGTATGTATATATTATTTGCAAATATTTTCTCTATTCGGTAGGTTGCCTTTTCATTTTGTTATTGGTTTCCTTTGCTGTGTAGCAGCTTTTTAGTTTAATGTTATCCCACTTGTTTATTTTTGTTTTGTTGTCTTTAAAAAGTCATCACCAAGACTGATGTCAAGAAGCTTACCACCTATGTTTTCTTGTATGAGTTTTATGGTTTCAGGTCTTATAATCAGGTCTTTAATCCAATTAGAGTTGATTTTTGTGTATAGTGTAAGAAAGTGGTCCAGTTTTATTCTTTTGCATGTTGTTGTCTAGTTTTCCCAACACCATTTATTGAAGAGACTGTCCTTTCCCCATTGTATATTCCTACTTCTTTTGTTGTAAATTAATTGATTTTATATGTGTGATTTTATTTCTGGGCTTTCTAGTCTGTTCCATTAGTCGATGTGTCTGTTTTTATGCCAATACCCTACTGTTTTAATTACTATAGCTTTGTAATAAAGTTTGAGATCAGGAATCATAACACCTCCAGCTGCGTTCTTTCTCAAAATTACCTTGGCTATTCGGGGTCTTGAATAGTTCCATACAAATTTTAGAATTGTTCTATTTCTGTGGGAAATGCCATTGGAATTTTGATGGGGACTGCAATGAATCTGTATTTCGCTTTGGGTCATATGAACATTTCAACAATATTAATTTTTTTCCACGAGCACAGACTATCTTGCCATTTATTTGTGTCTTCCTCAATTTCTTCCCTGAATGTCTCACAGTTTTCCAAATACAGGTCTTTTACCTCGTGGTTAATTTTATTCCTAGGTATTTCTTTCTCCTTGATGCAGTTGTAAATGGGATTGTTTTCTTAATTTCTTTTTCTTACAGTTTGTTATGGGTGTATAGAAAATATAGAAAACTGATTTCTGAATGTTAATTTTGTATTCTGTTACTTTACTGAATCTGTTCTAATAGTTTTCTGGTGGAATCTTATATATAGTATCTCTATATATAGTAATATATAGTATCTCTCTATATAGTATCATGTTATCTGCAAATAATGACATTTTTACTCCTTCCTTTCCAATTTGGATGCCTTTTATTTGTTGTCTAATTGCTCTGGATAGAACTTCCAATACTGCGTTGAATAAAAGTGGCAAGAGTAGGCATCCTTGGTCATGTTCCTCATCTTGGATGAAAAGCTTTCAGCTTTCACCATTGAGTATTATGTTAGCTGTGGGCTTGTCATATATGGCCTTTATTATGATGAGGTACGTTCCCTCTCATATCCACTTTGAGAGTTTTAATCATAAGTAGATATTGAGTTTTGTCAAATGCTTTTTGTACTCATCTATTGAGATAATCATATGATTTTTATCCTTCATTTTGTTAATGTTGTGTATCGTGGATTTACGAGAATCATCTTTGCTTCCCTGGAATTAATCCCACTTGATCATGGCGTTGATATTTTTAATGCATTGAATTTTGTTTGCTAATATTTTGAGGATTTTTCTTCTGTGTTCATCAGGGATATTGGTCTGTAATTTTCTTGTGTCTTTGTCTGGTTTTGTTATCTGGGTAATGCTGACCTTGTAAAATGAGTTTGAGAATTAGTATTAATTCTTCCTTAAATGTTTATTTTTATATATGTGGAATATTACTACTTCATCAACTTTTTACTTTTTACTTCTGGATTTTGATTCCAGATTAGGAAGTATCCCTATTTCCAGGTTATCAAGGAATGTACCTACATTTTCTTCTGGGACTTGTAAAGTTACATTTTTTAATGTTTATATCTCTGGTTCATTTGGAATTAATTTAGATGAAGCCAGTTTTATCCTTTTCTATATGGCTATTTAGTTGTCAGAATATCTACCACTTGTTTAAATTGTCTTTGTCATTGATTTAAAATTCTGTTTTCATCATTCACTGTATTTCCAAGTGCACTTGGATCAATTTCTGGATTTTTATAAATTGTTTTCCACTGTTCTGTCTCTTCATATGCCAGTCCCACACTGTGCTATTTATAGAGGCTTTATAACTTCGTTTCTATTTTCAAAGTTATTTGTTGTGTGGTCTTTCCAGTGGAACCTAATAATCACCTTCTGGATCTCTAGAAAGAAACCTAATAGTCTTCCTATTTATTCCAAGTATACTTCACAGTGAAGGATGTTTTATAGTTTTCTTTATGTCTGGTAAATTTTGCATTATTGTGTCTAGGGATTTGCTTTTGTTATTATAAATTAAGTTGTCCATTATACCTTTTAAAAGCTTTTTGTTCTCTCTCTTAGGCTATTTATTCCTCTTTAGCTTGCTAAATGCTGATTAGCTCTAGTAAGCTATTGTCTCTCAACTCCAAACCCAGATATAATACTGAGGGGCACGCTGGGGCCAGGATACTACACACCACATTTCTGCTTTGCCAGCTGGCTCCTTGTTAAATCCTGAAATAAGATTCTCTAAAGAGAGATGAAAACAGGGAGAGGGCTGCGCCCAGTGTGTGCCTGCCCATGGCCTTTCATCTGGCAAGGGGAGTTGGTTTCACTCTCCAGATTTATTTGTGTGCTTCACTGTTGGCACTGCCTGAATTTCTTATCCTTCCCCCTTTAAAGAAACTAGCACCAGCTGGGTAGCTCCCACTCCTTAGAGACCTGGCTCTAAGAGACCATGTGAGGCTCATAACCTCGGCGACTTCCCTGAGTCCAAAGATGGTAGATGCTTTCTGCAGATCCTGTTACTATCTTTTTCTTGAGATATAATTCACATGCCATAAAATGCACCATTCTAAGCATACAATTCAGTGGTTCTTACTATAATTCACAAAGTTATAAAACCATCACCACTATCTTACTATAATTCACAAAGTTATAAAACCATCACCACTATCTAATTTCAGAACACTTTCATAATTCATAAAAACACCTTGTACCCATTAGCAGTCACTCTTCCCTTCCTTGGCAACCACTGATCTATTTTGAATCTATATGGATTTACCTATTCTGGACATTTCCTATAAACAGAATCATACAATAGGTGGCCTTTGGTGCCTGGCTTCTTTCACGTACCATAATAATGTTTCTAAGGTTCATCCATGTACCATGTATTTGTTCCTTTTTATGGCTGATTAACATTCCATTGTATTTATCCATTCATCTACCAATGGGACATTTTGGTTATTTCTACTTTTTGGCTGTTATCAATAAGGCTGCTGTGAACATTTATGTACAACTTTGTATGTTCATTTCTCTTGGATATATATTTAGGAGTATAATTTCTGGGTCACATGGTAACTAACTTTCTGAGGAACTGCCAAACTGTTCTCAACAGCAGCTGCACCATTTCGCCTTCCCACCAGCACTAGTTCTGCACATCCTTATCAGCACATTACTTTTTATCTTTTTTATTCTAGTCATCCTAATAGGTGATATGAAGTGGTATCTCATCGTGGTTTTGATTTTCATTTTCGTAATGGTATTGAACATCTTTCTAGTGCTTACTGGCCATGTGTGTATTTTCTGTGGAGAAAGGTCTATTTTAATGCTGTGCCTATATTTTTTAACTGGGTTATTTGTCTTACTGTTGAGTTGGTAAATATACAGCAGATCCTCAAATAACATTGTTCAGTTCAACATCCTTTAGTTATAATGTTGATGAGCTGGCATAGGAACTTAACTCTTGTTTATGTCAATTAGTCTAGATCAGGGGTTGACAAACTTTTGAGACAGAAGAGCCTCCAGAGGTCGGCAAACTGCAGCCCCCAGCCACATGCGGCTCTTTGGGTGCGTACATGTGGCTCTGAAGTAAAATTGAAAATGAAAATAAAACTGTCATAGTTTCATTTATAAAATTTTTACAGGATATTATTCACATGGTGATTATGTAAAAACATATTTATGGCTCTTGAGTAATTTTTAAATTGTTGTGAGGGACAGGATTGGCTCTTCCAGGGGTCGGCAAACTTTTGAGAAGGAACTGCCCAAAGAGTCGCATGTGGCTCACGAGCCGCAGTTTGCCGACCCCTGGTCTATAGTAAAATTGGTTTTGTTATGTCATTTTGTTTAAAGTCAGAGAACCTATCAATGTTGAGTGAGGACTTACCATACTCAATTTTTTATAAAAAGCTGAGTATAATGAACCTCAGTCTTATAGGGTACCATCATACTGGCTTATTACTGATAAATGATGTGCATGTTAATATCGCTGACCTATTGTTAGTTCAGTGATGGCAAATTCATTTGCCATTAGGCTAGATAAATCTGATAATAGCATGTTTTTAACCTTCCAGGTGAAAAGGGCCCACTTTTATGGTTATGTATGTCCTCTGTGTTTAAAAAATGTATTTTCTATTTTGGACTGAGAGGCATGATCAAATCTATACTGTGCTTTCTCCCCCACATCATCTGTAGACTCAGGTGCTTCCTGAGTTGTTGCTGTGTTTGGGACTGCATAGCAAGTGATGGTTGTATTGAGCATTACATAGTATCCTCCTCTTGTTAAATTTGGGGGGTCTTAATTCTACTTTTGCAGATAAGTATGTAACCCCTTCTTTATTTTTAGTTGCAGTTGTCTCATTTTTGCCTATCCTTTTATTTCTAAGCTTTCTGAATCATTGTTTTAGGTTGGATTGCACTTTGTTAGCTAATCCCAAATCTTTTGTCTCTATAGGATCATCAGTATGTTTGGTAATAATAGTTCTAGTGTTCTTTTTTATATTTTTATAAATCACATGTAAATTCTTTCACTATAGTAGGGGATAGTTTCATCAATTTTGATGCTTAGGGAAGTTTGTATTGATATACTGGTTACCTTTCCACTAATATCTTTAAAAAAAAGCCACCAACAATACTATTAGTATTCATTGGTTCCTCACTATAATACATCCAATTAGCTAGAATTTTTCTCTCCCACAGCATCTAAATTTCAAATAGGCTGTCAATTAATAATCAGCTTATTCAATTTTTTCATATTCTCTTCCTTTTTAAGAGGTGTATTGTATCTATACTGTTATATTATCATTTATATTATCATTTCGTTACCTTTAATTGAATTTCCTTAAGTGAATAATGTTTCCTTGTCAGCTTCTTGGGTGGTAGCAGTGAGTAAAATGTTAAACCATTCTCTCTATGGTACAGGTTATCTCCTGTAGGAACATCAGCTACACTGGCGAGTTAAACACCATAAGTTTAGTATCAGCTTTCCATGGTTTTGTAAAATAGTGATTCTTTCAAATAATCAACAGTTTTCTACTGGTGGCAAATATTGATAAGCAGAGAAAGTAGGATTTCTGAGTAGATCTTTTTATAAGGTTTGAAAGTGTTCTACCAAAGTTCATCCCAAAAGCAGCAAGAGGGCATATCAGAGATTCAAAGCAAAGACCACTTTCCCACCCCCACATACACATATTGAGCCTTTCATGTATGAAAGCAATGAAACATTGTAATTTTCATTATAATTAAATAATTGCAGCTGACAATATTGATACTCCTGGTTTCTTTAAGCAAATAGAATTAGCTTACTTGAAATCAAACCTGTGTTATCAGGGGGACAACTGACAATTTTTAAAGAATTTATATTAAACAATGTGCTTGTTTTCATTACCTTTCAAAATTTTCATCCAAACAGTACCATCAAGACCTGTACCTGATAGTTCTAGGAAGTAAATATTTAGTAAGTTCCATTCACAAAATTTTCTTTCAAAAATCAGTTTAATACTCAGATGAATAGGTTCTGGTAAAATACCAAAATAAAAATAGCTAAAAATAGCTATTATTTTTAAGGTACCCCAAAATTTCTTGATACATTATACTTAAAAATAGTGACCAAAAGAAGCATCTTTTTACAAGGATTTGAAGCTTCCAGGTTCAAATGGCTTTATCCTAGTGAATAGTCTTAGCTCACTGGCCTGGGGTCTGAATTGTTATGCTGGCTCTATTCAAGAAGAAAAACCTGACTCAGCCCACTGCTGCCTACCTGTGGCCCTGGGACATTGACAAAACAAGTCCAACATCTCTCTGGAGCCAACATCCTCTCTCCACACTGGAATTCCACAGGTAATACTCTGAAGATGAGCACACAAAGGAACACAGCCAGACAACAAAGAACGGATTAGCATCCCACAAACCACAGAAAATGAAAACTGATACAACCTGTGAGTATTTCTAAAATAATGAAAACAACATACTATAAAAATATTAAATACTCATACAGCTAATTGTATATCATTAGACTGACGCAGGGCACTGTTAACCTATATTAATTCATTTAATCTGCACAACAACCTTATGAAGAAATTGATGCATGGCCTGAATGACTTTCCAAGGTCACACAGGTAGGGAGTGACAGCTGAGGTGTAAACCCAAGCAGTCTGGCTCCAGAAACGACAAATACAGTCATTGAAATTTACAAAAAAATTTCAATGAGAAGGTTAACTAGCTTAACACAATCAGAATAGACAGGTTCCATCTGAGAAAATCACCTAGAAAGTAGAAAGAGATGAGGTAGATAGATAATGAGAATGGCTTAAGATTTTCCAGAACTGATAAAAGGCATTAAGTTTCATTCAAGAAGTACTATGAGAGGAAAACACATAGCAAAGAAAAACTCAGAATTAAACTGACACTACACTTGCATTGCAACAAAGAAGCCAGAGTGTATTCTTGCTATAAAATTGAGATAAAACACTGTGAAAAGTTTAGAGAAAAAAGCAAAGTGGTTAGATAGGGTTTATTAGGTTTTTACAATTCTGAAATGACGAATTAAGTGTGAACACTGATTTTTCTAAAAAGATATATAAATGAATTAACATTTAAATGTTTGGTATAGACCTGAAAGGAATAAAAGACAAGAATAGATGAAATGCCAGACTAGTAGTTGTCATGTCTTCTCTTCACCCAAGCCCCCCAATTAACATTTAGTTTTTCTGTAATTCTAATAAAAATGTCAAGATTTTCTTTTGTTGTATAACAAAATGATTCTAAAATGTAAATGGGCAAAAATTGGACAAGTCAATTTTTACGGTCACCTTTCATTATTCTTTTTAAAACAAAATTTAAAGTATAACTGCCTAGCTGATTAAGAATTTATCCAACAGCAGTATTTAAATAAGTATAACTGTATATACCATGAGGACTTTTTTCTACAGAATTACTTGGAGAATGTCTATCAACAGAGTAAGAGTTAATTTATGGTACAACATACTGAGAAATTGTCCTGTAGCTGAGAATGAAGTAGTTCTGAATATGTACTGACAAGGACGGAAGCCTATCTGATACATTAAGTAAAATAAAAGGTTTTCAAAAGTATGTGTCATATACCATTTGTTATAGCACAAATTATAAACAGGTAGAAAAATATCTGGAAGGATACACCACAATACAGAAGGTTCTCATTTTCAAAATATATAGTTTGAATTTTTCACCAAGCACATGCTGCTTTCACAATTTAAAAGGACAGATGAATAAAAAATCTCAGCTGTAAGAATGCTGAGATACAGGCCTCGGAAAAATTTCCGAGGCAGTTAATTCAATAGATATAAAGTACAGGCCTTCCAAAACAACAGGGGGGAAAAAAGCCAAAACAGACACATGATCAATTGAGAAAAACTCAGGAAAGAAGGGGGGGGAAAGGGAACTAGAAGAAAACAAAATAAATAAATTGTGAACATATGCTGGAAGAAATTATCCCAAACGTATCAATCACAATATAAAGAAATCGGTTCAGTTCTATTAAAGATGAAGACTATTTTTCAAAAATTAATTCAACTGTATGTTTTCCACAGGGAACACCTCTGAAACGAAGTACCACAAAGGAAGGCTAAAAATAAATGGATAGTGACACTTCTGGGATTATGCTAAGCGAAAAAAGCTACTCCCAAAAGGTTATTTACTGTATGATTCCATTCATGTTACACTTTTGAAATGACAACGTATAAATAGAGGACATTATGGATGAAAGTGGAAAGAGAACAGGCAGGTGATGGATGTAGTTATAAAAAGGCAACAGAAGGGGTCCTTGTGGGTCTGCATTGTTCTTTCTTAACTGGTGGTTGATACTCAAACCTCCCAAAGGGACAAACTTGTGTAGAACTTAATGCACACATGTGAAACTGAGGAAATCTAAGATTGGTGGATTGCAACAGTGTTGCCAGTGGGGGAACTGGGCAAAGTGTACAGGATACCCTCTCTGTTAGATCTTAGAACTGCATATGAACCTACAATTGCTTCAATAAAAGTAATAAAACGTAAAATAAATGGTGGTACCACAAAGAGTAAAATGAAACACACACTAAATATAAATAAGGCTAGGGAGCACCGAGAATTTTCATACACTGCTGGTGAGAGTGTAAACGGATTCAACTACTCTGAGTAACTGTATATACCCAATAAAAATGCACACGATTCACCAAAAAACATGAATAAAGGTTCAGGGCAACACTGTTCCTAGTAGCCAAAAATGACCAAATGACCAACAGTAGAATGGATAAATAAATCACAGTACAGTCACACATGAAAATGAACAGATTACTGCTTTGTGCAACAAACAGGGACAAATCACACACACGTGATGCTTAATGAAAGAAGTCAGACCTAAAAGATACTTTCATTCACTTTAAAGTTTGATAAAAATGTGGTTTTGATTAATCTATAATGTATAAAGTCAGGATATTGATTACCCTTGACTACCCTTGGTGTAACTGTTCATTATGTGAAAATTCAAGATGTATACATGTTTATTTTAGAAAAAGACTGAAAGAGCATGCAGCTATAAACAAAAAGAAAGCGATAGAGCCAAGATAAAAATAAATGAGACAAAATACATCAAATGATGCCAACAAGAATATTTTAAGGTGATAAAAAATTGCAATCCACTATAAAGAACACAAATGTAATTTGATAAACTAACCTACTAAAAGCTAGATTTGAATTCAAAACAATCTGTGGTTAAAAACTCTCCTACAAAGAAAACTCTACACCTAGATGACTTCACTTATAAGTTTTATCAACCATTTAAGGAAAAAATAGCAATACTACACAAACTTAAAATATGCAGGATAGGAACACTTAACCAACTAATTTTATGAGGCTAGAATTACCCTAATACCATGTCAGACAGACATATTACAGTCAATATCCCTTATGAACACAGATACAAAAATACTGCAAATATTAACACATTAAATCCAGCAATATGTAGTAAAGAGGATAATTGAAAACCTAAACGCTCCACAAAAACTCTTATAACAAATTCAACCAACTAGCAGGATACAAAATTAACATACAAAAATCACTGTGGTTCTATACACTAACAAGAATTTAAAGAGGAAATTCCATTTACAAATAGCATCACAATTAAATACTTAGGTAAATTTAGCAAGGAGGCAAAAGATGGTACACTGAAAACGGAAACATTGCTGAAAGAAATTAAAGACACAAATAAAAGTAAAGACAACTTGTGTTCATGGATTGGAAGACTTAACTGTTAAAATTCTCATATTATTCAAAGCAATTACAGAGTCATTGCAATCCTTATCAAAATCCCAGTGACATTTTTTTCAGAAACAGAAAAATCCATCCTAAAATTCATATGGATTCGCACGGGATCCTGAAAAGCCAAAACAAAGCTGAACAATTCACACTTACTGATTTCAAAGTTAATACAAATCGACAGTAATCAAAACAATTTGGTACTGGCATAAATATAGATATATAGACCAACAATAGAGAGTCCAGAAATAAACCCTCACACGTTAGTCAAATGTTTCCAACAAGGTGTCAAGGCCATTCAATGAGGGAAAGAACACTTCAACAAATGGGGCTGGAAAACTGGATAGCCACAAAAAAATAAAGAAGTTAGACCCTTACCTTATACCACATACAAAACTTAACTCAAAATGGATCAAAGACCTAAATGTAGAAGCAAAAACAATGAAACTCTTAGAAGGAAACACAGGGAACATGCTTCATGACAATGGATTTGGTAATGATATATAGAATATCACATCAAAAGTACAGGCAATAAAAAAAGTAAAGTGGACTTCATCAAGATTAAAAACTTGTATATCAAAGAACGTTAACAGAATGAAAAGGCAACCCATGGAATGGGAGATATATTTGCGAATCATACACCTGACAAGAGATTGATGTCCAGAATATACAAAGAGCTCCAATAACTCAACAACAAAGAAAACCAGACAAACATGGGCGAAGGGACTCAATAGATTATTTCCCTCCAAATATACAAAATGGCCAATAAGCACATGATAAGATGCTCAACAGCCTAATCATTAGGGAAATGCAAATCATACCCACAGTAGCACCTCACACCCATTAATATAGCTATCAAGAAAAAAAAAAACAACAAGTATTGGTAAGGGTATAGAAAAACTGGAGCCCTTTGTGCATTGCCAGTGGGAATGTAAAATGGTGCAGTTGTTATGAAAAATGGCATGGTGAGTCCTCAAAAAATTAAATACAGAATTACTATATGACCTAATAATTCCACTACTGGGTATATACCCAAAAGAACTGAAAGCATGGACTTGGGCAGATACTTCCATATCCATGTTCACAGCAGCATTACTCACAAGAGCCAAAAGGTGCAAATACTCTACATGTCCATGGTTAGATGACTGGATAAACTAACATACAGTAGAATATTATTCAGCCTTAAAAAGGAAAGACATTCTGACACATGCTACAATGTAGATGAACCCTGAAGACATTGCACTAAGTAAAATAAGCCAAACATCAAAGGACAAACATTGCATGATTTTGGGGTATCAAGAGTACTCAAATTCAGGGAGACAGAAAGTAGACTGGTACCAGAGGCTTGCGGAAGGGAAAAATGGCAGCTATTATTTAATGGGTATAGAGTTTCAGTTTTGGAAGATGAAGAGTGCTGGGGATGGGTGGTGGTGATAGTTGCACTACACTGTAAGTATACTTAACACCACGGAACTCCACACTCAAAAATTGTTAAAATTATTAATTTTGCTATATATATTAACACCACACACAAAAAAATCAATGAATTTAATTGTGGCAGGCAGAATAATGGCCCCACAAATATGTCTACCATCCTAATCCTGGAACTTGTGAATATGTAACATGGACAAAGGGAATTAAAGTTGCAAAGGAATTAAGGTTGCTCATCAGCTGATTTTAAGATAGGAAATCATCCTAGATTATCCAGGGCAGCCCAATATAATCTCATGAGTTCTTAAGCGCAGAGGAGGAAAGTGGGTCAAAGACATGCAATATGATGCAAAGAGATACAATCCACTGTTGCCGGGTTTGAAAGACGGAGAAAGAAGGCCACAAGCCAAGGAATGTGACAGTCTCGAAGCCACTTTATTAGTTTCCTATTGCTTCTATATCAAATTACCACAAACTGAGTGACTTAAAGTAACACAATTTATTGTCCTACAGTTCTGCAGGTCACAGTATGAAATCAGTTTCACTGGACTAAAACCAAGGTGTCGGCAGGGTGGCATTCCGTCTGAGGGCTCTAGGGGAGAATCTTGCCTTGCCTTTTTCAGCTTCTAGAAGGCTACCTGAATTCCTTGGCTCACAGTCCCGCATCACTCAAATCTGTTGTCACATCTCCTTCTCGGACTCGGACTCTGCTACTTCCCTCTTTCACTTACAGGGATCCTTGTAATTACACTGGGTCCACCCAGATAATGCAGGAGAAATCTCAGATCTCCAGGTCCTTAATCACACCTGCAGAGCAGCTCTTTGCCATGTAAGGTAACATTCACGGGCACTGGGGCCTAGGGCATGGACCTAGCTGAGAAGCCATCATTTCATCTACCAGAGCTGGGAACAGCCCTCAGCTCACAGCCAGCCAAAAAACAGGGGCCTCAGTCCTATAATCATAATGAACTGAATTCTACCAACAACCTAGATGAGCAGGAAAAGCATTCTCCCCCAGAGCCTCTAGAAAGGAACAGAACCTACCAACACCATGCTTCTAGCCTATGAGACCATACTGGACTTATCACCTACAGAACTTTTCTTCTAAGCCACTAATTCTGTGGTGATTTGTTAGGACAGCAACAGAAAACTAATACAATAATCTCTCATATTACAGGCTAAAGGAGAAAAATCGTATTATTTCAATGGGTAAGCATATAAATCTCAGCAATTTGGGATATAAAGGAACTTCTTTAACTTAATAGAGGGCAGCTGACATCATACTTAATGGTGAAAGACTGAATGCTTCTCCCTAAGAGCATGTAAAAGAAAGAATATCTACTCTCACCGCTTCTTCTCAACACTGTACTTGAAATCCTTGGGCAGTGTAATAAAAAACAGGAAAAGGTGGAATGGGGAGGAAAAGACTCAACAAAAAAAACAAAAAATCTGATTTAAAAATGGGTGCACAGCACTTGAATAGACATTTCTCCAAAGATGATGTACAAATGGCCAATGAGCATATGAGAAGATGCACAGCTTCACTAATTAGAAAAATGTAAATTAAAAACGACAATGAAATATTACCTCACACTCATAAAGATGACCACTATCAAAAAAATAGAAAATAACAAGTGCTGGTGAAGGTGTAGAAAAACTGGAACCCTTGTGTACTGTTGGCAGGAATGTAAAATTGAGTGGCCCCTATGGAAAACAGTATGGAGGGTTCTCAAAAATTTAAAAATAGAATTACTGTGTGATGCAGCAATTCCACCTCTGGGTATTTATCCAAAAGAATTGAAAGCAGGATCTCAAAGAAATATCTGCACACCCATATTCATAGCAGCATTAACAACAGTCAAAATGTGGAAGCAACCCAAGGGTCCATCAATGGATGAATGGATAAATAAAATGTGGCATATATGTATAGACAATGGAATATTATCCAACCTCTACAAACAAGGAAATTCTGCCATTTGCAACTACCTGGACAAACCTTGGGGACAATGGTAAATTCTGTCTTGTTTTTTACACACACACACACACAACCCCTGGGTACACCTTTCTGTAGAAACTGAGAAAGTGATTCTAAAATCTACATGGAAATATGCTAAGGACCAAGAATAGTTAAACAGTTTTGAAAAAGAACTAAGGTGACTTATACTACCTGATTATAAGGCTTACTATAAAGTTACAGTAATCAAGGCACTGAGGTAATTGGCAAAAGCATAGACATAAAGATCAGTAAAATGGCATAGAAAGTCCAGAATAAGCAGCAATACACAGACAACTGATTTTCAAAGGTGCCAAGATAATCCAATGGGAAAATATTTTCCAAATCCTGGTGGGACAATTGGATATCCACTTAGGAAAAGAAGAAAAGTTTATTTTATCTCACACCATACAAAAATATTAATTTGAAAAATATCATAGACAACATTTTAAACTATAAAACACCTTATTGCAAAAGATTTCAGCCTGCCTCTGTTTTTTTTTTACAATAG
>NW_017731380.1:2914426-2915903 GCF_001890085.2 Hipposideros armiger | reverse complement strand
GATGGTCTTAGGCGCCCCCTGTGAAAGGCTGAGAACCGCTGTGCTAAATAAACGGAAGCTCCATAAGGTTTCTAAGCAGGGACGAGATAAACTGGTCCAGGAGTATCGGGAAGTAAGGGGCTGCACAATGACATGGGGGGTAAGTGGGGAGTGAGGAAGCCCTACAGAGAGCAGAGCAGAAGGGACGAAGGCACAGTACCGAAATGCAGCGAAGGCCACATTAAAAGGCCGTTTCAAAAGAAACATGGATATGGGCCTAGGAAACGCTGGACCTTCAGCCCATTAGGGACCTGATCGGGAACAAAAGTCCTACAAAGTCTCCCAGTGTCACCCTCTGGCCTCAGAGGACATCACTGCTTTGCTCTCTCATGTATCAGCCTGCCTCCGTTTGTCTTGCAGACTTTTCTAGACAGATTTCTTTGATAGGACACTAAAACTGTAAATCATTAAGGGAAAAATAACAAATTAGGCTACAACAAAATTTAAAATGTTTGCTCTTTAAGAGACATCATTAAAATGACAGGCACTTCCAGTCAAGATGGTGGAGTAGAAAAAGCTGTGCTCATCTCCAGCCACAACCACATCCAAATTACAACTAAATTTCAGAACCATGATCATTGAGAACCACCTGAACAGAAATCCTATACCTAAGGACATAAAGCAGCAGCCTCGACAAGGCTGGTAGGAGGGATGGAGATACCGAACAGGCAGGTCTCACGCCCACAGTGTGGAGATTCAGAATCGGGAGGGACAGCTTGGCTGTGGAGGTTCCCCTGAGAAGCAAGGGGTTGCAGACCCACACTGGGCTCCACAGCTCAGGGCACCAGTGCTAAGGAGTCCCCATAACGTCTGGCTGTGAAAAACAGCAGGGATTGTGTCTGAAACTGAGGGCTGCTAGAGTACCAGGCATTCCTCTTGAGGGGCCAGCACATGGACTTGCTTGCTCACAAACTCACTGACTCTGGACTCCAGTGCCAGGGCAGCAGTTCAAAAGGTCCTAAGGACAAATGGGGAGTAACTGAATTGATTAGCTTCGAGGCACAGGCTGGAGGGGCAGGGATCAAGGCAACACTCTGGGGACAGAAGTGCTGGCAGGCACCACTGGTCCTTTGTTGAGAGCCTCTCCCCCGCAGCCACCAGGTGCAGCCAAGCACCAAATCTGTGGTCTCCATTAACCTGGCTAACAACATTCACCCCATCTGATGATTTGCTGAGACTTCACGGCACATAACTTGTGCGTCCAGCCCAACCATCTTCCACCAGCTTTTCCACACAACTAGCCTGTCTCTGCTTGTGCTGCAGACTTTCCTAAACTCTCTCAAAGGTCCACAAACCCCAAACAAGTAGTAGCGGGCCTCAGCGTGCCCTGTACCTCTTGCTAAGTAATCCCAAGCCTGGCACAAGCAGTGACGGGTCTCAACCTGCATTATAATTCCCATCAGGTGGCCCCAAGCTTGGCATAAGCTAGTGCCAGTGT
>NW_017731380.1:2907455-2909161 GCF_001890085.2 Hipposideros armiger | reverse complement strand
TAACTAATTTTTTACAAAGGAGCCAAAAACACACAATGGAGAAAGGAAAGGCTCTTCAATAAATGGTGCTGGGAAAATTGGAAAGCCATATGTAAAAGAATGAAATGTCTTAGACTGCTATCTGACACTATACACAAAAATTAACTAGAAATGGATTAAAGACTTGAGTGTAAGACCTAAAACAATAAACACATAGAAGAGAACTTAGGCACCTAACTTGTGGACCTTGGTCTCATAGGGGTTTCTGTGAACTTTACTCCAAAGGCAAGGGGAGTAAAAGTAAAAATGAATGGGACTACATCAAACTAAAAAACTTCTTTACAGCAAAAGAAACCATCAACCAACGAAATGGGAAAAGATATTTGCAAATAATACCTCTGATAAGGGGTTAATATCCAAAATATATAAAGAAATCATATAGCTCAATAACAACAAAAAATCCAATTAAAAAATGGGCAGAGAACAGAAATGAACAGACATTTCTCCCAAAAAGACATACAGAGAGCCAACAAATATATGAAAAGATGATCAGCCTCAAAAGCCTATGTGGGAAATGTGAATCAAAACCACAATGAGATACCATCTCATACCTGTCAAAATGACTATTACCATTAAGACAAGAAATAAGTGTTGGAGGGGATGTGGAGAAAAGAAAAACCTCGTACACTGATGGGAATGTAAATTGGTACAACCGTTATGGAAAACAAGAAGGTTCCTCAAAAAATTAGGAATGGAGCTACCATATGACCCAGCAATCCCTCTTCTGGGTATCTACTAAAATATTTGAAAACACTTATTCATAAAGATGTATGTACCCTTATGTTCATTACAGCATTATTTGCAAATAGCCAAGACATGGAAACAACCTAAGAGTCCTTCGACCAATGATTGAATAAATAAGATGTGGTACATATATACAATGGAATACTACTTAGCCATAGTAAAAGATGTAATAAGGTCATTTGTGACATCATGAATGGATCTTGAGATTATTATGCTAAGTGAAATAAGTCAGACAGAAAAAGACATGAACTACATGATTTCACTCAGATGTGGGATATAAAACTGAAAACAACAAATGAACGAAAAC
Organism: Hipposideros armiger; assembly: GCF_001890085.2. Taxonomy (NCBI): domain Eukaryota; kingdom Metazoa; phylum Chordata; class Mammalia; order Chiroptera; family Hipposideridae; genus Hipposideros; species Hipposideros armiger. The sequence continues at coordinate 2,908,071 of NW_017731380.1, read as the reverse complement.
AATATAAAAACTCATAAACATAGACAATAATATCTGGGTTACCAGGAGCAGAGAGGGGGTGTAGAAGAGGGTAAATAGGGTCAAATACATGGTGACAGAAGGAGATCTGACTGAGTTGTGAACAAGCAATGCATTATACAGATAATGTATTATATAGAATTGTATACCTGAAACTTAATATAATGCTATTAACCAATGTTACTCCAATAAATTTAAATAAGTAATAAACAAATAAGTAAAAACTGAAAGAAAATGTTTATAGTTAAAGAAATGAAAAATGCTCCTGCCTATAAAAGTTCAGAGCAAGAGAAACAATCAAATATATTAAAATGATACCAACAAAATTAAACTCCATATGATTAGCTCCACTAATAATGTGGACACAGTATATAAGGTTGGTATTTAACTCCCTCAGATAAGTTAATTATCAAGAAAGATGAGTAAATGTTTTATACCCAAGCATATTTAAACAGCAAATTGCCATGTAGAAAAATTTACTGCCTCCCTAGCAATGCAAGGAATACAATTTCAAACTATTAAACTCACAAAAATAGCGTTATAAAATTCAGTGATCTCAAAACTGGAAAAACAGGTACACTTAAATATATTGCTGTTA
>NW_017731380.1:2897613-2900975 GCF_001890085.2 Hipposideros armiger | reverse complement strand
AAAGAAAAAAACATCCTGTGTTTCTGACTTGGAAAATTTAATATTGTTAAGATGTCAATAATTCTCAAACTGATCTATAGATTCAAAACAATCCCTATAAATATCAGGTGGCATTTTTTACAGAAATTGAAATTTTGCATATGGAAAATGCAAGGGGACCCAGAGTAGCAAAACCAATCTTGAAAATAAAAATAAAGATGGAGAATACACACTTCTCAATTTCAAAACTTACTAAAAAGGTACTAAGTAATTAAGTACTAGTAAAAGAACAGACAAATAGATCAATGAAATAGAACAGTCCAGAAATAAACCTTCACATTTATGGCCAAATGATTTTCAACAAGATGCCAAGATAATTGAAAGGAAAAAAGAAGAATCTTTTCAATAAATGATGCTGGGACAACTGGATAGTGACACCTGAAAGAATGAAACTGGACCCCTACCTCATACCATATACAAAAATTAAATTAAAATTGATCACACACCTAAATGTAAGAGCTAAAACTATAAAAGTCATAGAAGAAAACATAGCTGTAAATCTTTAATACTTGGGATTAGGCAACGGATTCTTGGTTTTTATATCTACAGCACAAGCAACAAAAGAAAAAACAACAACAGATAAATTGCAGTTCACCAAAATTTAAAACTTTTGTGCAGTAAATGAAAAATATATTTACAAATCATGTATCTGATAAGGGTCTAGTATCCAAATTTATATGTAAACAACTATAAAAAGACAAAAAAACCCAGTTTTTAAAATGGGCAGAGGATGTGAATAGATATTTCTCCAAAGAAGATATACAAATGAGCAACAAGCACATGAAAAGATGTTCAACATCACTAATCATCAGGAAAATGCATATCAAAACCACAATAAGAAACCACTAGGATGGCTATAATTTAATAAGCAAACAAGTGTTGAGGATATGGAAAAACTGGAATTTTCATAAATGCTAGTGAGGATGTAAAATAGCACCACTGCTTGAGAAAATAGCCTCGCAGTTCCTTAAATGTAAGCACTGAGTCACCATATGACCCATCAATCCCATTCCTAATTATATACCCAAGAAAACTAGAAACAGATGCCCATACAAAAACTTGTGCATGCATGTTCCCAGTGGCATTATTTGTAATAGCCACAAAATTGAAACAACTGTAACAATCTAAATTCAATCAACTGATGAATGGATAAGCAAAAAGTGTAAATTTGTACAATGGGATACTATTCAGTCATGAAAAGAAGTAAGTACTAATGTATGCTACGACATGGATAAACCTTGAAAACATGCTAAGTAAAAGAGACCACAAACAAAAGGTTGTATAGTGTATGACTCCATTTGTATGAAATGTCAAGAATAGGCAAATCCTTGGAGACAGAAAGGAGATTAGCGGTTGCCAGGGACTAGAGAGAAAGGGAATAAGGAGTGACTGCTAATAAGCAGGGAGCTCCTTCTTGAAGTGATGAAAATGTTCTGGAATTAGATAGTGATGGTAGTTGTACAACTCCATGAATATACTAAAAATCACCACACTGTACACTTATAAAAAGGTGAGTTTTATCATATGTAGTTATATCTCAAATTTTAAAATTTTTTAAAATTTTTAAAATTACATTGCATGGTGGCTTTCGATACATAAAGAAATGCTTGCTATGTAACGTTTCTTTCCCATAATCTAATAAAAATATACTGTCCTATACAAAGACATTGTCTTTCACGAATCTTACCAATTTTCAAATCATCAGCCAGACTTTCTTTTGTAAGATTCAACAATTCTCTTCCATCAATATTATTCATTTTGAAAATACCAACAAGGTCTTTTAAATCTTGTGCACAAAGCCATGCTGAGACGTCATCCTCTGACCAATCTTCAATAAAGTGCTTCAGCTGATCTTCTGTGCTCCTTGCTTAAAAAACAAAACAAATTAAAAAAAAACACAAACAAGAAGGCAAGTTAAATAACAACAAAAGAAAAAGCATTTCCTTTATAAACATTCTCACTTTGAATTAAAAAGTAAATAAAATGTCCTTAAATCTGTGTTTTACTACTTTAGCATCCTTTTAAGAAATTTCAGAAAATCAAATAATAGTATGTATAGTAACTAATTATTTGATACATTAAATGCTACTCTTTTGGAACTCTTTTTTTTCCTCAATAAAGACAATTTTTCTATTATATAAAATTCATATCGGCAAAAGAAATCTACTTTCTCTGTCATCTGCATATCAGCACCACTATTTGGTTAATTCTGACAGTGATAAAAATAAAAGATTCTAAATTATATGTCATCATTATTTCATGAGGCCAAAACTAAAATCAACAAAATAAAACTATAATTTCTATTTTGTTCTCAGGCTATATTTATCTGGAAAAATGTATATGGCGTATAAATAAATAGCTTACAAAACTATGGGAGGTGTGATATACATGAATGTGCACCCAAAAATATTTATCAACAGTTTTAATGTAGGTCAACTACTTTAATGCTGTCTTCTCTAAAATTATTTTTAAATTATATTAAATATGGATGTACATTTATATTGAGAAAAGCAATGTTAGTAATTTGTCAAAAATATTACTGAATTTCTGATTTTAATAGTGAATAGGGTTGAACTGGGTTAAATATCATGTCCTTACTAACCTTGCACAAGTGTTTCCGGGTCAAATTGCCAGATGTTCACTGTTTTGTCCATTGAACCAGTAGCAAGTAAAAGGACACTGGGTGCAAAGGCACAAGTTGTGACATACCTAGTTGATAAAAACAACTATTATGTATCCTCAGACTAATTTTTAAATTATATTAATACAAAGTGAGGTTAAGTTCACACCTGGTATGCTGAGTTAACGTGTGAAGTATAGTCTCAGTATTCTGAAAAACAACAGCATAAACACTTTTATATTTAGTCAAGCAAAAGTAATGTTACTAACATAAACTTGTTTGACATAAATGGTTTATATGTTATATGTATTTTAATATTAGTCACTAATACAAGTTGAAACTTTACCCAATGAATAAAAAATAGTATCTGTATACCTAATAATATTATCAGGTACTTATTTCACTTTCCTAATTACCAGCACTGTTATCTACGGACCATTTTCCTAGAAATTTTTAGTATAATAGACTCTTGGCTTTTGCTAATTTGTCTGAATTTACTAATAGTAATTTAAACTCTATTACATGAAATAATTGGCATTTTTGCTATGACATCTGACTTGTAACCATGGCAGGACCAGTGCGTAGAAATCAGTCACTTAGATTTTGAGTACACTTAGCTGGCCATCCAGCATCTCTATGTAGATAAGTGACACTCATATATGTATATTCTATGAGGAAAACTGTTTTTATAAATGTAAAATAC
>NW_017731380.1:2892077-2895818 GCF_001890085.2 Hipposideros armiger | reverse complement strand
AAAAAATGCAGTACTATAAAAAGTGTGTAATTGAAAACACCAGATAAATGTACTTTTATATGATATTTCGCCCTTTGGAAACACTATTTATACCACAATTATGTTGCAAGGGAAGAAAACATATCAATAATACAAATGTTACTAACCTGTGTACAATTTTAATAATATTTGTACTTGTTATTAAAAGGTAGTTGATTATAGTCTGACCACAGGGGTCACACCTATTGGGAACCTTAAAATTCCTTTCAATAAGATTTAAAATTCTTTTTTTAGTAGGCTATTTAGTGTTAATGATCCATTAGGATTGCAGAACCTTTGTCATATGTTCAAAATAGGAATTATACTTTAAATGTTCAAATATAAAATACAACAAAATGGGAAGCATATAAATGCATTCTGGATGTGAAAAAAATATATATTATAGCATTAAATGCTAAATTCCTGCCAAAACACATTGAAATATCATACTAGCAGCTAACATGATTTGAGTATGTATATGCCAGACATAATTTTATAGACACTCTTATTTAGTCCTAAATTCCCCAAGGTACAAGGTATTATTACTGGAATATCTAAAATTCTTAGGGAAAACTCCATTATTTCTGAGCATCCTGAAAAAAGAAAACTAAAAGGAAATTCCACTCTCTGAGGCTACAACTAGTGCAATCAAAACTAACTCATCCTAATGATATGAGCTAGATCATCATTAGTGATCTTATGAGCACTGTATTGGGAAGACAGAAATTATGGCAACAAGCAAAAGTCAACATATGAGAATAGCAAGTAATTAGGCTGAACATATACCGTCCTCATGGATAGGAAGAATTAATGTTGTTAAAATGTTCATACTACCCAAAGCAATTTACAGACTCAATGCAATCCCTACCAAAATTCGAATGACATTTTTCACAGAACTGGAAGAAATAATCCTAAAATATATATATGGAAACATAAAAGACCCCAAATAGCCAAAGCTATCTTGAGAAAGAACAAAGTTGGAGGCATCATATTATCTGATATCAAACTATACTACAAAGCTATAGTAATCAAAACAGCATGCTACTGGCACAAAAACAGACACAGAGATCAATGGAACAGAATAGAGAGCCCAGATACAAACCCACTCCTACCTGATTGATTCATCTATGACAAAGGAGGCAGGAACATACAGTGGGGTAAAACCAGTCTATTTAATAAATGATGTTGGAAAAACTGGACAGAAACATGCAAAAGAATGAAACTGGATCACTTTCTTATACCACATACAAGAATAAACTCAAAATGGATTATTAAAGACTGAAATGTAAAACCTGAAACCATAAAACTCCTAGAAAACATAGGCAGTAAACTCTTTGACTTGCTCTTAGCCATATATATATATATATATATATATATTCTTTATATATATATATATATTCTTTATATATATGTATATATATATATTCTTTATATATATGTATATATGTGTGTGTATATATATATATATATAAATTCTATATATATATTCTTTATATATATGTATATATATATATTNTGTTTTAATAGTTGTACCACAAAGGCAAATGCAAGTAAGATAGTTATGTATCGAAAGAGTAAAATTCATTATCATATACTCATCAGTTTGCCTCTTCACACATGTTTTTTCCTAAACCCAATTTCAATTCTCTATTATTCCACTTACTGTTTGGAGGAAACAAATTTTCTTAAAAATTCAAGAGAAAAAAATTCACTGTAGCTTAAAGTAGCACTTGTAGAAGATTAAAGGACCTCTGGATCCTTTATAATTTTGCATAAACTTTATAATATACTTTAGAATGATGTGAAAAACTAAATGTCCTAGTCTATTTATTTACTAATTTATTACGTGTTTGCTTAACTTGCTAACTTTCCAAATCTTAAAACACAAACACAAAACAGACTCCTCATTGACTAGAGAATGTGAGACACTGTTGTCTCCATTCATAATAATGATTTTCCTGATTCAGCTATTAGACCACTACAGAACTCATTTAAATTATGTTTCAATTTTGGCTTGGGCCTAATACTTTCAAAACGATTTCACTGAACTTTAAAACAATTGTAATTGCTAAACCTGAGACTCATGCTTCAAAATTCAGGCCACTGGATCCTGTAAGAATTTCTTATTCTTTCTGTATCTTGCTATCAGAATAGAATTGTAATTCTATTAATTGTTTTAACTGTGCTTCTTTGTTGTTTTCAAACATCCTTTGTTGAAATCTGAAATTATTTTACATTGTCAAATGTTCCTGCAATGATAAGGTACTATTAAGATTTACTGTGAGAGAGTAACGAGAAATCAACTAATGAAGATGCTAAATTCACCAGAACTTAAACAAACACTATACAGTATTACCTAACTTGCAGGAAGAAAGAGTAAATTATAAAGGAAATAAGTTATTAGAGATACAGAAGTAACTTTCCCCATATGGCCTGGGTATAAAACCATCTAACCATAAGTATTTTCACAAAATCATCATTCTGTTATCTTCTTAAAAGGCCATAAGCTTCTAAGAGATATAAATAGGTTCACATACTATCTTTACTATGTAAGGGAAGTATAATACTATACTTTAAAATGGTTTTCTGTAACAAACTTTGTTATTTGACTCTTCATTAACAACAAATCCCACTATGGATATCTCATTTTCTATGCTTTCTGGTTAAGATTTTACTATAACTTATTGATAACAGTGTCTGGTTATTATGTTTATTAGAGTATGACACGAAGACTTCCAACTGTTTTTGATAAGGATCTAGTATCCGGATATATAAACTCTTACAACTCAACAATAAAAAGACAAACCAATTTAAAAAGGTCAAAGGATCCTAATAGGCATTTCTCGCAGGAAGATATATAAATGGCCAATAGGCACTTGAAAAGACGCTCCATATCATTAGGTAAATGCAAATTAAAACCATAATGAAACACCACTTGGCATCCACTAGGACGGCTATCATTAGGAAGACTGGTAATAACATGTGCTGACAAAGATGAAGAAATTAGAAACCTCACACGTAGCTGGTGGGAATGTAAAAGGGTATGGTACAGCTGCTTTGGAATATAATCTGGCAGTTTCTCAAAATGTTAAATGTAGAGTTATTCTACTCCTAATCATATGCCCTAGATAAATAAAAGCATATATATTCACACAAAAACTCACACATATATGTTCATAGCAGCATCGCTGATAATATCCAAAAGAGGAAGTAATCCAAATGTCCATCAAGTGATGAATGGATAAACAAAATGCAGTATAGACACAGCCATACAATGGAATATTGTTCAGCCATAAAATGGAATGAAGTACTTATTCACACAAAAACATGGATGAACCCTGAGAGCATTGTGTTAAATAAAAGAGGCCAGATACAAAAGGCCACATATTGCATGGTTCTACTTACAAGAAATGTCTAAAATAGGCAAATCTACAGAGACAGAAAGTAGATTAGTAGTTGCCAAAGCTGGGGAGAGAAGAGACTACGGTTATTTGTTGAGTATAAAAATGTTCTGAAACTAGATAGTGGTGAATATACTAAAAGCCACCGAATTGTACACTTAAGAAAATAATGACCTGTACACTGGAAATTACAATGGATTGGTGAAAGATATTAAAAAGTCCTGAATAAAGAAAAAAACATCCTGTGTTTCTGACTTGGAAAATTTAATATTGTTAAGATGTCAATAATTCTCAAACTGATCTATAGATTCAAAACAATCCC
>NW_017731380.1:2882899-2890828 GCF_001890085.2 Hipposideros armiger | reverse complement strand
TATATGCATAATTTTTTTCCCCAACAACAAATCAACAAGAGAAAGGTCACCCAGAAGAAAAATGGGCAAGATGTTTGAACAGGCACTTCACAAAAGAGGAAATACACATGGCCAATAAAATTCTGAAACAGTTTTAACATCATTGTTTCAGGGAAATGCAAACTAATACCATAGTAAGATAACACTTCACACCCATCAGAATGGCTAAAATGAAAAAGACCCACCTTACCAAGTATAGGCCAGAAAGTGAAATAACAAATGCTATAGGAGTAATCAAACAATTTGGTGTTATCTGCCAAATTTGAAAATACAACTATTCTATGAGCCATCAATTCTATTCCTATGTCTTTATCCTACAGAAGCACACAAACAAGTGCACCAGGAGATACAGATATATTCCCAGAATTATTCTTGTAATGCTTCCAAACTGGAAATAATCCATATGCTCATGAACATTAAAATGAATACATCATAGTATATACATGCAGTAGAATAGTACACAGCAGTGAAAATCCGTACACCACAGCTCTATGCAGAGAGATGAAGGAATGTCATAAACATAACGTTGAGTAAGGAAGCCAGCCACGAAATAATCCACACTGCGCAATCTGTCAGTTTAAAAAGGAAAAAGCACATTGCTTGTGACCTGAGGTGCTGTCACCAGAAGGGGCACTTGTCAGGGGAGGACTCCTGGAGCAGAACCAGCAATGCTCTATTTCCACCGGAGTCATGGTTACCCAGGTCTGTATCACAGGAATTTATCAAGCTATTCTCTTATGTTTTACATATTTTTCTGTACATCTGTCCTGTTTCACATCAAAAAGCTTTAAGGAACCTCAGTAGCTTACCCCGAGACGAGCATCTGCCCATTATGAGAAAATGCACACGCCAGAACAGGAGCCCGGTGCCCACACAGTGTACTCTTGTATTTTAGTTCAAAACCTGCAAATAACAGGGCGAGAAACAGTATCCAGCTGACAATGCTTAGGATTCATTTTTAAGTCAAAACTGTTTCACTTATTTATTCAATCATCTTTGAGGGCCTAAAGGACACAAATGGAAAACATCTTCATGCAACTCAGGTATTGGAATGTAGTATGGTTAAGTGGTCTCAAAAGTTCAATGCTGGGTAAAGAAAATGGTGTGNAGATTTCAGTGAAGCTTTCACAAGATATCTAATTTTAAGCAATATAATATCGATAACCCTTCATGATACAAATTGCAACATGTACTTTTTACTTACTAAGTAAGCTGACTTGTTCAATGGGATTGATAACAATGTTGTAATGAGACGGGAAATAAAAGATTTGATTTTTGGAAAGGTGATATTAAGCCTTCTTATGCTAGTTGTTACTGGACAAGAGAGGGTTGTTTGTTAAAGCCACTCCTTATTAATGACAATTTATTTATTCTGACAATCCTAACGCATGACAATCTATTATTCACATTTATGAAATAGATTTAGAAAATAAGCAAGCATCTTGTCGGGAAGAGGAGGGATACTTACTTCCCACCCCTTCTGGAATAAGATTCCTGGGCTCTCTTCTCCCATTATAATGCTACAAAATGAACTTAACACAAAAACTATATGAGTCTCAACACTTCTTCCACGATTCAGAGAATGAGGGCATGTCAGGATCTTGCAGTGTAATTAGATTATCACTATGAACATCAACCATCAGAATAGAGAATTAAAACACCTTTAAGGGCACAAGCATTGTTTAATACTTCCTTTTATATGCCCTACTGCAACTGGTAGAGAGCTGGGCATGAAGAGAGCCATAAATACTTGATGAATTTCATAGATTTTGCCAATTCACCTCTCTACTTAAGAGTGGAATGCACGATGTGTTCCTCAAAAACAACAGAAGGAAATCCAACTCTGTATAAGCTTCCCACTAATTTCAAGTATAGGGCAAAGGAGAATGACTATAACTGCTTTTTGATGATAAACTCTTTTCATCTTTTGAGATGAAAGAGTCACATCTAAAATAATGACAACATAGCTGATTATTTGGCCAGGATTGGAGAATCTGGGGAAAGAACAATCAGGCTTAGTCCAGGACATTTTAAGCAGAAGTTAGGAGCCTCAATATCTTGGCTGGAGCCAAAGCTGCTCTGAAGGGACATGAATGTAGGTTTGAATGCTACAGCCTGTGAGCGCAAACAGGAAAGTTTTAGAAAATCCAATGGCAGGAAGGAGAAAANAGTTCTTACAAATTCCTATAATAATCTCCTTTAAAGCATATATCAATCTGCTTCAGAGAATTTACACATAAGGTTAATATCTATTTCAAGGTTAATATCTATTTCGGGTAAAATAAAATACATAACTAAAATTGACATATACTTCACCTACTAGCAGAAAATTCTTAATTTACCTACTTCTAGAAAATTTTTAATTTACAAATGTAGCTCACATTATATTGTTATAGGACAGCACTGGTCTGGCAGCAAGACAGGAGCGGGGAAAAACAGAAATTCCATCCTAACATAGAAGACAAAAATAAAAACACGAAACTTCCCAATTCACTCTATGTATTTAAAACCAAGAGTCTATATTGAGGAGTTTTTTATTCTTTTTCTAAACATGAATTGTGTTGACAAACATCTTATTTTATAAATGTAGCTTTTGAAAGATTAAATAAATGAAAAAAGTAGCTGCTGTTTCCAGGGTTTTTTTTATTTCACACTTCTATTTGAGTATCAATATACTGCATTTAAAAAAATCACAATTCAACCAATAGGGTTAAATCCTCTAAACTACCCTATCAAGGAATCCAGATCTATTGTACCAAGCTGAGTCATCCCCTACATAAACTAAAGAACCTGATTTTTCCATATAATATTTCTTTGGAATTTCATTTTGACTAAAAAACATGAAGAAGAGTGATTCCTTAAAAAGCATGAATTAAAAGGGGGCCCTTTGTTTTACTAATTATGCAATGAAAATGAATAAAAGAAGCAAAAGTCATATAAAAATTACAAATGGGATTCACTAATGCTTAAAAGAATAAATTAACTAACCAGAAACTGGCTGTGAAGAAAAATCGCAGCAGGTAATTCCAAGATCATGTGCTTTTTCACTATGCAGACACCTCATTTTATCATCCCACACTGTTAAATCTCCACACGAGGAGCCAGTGACAAAGAGGCTTCCATTAGGAGAAAATGCACAGGCCACCAAGGAGCCATCCTTAACACTACCACATCTAGAATAAAAGCAAAAAAAAAGGAGGTTTTCATTTCAGAGCATCTTTTACTTTATTTCACAATCTCTAAGAGCAGCTTGATAAAATGGCTATCACAGAACTAAAAAGAAAGGGCAATAGACGCCTATAGAAATAAAATATCATTGATATGCTACAAGCTGAGATGAGCTTTCTAAAAATAAGAGGATTTAAACATTATCTTAACATGTTCAAGCCTAAACCATAGGGATCCAAACTGAAGTTCACATATCTTCATGTTTTTCCACATAGCAAGTCAGTATGAACATATTAAAATCTTCAAAACTTAGCAAAAGCAATGACAACCAACAATATCAATTATAGTTGCTTATTTAAAAAAAAACACACATGAAACTATTTTTATTGAAAAACATGATACTGGGATCAAAAGTACTTTCAACTTTTGTATTAAAAACACCCAGAAGCAACAGTAAGGACTTTCAGCTTCAGATATAAATTCTTTATGAAAAGAAAATACTATGAACAAGTTAAAATTACTGTATCTTGGGAAGATAAAGAAGCACTGTGCTACTGTACTAATATCATTCTGTTAGGACAAATAAACTGGTAAAAATCCAACAATTAGTGCAGTGTCCCCTCCAGTGCTTAAATCTATTGCAATAAAGGCAGAATTCATCAACTGATAAGTGAAAAAGAAGATTCCTTAGCTGACAGCTGTATTTCATTCAAACGTTTCATTGTTTCTGTGCTTTCTCTTTAAACTGTTTATTAACCACCACCTGAAAACACCTTCTACCCAAAGACCTAAGCCTAAATAAGCAACAGTTATTTAGCAGCTGGTATTTGTGCTCTGAGTGATGCTGGGGGACAGTGAGAGGGGAAGTTACATTGGGGTATTTTAATTGGTAACATTTAAATATTTATTATTTTTAAAGTACTGAGTGTCACTGAATTGTACACTTAAAAAACGGTAAGTTTTATGTTATAAACATTTCACCACAATATAAATACATAAAAGTACATGGTTTTAATGTTGGTAAGTTGTAACAGAACATTACTCATGTAAATTAATTGATGTTTTTTTAATCCAAAAGGAGTTTTTCAGGTGCTGGGTTTGTTTGTTTGTTTTAGAAGAGATACTACAACACCACACTAATCACAAGGTTCTTTTTTCTGGGCTCGGTCATTTCACATTCACCCAGCAAGAATTCTCATCAGGAAACATCTGTGTCTCTTCAGTGAGACTTACCTACAATTACTCAATTGTTAAGAATACTTGAGCCACAAGCTACAAAAATAAAACCTAAAATTACTAATCTTATTCAAAAGACTGTTTTCTTTGCCTAACACAGTAAAAGTCCATAGACGTGTAACACGATTAACCCTTATTTTACAAAAGAAAGATTGAAAATTTAAAACTCTCTGAGCCAAGCAAATCTACTATGAAAATCATACTAAACATGTTTTTATGATCTTCAGAAGACAGGTCAAAATATTTTTCCTTGCAATGTCTGAAAATTATCTGATTCTCAGAGTCATCAAAATACGTGGTTGTTGTTTTTTTTCTTTTTTTGGTAGGCCTGTTAAAAGGACTGAAAATGGAAAGGGTTTAAATAGTCATACCTATATAACTTGTACGACTGCGCATTCCACAAAACAACAGTTCCATCAGCTGCCCCTGACACCAAACAGGTGGAGTCTGGGGAAAAGCGGCACACCCTCACAGGGCTCCCACTGGGCTGTTCCAGCACTGCCAACGTCTGTCCATTCTGAGTATTCCACAGTACTGTGGTACCATCTGTTGAACATGAAGCCAAAATATGTCCTGAAGGGGAGAAACAGCAGCAATGGACAGCGTAGGTGTGAAACTTCAATGGGGAGTGGAGCAGTTCAGTAAAGTCATTGAGGGAGTACAGGCGAATTGTCTTGTCCAAGGAGCAAGTAGCCAACAGGGAAAAGGAGAAGGCACAGCAGTTGACATCATCNGCCAATCAGCAAATTCAGATGGGTTTCACATGGACCACCACTCCCTTACTGATTTTTGTAATTTTTCACTTCTCTGACTCTACAGAGCCCCTACTTACTTTCCCCCTCCCTCTTCTCTCATTCTCCACTTAAAACACCCAGTCACCTCTGTATAAACTGAAGTTGTGTTCAGTTCATGCTGGACTCTTTTCCCACCGCAATAGTGTATCACTGATTAAAATCTGTCCTTACAAAAAATAAAAAAAAAAATCTGTCCTTACCACTTTAACTAGTGTCCAGCTTTGTTTATCTTTGACAATAATTATGAACAAAATGTAGTCTGTGGTTTAACTGGAGCTTAATAGGTAACAAATAATAAAATGAGAACATTTTTAGGCATCTGAAGCAAGATGCCCAATTGACCATGTATTTCAGGTTTCCCATTAAAATAGTAATGAAGGAATTAATAAAGATATAAATTCACATCAATGAAGAAAACAGGAAGGGGGAGTCACCAAACCAGAAATTGAAACCAATTCCAAAATTGGGAGGGCAGAAAGCAAATTAATTGATGAGGTAGTATAGTGGGGTAACAGCCCAGAATACCAAGAGAAAGCTCATCTGCCCTAGAAAGCCCTCAAAAGACTTGAGACTGTCAACAGCTGGGGAAAAGAAAGTCAGAATGACACAGATATAACCTGGAAACAGCAAAATTAACTAAGTCTGTTTTTGAAACACTTAATGTCTGCCTCCAATCCCTCCCTGACCCCACCACAGCATGCTATTCAAAAGCCGGATGCTTCTCTCCAGGCAAAGCATTTCCAAGGAAAATAACTACGTACTGCCTCGGTTGCTCCATGGCGGCTCGAGCTACACAGGACCCAAATTCTCCAAGCCCTGAATCCCCCCCCAAATAAGAGCCAACAACCCACCACCTTTATCCTAAATGGAAGCCAGCAACAGCAAACCATGTGCAGAGCTTCTAAACATCGTATTATTGTCTAATTTTCTTAAACGTAAATGGAATACTAAGGTTCACCAGACATTTAAAGAAGGTAACCATATGAAAGAGAAAGATCAGAGTAAACAAAAACCAAGGGCCCAAGAGCAAACAAAGATGATCAGGAAACAGAAGGGAACTACAAAACCAACAAAAAAAACAAAACAAAAACCTCTAATTGGTATCCCGAGAATTCTGAGAGGATCTTGTATTCATAAAATAAAAGGACACTATGAAAAAAGATACAAAGGAAAAGAGGAGCTTTTAGAAAATGAATATGCTTGATGGCATAAAAAATTCAAAAGAAGGTTAAAAGATAAAGCTGAGGAATTTTTCCATGAAGCAGAAAAAAAGATAAAGAGATAAATGTGTGTGTGTGTGTGGGGGGAATAGACAAAGAATCATGTCAGGAGGGCCAACAATTAATGTGAGGTATGAAAAGAGGGGAAGTGGAGAAGAAATTATTAAAGAAATAACATAAAGGAATACAGTATTCCAGTATTGTTTCTTGACTGATGGGTCACCTGAAGGAGTAGTATAATGCATGAGGAAAAGATCCACATACTAGCAATAAACAATAAGTACACTGAATAAATTTAAAATGCGGTGGTATAAATAATATTTGTAGAAACTGTGAAAAACACCAAAAGTTGATAAAGTGCGAAGTGGTTACCTCTGGTAAACAGGATTGTGTGTGGTAGAGGTGACGCCACAATCAGCAGTGAGCATACAATTTTTAAATCGTGTGTTTATGTACTACTCTGATTAAAAGTTCTTAAAACACTTTTGTAATCTCTTTTAGATATCCAGATTCCTTAAAAGATTAATTAAAGTAGAAACTTTATCTGAGATACAAATAATTTTAGAGAGCTACTAGTTGAATACATACCTGAGATATGGGTAAAAGAAACCACCCAAATTTTGATCTGGCAATCCTGACCACATGATGCCAATCGAAAAAACTGAAGACCTTGATCTCCACCTAAAAATGTAAATTTGTTAAAAATAAATACACAAGAATTGATAAGAACATTTAAACCAAAACATTTTTAATTTCTTATACTGAGATCTGTTCATTCTATTCATTTAAACCATATTCACAAGCAATATTAATTACCTCATACCATATAATGAAGTGTCAGTTAAAGAATTTCTTTTGAACAAGGTACTTCAAAGGATTATAACTTTGGCTCCTGAAGTTTGCACAAGAACGTGTTCTTCTATGTACCTTCCACTAAGAATATAACTGAAGGATGCAGGGGCCAATGTTGAGACTCTAAGCCGAGGGAATCCTCCCACCCAATTTTAGGGTCCACGAGTTAGCACTGATAGAAAAAAATTAGGGAGAAAAGTCGTGTATGATATGAGTGTTAAATGCTTAATTCTTTCCAACTTTTTAAGGGATATATCCATTTCTTAAAAAGCTGTCTATAATTTATATGGAATAACAATGTGAGATTTTTTTCCCCACATGATTTAATCAAGACAAAGGCTTGAATTGTATAAATCCAAAATAACATCAATTCAGTCCATTTGATTTGGTGGAAAATATTACACAAATTAGGAAATGTAATCAGTAAATTTGGTGTCCCAAAACACCCCCACAAGTTTTATGCTTACATAGATAATTTCAGTGTTTGTTATATTTCCACTAGATAAGCTCCTAACTACTTGTGGGTAATGTAAATATTGATACCATCAACTTAATTTTATATGAGTTCCACCTAATGCCACAGATGCCATTTCATCAAAGGAAGTTTTGGCACTCATATG
>NW_017731380.1:2875344-2877164 GCF_001890085.2 Hipposideros armiger | reverse complement strand
GCGCATGCGTGCCCTTCCGCTTTCTATTGGAGAAGTCTCTAAATTCTGGCTCAAGGGTTAGGATGAGTCTTGAATGGGGAGCTTCAGGTGCAATTTTTTCTCGGTTGAGGAAGCTGAGGTCCCAAGGTCTAGCGAGTGTCTGAAATGTGGCTTTAAAGGGGCACAATATCAACTATCCAGCTACGTATTCTAGCTCAAAATTTATGAATCTCATCCCTCTTCCGTATTTCACCATAATCTGTTCTGTCCATCACCTCTTCGATTGGTCTTTTCTGTTTGGACTAGCTCTGCCCGTAGCGGCCCGTGACTGGGTGTCTTTTGTTATCGCCTTTATGCACAGGTTTCCCAAATATCTCCTAACAGGGCAGGCTGCTCGCCCCTGGGCCCCAGTCCTGCGGTTCCCGCTGTCACGGGACAGGTCCAAGTGGACATCCTGGTGTCACCCAAACCCGATGTTCATTTCTTCCAGCCTTTCTGATTGTGTCCTAACATCACAAGGTGGACAACGGTTTCCAGGTGTAATTGACTACACCGTGCTCTTACCAACCCCTTTTGAAATTAAAAAGTCCAGAAAAAAGTTCCTAGGCATGCTAATGCTTGTTCACTAAGTGTATGACCAAGTATAGGACTATGTTCAGATGAAAAAGATAAGATGAATTTTATTTTTAATAAAATTTAGAGATTCCTTTAATGAGGAAACATTAAAATTTATCAACCTGAAAAACTAGTCATATATTTGAAGAGTAATAACCTAAAATGCTCAAATTTAAAGATGAAATGGAGATAGCTGGTAATTATTTGTGATGAAAAAAAACAAAAGGAAAAGGAAATCAGAATTCATGATTTTGAGATGCTTCTGTGATTTTTAAGTTGATTAACGAGTGCCTCATGATTGAGACTTTGAACACCTGATTACAAGCCAAAGTACTCCCCAGCAGTATTTTTCTAAAAACAACTTTTGATTGTAAAAATAATAGAGCTCTCTGTAGGANAGCCTCCCTGGTCAAACAGATTCTGCTCTCCTGTCTTCATAACGAGGCTTTCCTATGTTGAAATTCTCTTCCCTTGGCTTTTGGGGTCCTATTTTCCATCCGGATCTCAATTTCAGTGTCCCTCCTCAGAGGTTTTCCAATCTAAAGCAGCCACTCGTTAGCCTAGCACATCACCTTATTTTAATCAGTGTCGTAATTACCACCATCTGATGTTATTTGCCTCCCCTCCGTTAGAATGTGAGCTCTAGAGGAGTAGAGATCTTGTCCATCTGGCTCATTTCTGTATCCATGGCATGTAAAACAGTGCCAGGCAGCACCTACTGTGCTCAAATAAGTAGTTGTTGAATAGTTCTATTTTTCAAATCCAGTTGAGTTCTGGCCTTTAGCTATCATAATGAACATAATATGAAATTAGAAAATTTAAAATAAAGCTACCAATACTACAAAAAAAAAAATACCGACAGTGGAAAATGGTGTAGAATGAGGTAATCAATAAACAGCCCCGAAGGGACAAGTATAACCTTGGATTTTAAAATGCATGATCTCCTCTTCTAATCTTATTTACAGGCATCTCTACAAACAAAAAGATGGAGACTTTTCCCATTTTCATCTTACCCCAAAAGTTTGGCCTCTTTTTTTTCAAACATACACTCCAATAAAGCCTAAAACACAAACAAAAACACACGTGAAAACTCCCGGTGGATTATGGCCTGTATTATTGCACTGAAAACAGAAACCATCAGGCGGTGCTTTCCGGCGCGTTCCCAAATCCCAACCGTGCAAGTGCACACAGGTCATCTTCCAAACAAACTTCAGCTTCCACGTCCT
>NW_017731380.1:2812685-2873047 GCF_001890085.2 Hipposideros armiger | reverse complement strand
CCGAGCATTTTGCACATCTAAAATTTCTTCAGTATCTTATTATTTTTCTGCCTAATGGTCCACATTTCCAGAAACATGCCATAATCTATTTAACATTTTCCCTGTTGTTGGATGATTATTTCGATATTTTGTGCTTATTATAAACGATAACGGATTAAATGGCTTTGTACATAAATCCTTATCCATATTCATGAACATTTACTGAGAAAATTGTTTTTTATCTTCACTAATTTGATGAGTAAAATTGTTATATTATTTAAGTAAAATATGTAAAAGAAACCCCTGATTACACATGCCAGTAGTTTAGCATGGAAACTTCAAGGCCAATATGGTCAGCTTTGCCTGTCCTGCAGGAAAAGGCAATTTCAGAAAGGGAAGCCTTATTACAGCTGGTCTCTAGCCTTTAAGTTTGCAATTTGAGTTCGTGAACTTAGTTGTCAGACCTCATACAAACACAAGTGACTTGTATACCGACCTTGTGTCAGGCAATTTTGCTGAACTTGTTACATAGATATGGTTTTTTTTGGAATTTTCAATATATAAGATCATATAATCTGCAAATAGAAATAGTTTTGCATTTCTTTCCAGTCTGAATGCCCTTTATTTCTTTTTCTTGCCTAATTACCCTGGATAGACCACCCAGTACAATGTTGACTAGAAGTGTGAGAGTGGACATCCTTGGTTATTCCTAATATGAGGGGGAAAGCATTGAATCTTTGAATCAAATTGAATCAAAGCACATTGAATCAGATGTGATGTGAGCTATAGGTGTTTTGTCAATGTCCTTTATCTGGTTCAAGAAGCTCTTTTTATCCTTTGTTGAGTGTTTTACCATTAGAAGGTGCATTTTTTTCAAATGCTTTTCCTGCATCTATTGAGATGAACATGTTGTATTTATTTTTCTGTTGCTGTTGAGATGTTAAACCAAGCTTGTATTCCTGAGATAAATCCAATTTGGTCATGGTGTATAATTCTTATATATTGTTGGATTCAGTTTGCTCGTATCTTGTTGAGGGTTTCTGCATCTGTATCAATAAAAGATGTTGGCCTCTAGTTTTCTTGTGATATCTGTGATTTAGGTGTCAGGGCAAAACTGGCCTCATAAAATGACTTGGGAAATATTTCTGAAGACTTGGTATTAGTTCTTCTTTAAATCTTTGGTAGATTTCAGCGGTGAAGCCATTTGGGATTGCCTGTCTTAGTGGGAATTTTTATTATTAATTTAATCTCTTTGCTTGTTATAGGACTATTTATATTTTTTCTTTAGTAAGTTGCAGTAGTTTGTGTTTTCTAGTACTTCGTCCATTATCACCCAAGTTATCTAATTTGTTGATGTTCACTTGTTCATAGTATTCACTTATAATCTTTATTTCAGTAAGGTCAGTAGCAATGTCTTTTCATTCCTGACTTTAGTAATTTGAGTCTTCTTTTTCTCAGCCAGAATAGCTAAAGCTTTGTCAAGTTTGCTGTTATTTTCAAAGAACCAATTTTTGGTTTGTCTTTCTCTGCTTTTTGTATTGTTTCATTCATTTCTATTCTGATCATTCTTTTTCTTTCTTTCTGCTTTAGGATTTGTTTGCTTTTCTGTATCTATTGGAAGTTTAGATTATGGATATGAGATCTATTTTTTTTCACACAGGTATTTACAACTGTAAATATTCTTGTAAGGACTGCTTTGGCTGAAGCCCAGTAATTCTTTGCATTAACGAAATCTACCACTCTTGTTACTCTTCTTTAGGTGGATCACAATTTGGGTCTCCAAATAGCACAAGGCAATATCCACACAAATCCACAGCAGCCCAAAGTTTCATTGCATCAAAAGGCCCTCCAGCCCCTCCATTTTTCTTGGTGTTTTTGTTTTTCATCATGACATTTCTCAAAGGCAGTGTTTCCCCTTTGAACCCAGGGTGAAATATATTGCAGTCTTTCCTGACCACACAGATCACTACAGTTTGATCTATTTGCTTTCCCAAGATCCTCTTAATCTTTTATCATACTTTCCTCTATGGTGCATTCTAGTTCTTTTCTAGGACCCCTTCTTAAGTGACAGGATATAGAGAGGTGGGATGTTGAGCCCTGCTGGGCCTACTTTCCTTCCCTTCTAATCCAATGGTTTATAGCTATTCTGTATCAGGATAGCCTAGGATATGGTGTAGTTACAGTGAACCCCAATATCTCAGTGACTTATAACAAGAAAGGATCATTTCTTGCTTATGCTATATGTCCATTGTGAATTAGTAGGGAGTTCTGTTCAGGACCTAGGCTAACAGATCATAATTTATTTTGAACATGATTAGCTGCTGTGTCAGAGGGGAAAGAGAGAAATTAAATGCTTGGCCAGCAAGATGATACTTGCATTCGGATCTCTTTAGCCAGAACCAGCTTGTCAAATGGCCCCACTCAACCACAAGGGGTATAAGAAACACAATTCGAACATTTGCCCAGGAAAATGGAAAGATAGAAGTCTGATTTAATGGCATTAATGACTTTACCTGATGCTAGATGTTTTCCCCTTTGAAAGGAAATGAGATCAAAGTTAGAGTCCCTATTGAAAGGGACTAGATCACAGTTAGAGACCAGAGGGAAGCAAAGTGGAGAATTACAGAGAAATTCCACTTTGTATCAGATGACCATTCTTTTTCACTGATTGAATTTGCCTGGGGCCTCTTAGGCCCTTTATTATAGACAGGAGCTTCTTCAATATGTCCCAGGAAAGAGCTATACTCTGTTAGAATGTTACTGAGCTTCAAGATATGATTATAAAGTAATGATTGCATATTCATGAGTCATAGTCCAAATACACATACAATAAGAGCTATCCTTTCCAAAACAACCATTTTGGGAAATCAAGTTCTTTTGTTTCCAGCATAGCTGCTACCTACAATATATTTAGAACCCCAATTTTAGCATTACTTTCAAAGAGTGTGACTCACTCTTTTGAATATCTTCCTTGATTGGAAGGATTTATTGGCAAAGTTTTATTGGGTACCTTTAATGGCAGACATTATACTAGATCTTGGGTATTTAAAAATGCGTAAGATACAATCTCTTGAGAAACTGTCAGGTGAGAATGGGAGATAACACAGCCTGTAACAGCAATACCTAGTTATGGGGGAATATGAATTCTAGCTGCTCACGGAAATTTTGAAAGAAGGAAAAAGCCAATTACTTCCATCCACAGTGGACAAGAATCTCTATGCATATAGCACAAGAGAATGTCAATACACATATGACTTATGATGAGCTTTGAAAAAATCCAGAATTCTAATCAGATAGCAGGATAGAACTTTAAATAGGGAGAACTAGAAGATGTGATAAGAAATGTGAGAGATTTCAGTTTCTCAGGAACAAAAAAAAAAAATGGGGCTAAGCACCATGAAATGGAGCAAAAGGAGACACTGAGAAGCAAAACGTGATGTTTTATGTGCATGGTCCAGTTGAGACCCCCAGAAGCTGTCAGGTATAGAGGCTCTACTATGCTTTGCTGTGTTATGGGCGGGGGCTGGTTCCCCTGCCCCCACCAATACCTGGACAAAACACTCCCAAAATACATCTCATTTTCATTGTGTTGACTGTATGCTCACCTGGCTCTTGCAGGTAATTCAGTCTCTTTTTCAGGTATCATGACATTGGGAACCTGTACATAATACCTTCATCACTAGAAAGCAGATAGGATTAGATACAATATCTATATAAAACAAAATCTACAAAAAGGTAAATCAAAGCTGAAGCTGCTAACATGATTAGAGAATTAGCTCGATATTTTTTAAAACATGGTATTCAAATTCAAAATCTATAATAAATTGTTAGTGAAAAATAATCCAAACCAATATTGAACACTGGTTGGGAGGTAGGAAAAAAGAACCCTCTCCCACTGCTGGTAGGAGTGTAAACTGGTGCAGCCATCTGGAGAGCACAGACCCTCCCTACAGATCTGAGAGAAACTCTTACCAGTCTATCAGTTGTGTAACAAATTACTCAAAACCGAGTGGCTTGAAACAATAATTAACATTTATCATCTCGTAGTTTCTGTGGGTCAAGAATTCATGAGTGGCTTAGCTGGGCAGTTTTGGCTCAGGGTCTCTTGTGAAATTGCAGTCAAGATGTCGGTGGAGGTTCAAGTCATCTGAATGTTTAACTTGGGTTGAAGGATCCACTTCTAAGATGCTGCAGTCACATTGCTTGCTAGTTGGTGGTAGCTGCTGGCTTCCCATAGAGCTGCTGCAGTGGCCCCCGACAGAACAAGCGACCCAAGAGAGAACAAGGTGGAAGCGGCATGGATTTTATTATAACCTAGTCCGGGAATTCACACACTATCATCCTGCCGTAGTATGTTAGTCGCACAGGCTGACCCTGCTACAATCTGGGAAGGGGTTTTACAAGGGCATGAATACATGGGCAAGAATCATTTGGAGCCTTCTTGGAAATTGGCTTCCACACATGGGCCCGTAAAGGATATGGATGACAATATTCAATGCATTATTATTTGCAGTGATAAGGAGTCACAGGCAACTTAGGTTTTCCATTCCTAAAGAAATTTGAAAGTAAAATGTGGGATATGTCTGTGACGGAATACCTTGCTATAATCAAAAGTAATGCACAAGATTTACCTATTCTTTCTCCAACTTTAAAGAAACAAATAGAATAAAAAGCGGAATGAGATTGAGTATAATGCAACTAATACAAGTTCACACTGTGTCTGTGTATATATATGTGTATATATATATATTACTACATATGTATATACATAAAAACACTATACATATATATAACACTATATATATATTTAAATATATATATATATGCTAAATAATTAAAAAGTTGACAGGAAAGACATAATTAAAAATGAATGTATATGAGGAGAAGAGAATTGAAGAGGAACTGAAGGAAGAAGTAAAAACACATGAAACAAGAGTGTGACATAGTTGAGGACAGAAATTATCTCAATTTTGTGTAGTTGAGGTTTTAAAATAAATTTTTTTAAGGTGGCCCAAGCAGGCATAAGAGATTGTATTGAAGCAAAATTTCTAGTAGATAAGGTTGTACTAGTATTCTTGTATTGTGTTTTTTATGTCGTATTCCTGTGGAAGGGAAATTTCAATTCTCTTAAAATACTTCCCTTATCTTGTTGGAATAATATCTTAACAAAACACAAACCTCTTTCATTGCTCAAATGGGAGATATTTAGGATGCAAATAACCTTGAGCTAGAGAGCGCCCAGAAATGAAATTTACAATAAAAAGTAAATGATTGACTTTCTTGTTGAGGATATGTTTAATGAGAGACTAAATGAACAGGATTTTAAATTTCTTGAAAGGATATCAGGGATGGAGGGGATGGAAAAGAGAAGGAGTACAGAGAGGGGTGCAATAAGGTAGCAAGGACAGATTAGATCTATTAAAATTTGGATTAAAATTAGTGATTTTAACAAATTTCATTTTTGGTTGTTAAAACAAGAAAAAGAGATCACCTTGCATTTATGGTAATCTAGCTCTTTTGTAAGTGTTCAAGGTAGACTCAGATTTTTACTTGTTTAATTTTCACTATGGTTAACAACTAAATAAAGGTTAATTTACTCTCTACATACTGTTTCAAACTGATGATTATTTTAATAGTAATGGATTATTTGGTTGTCTTTGGTTGGTTACTACTTGAGTGATAATCTAGTCTCAACTTGAGGGCAGGCCCAGTTTTTTATAATTTACAGAGCAAACAGGACTAAAATGAAGGTTCAGGTTAAAGCCTAATTTGTCTTAATAAAAGTATGTTGTGTATACTTGTAATTGTGTGATAGCAGAGGGTTCAGAAAATTTTTTATATTTGAGAAGAACAATGACACTGGTTTTACTGAGGATATACCCAACATAGGGCACTGTGAGTGTAAGTTATTTGCATAATAAATGAGCACATACAAGGTTGGACGATTAAGTTCTCGAACTTTCCACTGCACTTACAGGGCAGCAAGTTCACTTAATTGTCTGACCTTTGTATGTATAGTAGCAAGAGTTAACCGAAACCAATTGCAACCGTTTTGGGATCATGTCCACTACTTCTTGAACAGCGACTTCTGCTGAGTAACAACAATGAAGACATCAGTCCAAAATAGCCAATACTGACCAAGCTTTCCTTTCCTTTTTTCAAGGATATAAAATTTTGCGAGGATATAAAAATAAGATTATTTTTAAAAGAAAATTATCACTCTTGAAAAATTATTCTTTTGCGTGTGCTTATTTTATTTCTCATTATGAGCCCCTCAGACAACCAGACATGTTATTATCAAATAAGTCACTTACCCACCATCTAATATAAATTAACATAAGCATGTATCATCCCTAAGGCAAAAACCCCCATGAAGAAAACTCCCATGGAGCATCTGGCAGTTCTATCAACACAAAAACCACATACTTGATTCACAGCACCACCTTGTTCCCTGCTCCACGTGGTATTTTTGATTAAGCACCAGCCCCTTAAGGCATCACTGCAATATTTGGTTAACAGAAACTGACATATTTACATAATAACAGCTGATTTTCCTGTAAGTCTTCAAAAAACCTAGGGCTTTAGGAAAATATTCTGTGGTTTTGAAGCATTTTAAAGTTAGGGATATTTTCTTCAAAACTTTTCTATTCTCCTTCACTATTAAAAGCCATTTTCTAAGGACATTATCTAAAGGACCACTTCTCCAGTAGGGTGTAAGCTCCACAAAGATAGGGCCTGCGCCTGTCGTGCTCACCAGTGATTCCTCAGAGCCCAGCAAGGCATCACCTCACATTTCATGAATACTTGACTTTGTAGCTCATGACTCAGACTAATTTATATGATCAATTTTTCATATTGATCAATGTGTTCCATGTCTACCAATAGAGACATTTCTCCTATCAAAACAAGACCTTAAAAATGTAGTTTAATATTGTCATATTGCAAATGTGAAATAAACAATAAAACGTGGTCCAGAGAGGTTCAGAGACTCATGAAAGTCACATCACTTTATTTAAAACCACCCCCTTTCACCCAGGCCAAGGTTCTCTGAACCACACTCTGCTGCTGCTCCTTTATGATTCTGTAAAAATCAAATTTAAATTTTTAGGTTCATTAGGAAAAACACTAAAAAAAAACTAAAAAAAAAAAAAAAAAAAAACTAGTTTGTAAAAGTCTTTTATTGTATCCGTGCCACACATAGCAGTGAAAAATAACACTCCTAAAAAAAAGAATGCTACCTTTTCCACAACATTTTATTTTAAATAAAACTTCAAGTACTCTTACATAGGTACAAAAAAAAATCTGATCTATTTGCCTCCAACAGGCCACCACAACACACAGTAGATAAAACACAGTGGTTACAAATGTCTTTTAAATTTATTTCTGAGGCAAGGCAAATGGGAGGAAAATGTTTCTATGAAAAAATACTGTGTGTGTAGGAAATTGTCACAATTTTATTCCACATGGATACAAATGATTATACTTTAATTTAGGCCCTGGTGGCTTAAAATTATATAACAAAATAGAAAAATGGAAAACTAATATCCCCTACACCCTGTTTCAAAGGCAGGCACTACCAAGATCAAGGAGACGCCACAGTGTTGGTAGAGGATTACTGTACAAGCTGTATAGCTATAATTACCTTCGGACTAAAATAAAATGCTACAATCCTTCTAAGGCATAAACAATAATGTCTGCAAACAATATATACACATAATACATATTTAAAACAAGACTTAATATAAACAATAATGAACAGTATATACAGGTCAATTTTTCTTCACTGTCTTGAAATACAATTTAACTACACAAGTGATGCAGCAACATATATATATATAAATGTACTTGTAACTCTACAGTAAAGTTTATTTTTGGTGCTTTTATAGCACATCAGTGTAAACAGTTTAACTTGGCTTTGTTTTATATTTTAAAACATTCCTTGTTGTATTTTCAAGATTTAAAGCAATTTTCTAGTTCTTCCTTTTCACAGAAAACGAAGATTCTGGATGTGGTTTAATCATAAATAATTCATAAAATTAAATACATTCACTAAAAAATAAACTACAAAGTAAAAAAATGAAAAATAGATATTTATTGAGAGGGAAAGGAGAACCATTTCCCACATTAGAGCTCTGGTGTTGAATAGTCAGTGCGATTTGATATATTTTAGTTGCTATTGCACTATAACACCCTTTCCTTTGAAAATTCTTTGGGTGTGCTTCCCTGTTCTACCTAAATTAGCTGATAAATCACACAAACCAATAACCAAGGGCCTTGGTTGTTGTAGGAGTGAAGCCTTTAAAAATGGTATCATTCTTCTGATACTTTTTTGTGTGTGTGTGATACTTACTTTAAGGAAAAAAAAGTCATTATGTATGTGCCTTGCACATTTATGTAAATACAGTTCACATTGCTGGTCTCATTTGTCCTTGTTTAAAAGGAAAAAAAAAAGATTATAACTTCAGCTCACTTTGAAAGTATCTGTCCACTTTTTTTCAAAATACTTTCTCATACTGTGGCCAGCTCTGCCTATATCAGAATCATCTTCATTAAATGTTTCACAGTTGTCAAAAACCAGCCTGACATCTAGAGCAAACGATTCAAGGTTTGGATACCTGAAAAGAAAACACATGATTTAGAGGTTGCTTCTATAGGGTGGCTTTGTTTTGTAAACAAATGAAAAGGTAATAAAGGGTAAAATAAAAAGGAAAACTTGAAAAGAAGAAAAAGATTAACTGCATTTAAAAGTGGTATAAATCATATTATACCCTCTTATAAATGGAACATTTGAAAAAACTGCATGTGCTCTGAGCCATGCAGGATTTAAAGACAGGTAAAGGGAAAACAGATTTCTCTGAAGATCAAGCTAACTATTCAAGCTAAGTTCAGCTAACTATTGGGTTGTCAGAAAAGTCATGATGCATTTTGCAATGAAAAA
This sequence comes from Hipposideros armiger, assembly GCF_001890085.2. Classification (NCBI taxonomy): domain Eukaryota; kingdom Metazoa; phylum Chordata; class Mammalia; order Chiroptera; family Hipposideridae; genus Hipposideros; species Hipposideros armiger. The sequence goes on along the minus strand of NW_017731380.1, from coordinate 2,864,130 downwards.
CAGAAAAACTACACATGACTTTTCCCACAACCCAATAGTATTTTCCCCACATTCGATTTCCTGGTTGACCTGTATCGCAGTTCTCTATTACAGGACTCATCTACTTGACTAGTTTACTAACTCCTCTGACCAACTGTATCACTTGCAGTAACCCCATTATCCACATTCAAAACTATTTAGTTGCAGTAGAAATAATGTAAATGCTTCCTATCTATGCACAATAAACATCACACTTGCCCTGTGGTTTTTACATGCATCCCCAGATATGTCATTCTGTGTTAAATCTTCCCCATTTCCCATTTCTCTTCATCTCTGTTCAGATACGCTCTTTTGCTCAAGCACTGGCGTATGATGACCCAAAGCAAGCAAAAAAAGCAAGTACTATCTTTTCACCAGAGGTAACATTATGAGGAACTGGCTTTCAGTAAGAAGCACTGTGGCTTCGGTACTTTTTGGTGGGAAAAGCCTCCTTCTCTGTAGGGGCATGAAGAAGAGAACAGAGGGTGAAGGAACCTGCCCAGGTCGACTGGTAAGAAAGGAGTGGTTCATTTCAAGCCAGCTCAAGCCAAATCAATACACTCTGAAAGAGGGCTTTTGGAAATTCAAACTTAAATTAATTCTAACGTACGATAAGCTGGATGATAAAATAATGTATCCATTACAAATATCCGTGAAGCACGCACTGAATCTCTGAGGTCAGGTAAAAATGGAATTATGTCTGTGATGAAATACCTTGTACATACAGTCTTCACTCCCTCCTTCTAATATGTGCTATAATAAAAGAAATACAATTTCTTTATCCATAATGAGCTCACAGAGGTAATTCAGCCCTTATGTAACCTCATCCATTTTCCTGTTCTTCTGTGAATTATTATCTTTTATCAAGGTGAAATTCACATAACATAAAATTAACCGTTCTAAGGTAGACAATTCAGTGGCATTTAGCACATTCACAACATTGTACCACCACCACCTCTATCCAGTTCCAAAACACTGTCATCACCCCAAAAGGAAAACCATATCCATTAAACAGTGACTCTCCCTCCATTCCTTGCTGTTCCCACACCCTGGCAAGCACCAATCTGTCTTCCTGTCTCTATGGACTTACCTATTCCAGATATTTCACATAAATGGAATCATATAACATGTGTGGGAACAATTTTTACAAAATATTTTAAAGTTATTTTGAGAAATATTTATCTCTTTAGACTTCTCCTTACCATAAGAAAAGGTTAATGATTAACGCTAGGGAGACTGGAACCTAGGAGAGAATTCTAGGTGAGATTCTAGGTGAAATAAATGTAATACACACTCTGAGCCCTTCATTAAGGAAGGATGGGCAGCTGATGGAAGCCAGAAAGAGTCATTAAAGTAGGCACTTCCTCATGTCTGTTCTATACATTTCTATTGGGTTGTTGGAAAAGTCATGACATACTTTTTCTATGTTTTTCATTGCAAAAATGTGTCATGACTTTTCCGACAACCCAATAGTTTCAAAATCTGAAATACTGTTTGCGAGTTTGGGCTCCAACTCATAAGTTTGGATTTAATCAAACAACTCAAAGTTAGAGTAGCCTGAATCCACTGAATTTTGCCTCCCACACAGCTGGCATCACAAACAGGGTTATAAAGAACTGCTTCCACTGTGAGCCCCTCCATTGACCACGATTCATTCTCAAAAGGGAACTTCGACTTTGTAGCTCTTTTGCTAATTTTGTGTTAATGTGTAAGCCTGTTTGTTTTGGGGATTTGGGGATTGAGGTCCATCCTCTATCCAGGAATTAGAGAATCGTGGCAGTTAAAGTCAAAAGTGAATTTAAACATGGCCAAGTCTTCCTGTGTAAGTCTTTGTCCTGGCCACGCTGATTATAAAGTCCATTGTGCTCCCTTCTAAATATCTGATTACTTGGACAGACAGAAAAAGCAAAAAGCAAATTAGTCCATATCTAGGCAGCAGCTTTGGCTGTTTGGTTCATATCAGAACCAATAGTTTTAATGGGTAGAAATGTTTTCTATGATTTTAAGAAAAATAAAACAAAGAAGAAATAATCCTTTGAAAAACTGACATTTCAGCTTTCTAAGAAATAAATTAGTCATGTGGTCAATCTAGTAAATCATTTAATATATGTGCGAGGGATGCTGATCAGCATGAGTTAAGTCCTACTCAACTCTTCTAAATTGAATAATTATGGAGCACGGTGATTTTCATCCAAAGAACACCCAGAAAAACTACATAATACACTGTATAATAATGATAATAACAATGATAATGTAATTAAACTATATTTTACAGTTATTCTTTCAATGTAAACTTCCTTCAAAGTCATTTTCTGTGACTTTGTCAGAAGTGATGGGTACGGGCTACACTGAAAGCTAAAGTGGGATGCAGGAAGAAAGGGAGCAGGGGAGAATGGAGAGGAGAGGAAGCTCTGCAGCTCCTGGCCATTCACATGTGGGGGGCCTTTGTGTAGGCTTGTTCTGTGAGTGAACTCCCTCATCCTGTGTCTCCAAGATGGGCCAGTGTCTAGAACCAATTCAATTCCATCAATGCTACTCTCTGACAAAGATCAGGTGGCCTAACGAAGATCATGAACTGTGGCCAGGAAGACACTTTATTCTTCGGATAGGATCACAGAGACTATGATAGAGACAAGCAAATAATAGGTTTCTTCCACATTTAAAAAATACAGTAATACCTTGGTTTGGGAGTATAATTCATTCCGGAAACAAACTACTCATATTGCAAGACTTCGCTCATTTACCACGTTAAAATGTATTAGAAATGTCTGCTTGTCTTGCGGAACACTCGCAAACCAAGTTACTCGCAATCCAAGATTTTACTGTACATTTTTAGTATTCTCCAACTCATAATAAAGCTTTTAGTATTTAAATTTTACAGTGTTCTTTTATCTCTACTTTGTAACAATCTGAAATGTTACAAAATCAATTTTTCTTAAATCCACATGAGATGATGTCAATATTCCACTGAAGCACACCACACCACACAAGTTCCTGGATATACAGTACTTACTTACTTTAGGAGGCTTCCCTGATACTTTTCCTTACCTCCCAGGTTGAGTTTGGTGCCCTTCCAATGTCAACGCAGCTTCAGAACATTCTTTTTTAATTTTTAAAATAATTTTGATTGACTTGTCTTCCATACTATATTGCCCTAACCAAACACGTGCACATGCGCGCGCACACACACACACACACACACACACCCTCCCTCTCCAAACACAGGTCCTCTGTCTTTGCTGTAAATTAATGTAGTTTTGGCTCACTAGAAAAGTATCCAGTACATATCAAGCATTCAATAAATATTGAACTGAAATGATTTACTTACTGTCCACTACTTAATTTCTCTCTAATTGTGGAAAAATCCATAGGCTTCTTAATAACTTTCTTATAACCAGGAACAAGTTTCAAGTTTACAGGAAGTAGAAAAGGCCATGCATCCTCGTGAGTTTCCATTTCAGTAAGGATCATACTAAAGAAAATAATGTTTAAAATCAATATCTATGCTTTAGAGTTATTATTTTTATTAAAAATTTAGCTTTCATAACATTTCAAGTAAAAATAATGCAAATTAATTTACTAAAAAGATAAAAGAATACATTTACTTATACTATAGACTTTACATTTTCCTATGTCCACAAATTGTCAAAAAGTCGCCTTTAATATGGTCAAAGGTTTCTAAACAGACAACATGGGATATTATGAATATATAGTACATAAAATGTAAAATAATACCTGCAGAGAGCTTGGTCCTTGGAATCATCTCTTTTAGGTTTCTTAACAGAAGTAAAACTTTCTTGTTTTGACAAGTTAACAGAAGTATTTTCCTCCATTTTTCTTTTTTTCAGGTCTTTGTTTCCTCTTTTTAGTGGGCTACTTGTAGATGCAGAGTCTTCATCTTCAGTATCCCCTGTTAAAGTTACTTTCTTTCCTTTCTTTGAATCATTAGACTTTTTTCCTTTGACATGAAGTTTTTTGAATTTTAGAGTTTGACCGCTTGCCTTTATTAAAAAAAAAAAAAGTAAATGAGGTCCAAGAAAATAACTATTTATAGACTTTATATTATATTTAATTATGAAACTCTGACAGGACAAACAAGAAACACTATCTCTGATCCAGAAAGTTGATAATTTTATTATTTTCAAGAGAGATCTATGAATTTTTTCTCCCATATTAGGCGAATACCTAATAAAGCACAAAAAATTTAACTTAAGAATTCTTAAAACTTGAAGAAGCTGATCTCATGGTTATTCATCTTTGGTACTACAGAACTTAGTGGTATTCTTTTAGTGTGAGTCACTAAAATGAATTTAAAGATACAAAAGGACTGTCGTTTAGAGCACAATATAAGAAGAAAGGTGAATATAAACAAAAATATAGAGCTTATTATTAATAAGAAAATTGAAGAAGAAATTTAAAAAGCTAGGCCAAAACATGAAAAATAGCTTATGAAGTATCAAACAGAGAAAAGTCTTTTGTAAGATCAAATAATACTAGAAATTGATTTTTTTTCTGTCTATATATTTTAAAAAAAGCATTGGCTATAAGAAGAAAATTCCACAAACTTGTGGTTGCCAGGTGTGAACAAAGCAGTGGTAAAGGATGGGAGAAAAAAAGAAAAATCTGTTTTGAGGAAGATAAAGAAATAATATAAAAGAAATTATATTTGGAATCAAAGGATATGAATTTCGGCTATGACTTTGCCAGTGGCTAGGTATGTAACTTTGTACAAAAATATCTATGAGGCCCTGTTTTTCTCATGTATAAAATAAGCAACAGAATTGTCCAGGTCATTCAAGCTCTAAAACTACATAAACAAAACAAAACAAAAAACACTTCAGTGTGACCTTATGCAATCTAGCCACAGCTTGCAGGCAGCACATTGATATAACAAAGAGTCCCTTCTCACCCAATTTAGAAAATAAGTCTGAATTTTGAGTTAAATGTTATAATAAATATAATAGATCACAGAAGAGTGATATGCAAAGTCACTGTAAGGTGAGAATCTGACTGGAGTGAGTTCAAGATTGAATCGAAGGAGAGAGATCAGACGGAACCACAACAAAAACATTTCTAAGAGTTTTCCTGCAAAGGGAAGGAGAGAAAAGGGGCAAGTAGATTAAGGAAGAAGTGAGGCCAAAAGAGTGTTTTTGTTTAGTTTTCTTAAGGTAGAATAAATGGTAGCATGTGAGTAGGCTGATGACAAGAAACAGTGGAGGAGAAACTGATGATGCAGGAGAAGAGACAGCTGCTGGGGTCATACCCCTAAGGAGGTGAGAGGGCATGGGGTCTGAGGCACAAATTGGGAATTGGCTTGTTACGGGCACCAGCAATTCATGGCAGTGGGAGAGAAGGTAGAGTACGTGAGCCCAGATACAGGACGGATGGTAGATGTGGTGAAGACTCTTGTGATATTTTCTTCTGATGGCTTCCATTTTCATAGTGAAATGGCAGTAAGGTCATCAAATGAGAACGAGAATGGAGACAGAGCAGGAGGTAAACCATCAGGCACCATGAAAGGCCCTCTCAAGGCCTTGAATTTAAAGGGCCTTGAGTTTTTACCAGTCACGTTCAGATATAAAAGGTACAGGTGCTGGAGAAGCCTGAGAGTTGGATTAGCCGGAATAATGCTTTGACCAAGTGAGAAGGAGAGGCAAAAGAGCCAAAGGTGGATGCAGTGATTCTGATAATGGGATGCTGACACATTATAGGCTAGGTGAGGAGGAAAGAGAGGATGTGAAGAGGGAGGGTGACAGTGAAAAGGTCTTAAGATAAATTAATTGGAGGTTCTGGTGCAATCAAAGAATTGTTGGAGTTGAAGTGTTAGAGAGTGTGGACTAGAAAGACAGTGGACAGATGGATGTTTAGAACTGAGTTTATGAAGAAGCAGTAGTTACTGGTAACTATTAGGTCAAGACACTAAACATGAAAGAGAGGGACTGAGGGACGGAACGCCTAGCAGAGTCTGGCCCTCGATACATGCTGAACCTTTCATACGTTTTACTCCTTACTGTATGAGAGTTCAAAGGTTTCTCATTTAAATGTGACTGGAAAGAGACTTAAAATGCACATGACCCAGCAATTCTACTTCTAGATATATACCCAAGAGAAGTCAAAACATATATATTCATACAAAAACTTATGTGTGAATATTCATAGCATTATTTGTAATAGCTAAATACGTAAAAAACAACAACATATGTCTATCAACTGATTAATGATTAAACAAAATGTGGTCTATCCATTTGAGTATAAAAAGAAAATATCGATACATACTAAAACATGGATGAACCTTGACAGTATTGTGCTAAGTGAAAGAAGTCAGACCCAAAGGCTGCATTATTGTATGATTTAACTTAAATGTAATGACCAGAATAGGCAAATCCACAAAGACAGAAAGCAGATTAGTGGTTGCCAAAGACTGAGAAAACCAGCAGAATGAGGAATGACTGGTAATAGGTACAAGGATACTTTTTTGGGGTCGTGAAAATATTCTGGGATTAAACAGAAGTGATGTTTGTGAGTATATTTTTAAAAACCACTGAACTGTATACTCTAAAAAGGTGAGTTTTATGGTATATGAATTATAGCTCAAAAAATTCCCATAACTCTGCAATTTACATAAACTCATACATACAGACACCATATTGGTAGTTACCAAAGGGGAAGAGGGGTGCGGCCCATGAGAAATGGGTAAAAGGAGTCAAATACATGGTGACAGATGGAAATTAGGCTTTTGGTGGTGAGCACGCTACGGTGCATACAGATATCGAATCATAATTCTATACCCCTACAATGTATGTTATTAACCACTGTACCTCAATTTAAAAAGCAAGCTTCATTTTAGATCAGCTTTACCTTAGCGATGCAAGCAGGACAGAACCAGTCGCCCTCTGGTATAGTAGTGATCCTGGGTCTATGGCAGTATGTATGACAGCCTTTGTCACAGCCGTCACAAAGGAGGAGCAGTTCTTCATTATCTCCCTTGCGACAGATCTGGCAGTACTATAATACATGAAAAATCATTTAAAATTAACACTGCTGTGAATAACATTTATCGGGATATCAAACACACCATACTTCCTAGTTTATATTAGTAATGAACATTCCGCTTGCTAACAAAAATACAGTAGCCATACACATCTATGTATCTCGTTACACAGATATGGACCACATGACGGGGTGAGCAGTTCCATTGGGGTAAATGCACATTTCAGGTACACTGCAGAGAACAAAGCTAGAGGTTGATGCCTGCACACACTTCAGAAGCATGTACACATTAACATATGAAATAATTAACATGACATTAGAGCACATAAAGCAATGAATAGCTTTAATACATGGTGTTCCAATTTTTTAATATATTTCATTTTTTGCTTATCTTAGCATCCTCATGATATCCTGAGAAAAAAATAAGTAAGAGTTAACTTTTAAGATCAAAATTAGGAGTTAGTATTAGTATCAGAATTATATATCATATACATACTAATAAAAATATGTCCCTATATTTTTCACTAAATAATCCATCTATTTTTTTGTGTGTGATTAACAAATGTGTCTGAACTAGGAATCTTTGAAAATCAACCCAAATCAAACATGTGTCACAAGTGTAGAAAATGGATCCTACAAAATGATTGCTAAGGAAAATAAATTGATACAATAAATTAAATCAAAGAATTTAAGAGGTCATGATTTATTTTCAATAACTAAAAATGAAATTATTTCTTTTCTGTTAAAAAATTTCTAATACCATTAAGAACTTTAAAATCAGTAAAGAGATTTTTTTCCCATGCATGCATATTCTGTACAAGTTTCACAAAGAAAAAGAAGAAAAGTTAGATAAGAAAAAACTTTCAATATGGCTTTAAAAAATGGTAAGTACTAACACTATATATTGACATTTAGTTTATTAGTAAATTGACATTTACTCCTAGTCATAGTAAAAAATGGCCTGCAATCAGTATATTTAAAAATGAAAATATTTAAACTGTAAGTCATTTATACTAATTTACAGTTTGTATTTATAGTCTCTTAAAAACAAAATAGCTTAACTGTTCAAATTTCATTTTTATTTTTAATACAATTAATCAATCTAGGAAAGTCTAAAATAGTTTTATAAACACAGTATGCACACCCATGATAGCTTAAGAATCTTATCAATATGGCAGATATATGTTACTCAATTTAACAAATATCTATCAATTATATGAAATATATAATACTAAAATTGACATGAGTACTAGGAGCAAAACGAGCAGAGTTTAATGTTCCAAGAGTTAATATTTATTTCATGACTTTGCTTAATACCACATCGTTAAATACCTTAGTACAGTGCTATTTCTCCAAGTTTGAGTTACATCTTTAAAACTTTTATTGTAAAAATATTCTTTGAGAAATAACATTTTGATGGTTATATTTAAATCCTTATAACAACATTTAAAAATCAGATTTATGAACATTAAGTAAATTCTCACTGTTTTCTACAATCGATAACTAAAACTATTATAAAGTCTGTCTTACACCTCACATTTATGATTTAAAAATTATTTTTTGATACTTATTAAGAAAGGGTGACATATAATCGAGCTCATAACACTTTTGAAAAACCACAGTAATAGCTCACAATATGTTAGAACAACTGTATTAATATTTGGTTTTAATTCCTTTGCCTCTATAGTCAAATATAGCATAAGTGGCCCACTGTTTAACATTAACAATAATATAAAGCACACTGTGGGCAGAGAATTATCTGGAGGCAAATTATAACAGCTTGATCTTTCTTAGTAAGCTTGATCTCTGGACAAGAGGGTACTTCTAAGGATACTGAGCACTTTTATATTTTGTTATGACTTATTATCAGGATTATTACAGAATCTGTTGCATTTCTAATTAAAGGTTATAAAGTGCTCATTAATCTTTGAATAAGAGAGTTTTTAAGGTAATTTCACAGCAAATAATGAATGTATTGTTAAGCATAAAAAAATGATAAATTTTTTTGGAGTTAAATAATGATAAGTGTATGTGAATAACATGGAAAAGGTTCATGAATTTGCAAAAACTGAAATAAAGCTTTGGATAGCAGAAAGTAAGTATACTAATAGAAGGCACAGTTTGGTACAAGTTTAGGGTTTCTGTGTATAGGTTGTAACAAAACTGTCCATATCGTGGTGAAAAAATAAGTGTACAAATTTCATTTTGATGTAGGAATTCAACCTTTTTTGATCATTATAGCCCAGATTTCACCAAATATATTTGAGTGGTGACTTTGAAACTGGTTTTAATACTAATTTTTAGAAGAAAAATTATTTTTACCCGGTAAAAATGCTACCGGATGAACTCAACAATGCCTTCAAACTTATGGCAAATTCTAATCTGTATTGGGAAAGGCTTAAATTTGATCATATTGTGAAAACTGCAGATTCATTATTCCATGGACATTTTAGGAAGAAGTGAAAAACCACAGAAGAAACCAAACTTATTTGTACAGAACGAATGAGGCCTTGAGTAGTCATAGAGGCAAAAACAAAGAAAAGAATGCTAAATTATTTAAGAAGCGCTTCTTTGGGGAACAACTATTTTAAGTAAAGGAATTTTACCCTTATCATTCATGAAACCAATCTCATAAATTTGAATTTAAAGCTAATCTGTAATTCAAAAGCAAACGTTAAAGTAATTGATAAAAGCCTACATATAATAGATATTTCTATATATGATATATAAGAAAGAAGAGGGACACGCACATGGTTTAAGATAAATATCTCTCTGGGAAGTATAATACAGCTTTTTTATTTTAACACATAGCATTTGGTGCCTGGTACAAAGTAGACGCCACTACATGATAATAGCTAATTGGGCTTGAACAAAGGTGAAAAACAAGTTTTAATTAGAGCAAAGGAAAAAAGAAGATCTACTCTTCATGTCATCTACATCAGAAGCCAAATACCTGATTATCAGTGCATAAAGTAAGAGTTCTCTGCTTATTTTGTATTTACTTATCTAAATATTTCTTAGGATTAAAAAAATGAAAATTGATAGAAATATAAAGACATTTTAGGAACGCAGTGAATGTATGTAGCAAATGGAGTGTTTACAAGAGTGAAGGGGCCTTCAAAATATTTAAATGAACAACCATTATGTTGACAGAATGTAGTGGATAACTTCAAAGTTATAAACAATATTCAAAGGAGGGAGGATCAAGATTTAAAAAAAAATAAAAGATAACACATTGTGTTGATTCCTTCAAAAAGCTCAAAATGAGGAAGACAGTATCAAAGTATACAGTATTTAAGAATAAGCAATTTCTCAAGTATAGCACACGTTATTTTGACAATAAGTAATGTATAATTAAGAAAGACCTAGAGGTTGGAAAAAAAAACAGGACAAAGTAAAGTAGTTAGAGTATTTCTTAAATAAAAACACTTACAACTTTCATAATTGATTTTTCCCATGCTATTGATTTCTGTAACTGCTGAACGCACAGAGCTACCTGTGCAGCACTGCGAGCTTCTGATAATGCCCTTCTCCATACCCTGAGCCCTGGAGCAATATCCTCTTCAATTCTGCATTGAAATATAGAAAAATTAAGTAGGTCACGTCCACATTTATGGTTACTGAATGTGAAACAATCATCACACTGAAAGCCAAGCAATGACAAAAAACATGTAACAGCCAATAAGTATAAGGTTTAAGCAACTAAATTTGATGTAGTGCACAGACTGCGGCTACGTGCCTCAAAGCTTAGTCACGACCAGATAAATGTCAGATCACTTTGCAGGATTATCAATGCACATAACAAAACAAAAAAACAAAAAAACAAAAAAAAGTTTTTACAAAGCACCATGCAGATAGCATGATCCATATGGATCACAGACATACAGGAAGATACATAGATAACAGGCAATAGAAAATAGGCTCCAATTAGCAAAGAAGCACAATAATTTTTCAAGTTAATCTCAATAACCTACCCGTCACCATCACCACTAACGGATGGTGCAGGAGCAGGGACAGTAACTGTGCCCACATTATCCAGTTTGATCTGAATGGTGGTACTTAAGGGGCTCTTCAGATACCTTCTTTCAATGTTCCGCTCCAAATCAGCCAGCCTCGTTACAGCTATATCTAGGGGGTTGTCACTCTTCCGCTCTAGTGCCTGAGCACTGCTTTCTTCGTCGCCAGTAAACTCTCCATCATGCTCCTTGCATAATTTAGAGAATGACTTATGTTCAAAATATACCAAGTCCTCCCTTTCTGATGCAGGCTCTGGACACATCCAACCCTATATATCAAGAGAATAATGTTATTATGGTTTCCTCTTAAAATGCCTGATGGGTGAATTACCTTTAGTTAAAATACAGCAGCAGACACCAGCAGATCTCAAGGATCTTTACTAAAAAGTTTTTAGCTTATGTGTCCTAATGGTGGTAGGTAGAAATAAGAACAGAAAATTAAAATAAGTTGTAAGAAAATGTAATAACTTTTGATATTATGAAAGCTATAATGAATATCAGCAAAGTATTCTGAAGACCAAATGCTTATTAATTTCACAGGACTACTTAAATGGAAATCACTGGGTAGTCTCTGAACTTTGCTTTTCCTTTCCATTTTCATTCCTTCCACCACTCTTTTTCACACGTCCTTGTACTCACTGTTCTTCCTTTGACCGCAAGAGCTTTGCATAAGCTGTTAAGTTTGTCATTTCCCTGTTCCTCTTCACCTAGTTAACTCCACTCACCCTGCAGCTCTCATGTTAAAATTTACATCCTCAGGAAATCCTTCCCTGACTCCATTTGGGGGTAAATCTCCCTATTACAGGCTCTCATAGGCCTACATAATAAATACTTCATAGTCTTGTGATAGTCACAATTTGATACTACTCTATTTAACATCTTTCTACCTCTAAATTCCATGAGGGCTGGGACCACGTCTGCTTTTACTCCCTTTATCTCCAACTCAGTGAAATCAAATAGAAGGCACTCAATCTACACATTTGATCTAAATAAATGATCTCATAACTCAGCTTGATTATATTGTTCCTTTAGCTCAAAATCCTTCATAGATTCCCTACTGTTTAACAAACTCCAAATTTTTACCATGACATGCAGGTACCTTGATCTACCTTTTTCTGTCATGTTCCCATTCATGCATCTTACACTACAATCAAATTCCACGTCTTGTCACTCCACACACATGTCCTGAGCTTCCTGATCCTGGTGCTCCGCTCATGATGTTCACTCTTACTAGCGTGGCATTCCCTGTTCTCTAACTTTCAGAAGTTTACTCATCATCTCAAGTTCCATCTCGACTTGATGAAATCTTCCCTGATCTCACCCAATCTCCACCAGAAATTAATCTTCTTCTAAATTCATGCATGATTCCGTACCTCTCTACAATCAGTTACTAGAGTTGGCAGAGATGTATATATGTCTAATCTCCCTGTTATACGGCAAGCTTTCTGAGGGTAGAAATCATATTTTATCTTACATTGTGGAGTCCACTGTCTAATGTAGAATAGGTCCTTAGTAAATGCATATTGAATGAACATTACCCTTTTTATTAAATATTTTGAGATAATTATTTTATCTTATATATTGGGATCAAGTCTTCCTCTTTAATTCAGCAAAACATTTACAAAGTAAGGATGGAATTATGAATAGTACACATAAGTGCAATAGTACAAGTCATCTCAAATGAAACTCATTCCCATATTTTAAAAGAAATACTAAATTGCTAAATCAACAGAATCCTATAAACATAGTATACTTTGATTTCTGTAAGGCAACTGATATGGCTAAAAAAATGAAGACTAGAGTAGAGAAGTCGAGGTGGTTGAAACTATCTCCAAAGAGTGGTGATTGACAGCTTGTCACCTCAGAAAAGGTAATCTGTGTCAATGTCCAAAAGCTCTGTATTTGGTGCTTCCTGTTAATACACTTATTAATAACTTGGTTGATTGACATTAAATCTGTAGGTGACTTAAAACTAGGAAGGAAGTGTAATAGTCTGTATGACAGGACTAAGATAAAACTAGTTCCATGTGCTGAAAAATGTACCCAAACAAAATTAATAAAAATAGAACAATAAATGTAAATTTTAGCTTTGATGTTTAAGTAATTAATCACAGAAATACTACATGTGATACAACTCACTTAAAAGCATTCTGAAAGAGGCCCAGGGATTTTTTTTCCCCCCCAATAGTGTGTACTCGGTGAAGCATGAACTCAATGTGGATACTAAAAAGCTGGAGAATTCAAATTGCATTAATAGACATATAGTGCTGGATTAAGGAAAGTAAAATTCCACAAACACATTCAGACATATCTATGTAAAATTATAGGTATAACATTTTAAGAAGGATATTGACACTGGTGTTTACTCAGAAGAGAATCATAGACCTAGAAACCATTTCATAGGACTTATGGTTGAAAGAATTAATGAGTTTATAAAACAGAAAACTTAAAAAGAGACACAGGATCTGTCTTTAGAGGTGCTGGAAGGGTAATTAAGCTTTGTGTAAAGACTTAGTAACAGAACTAGGACTAGAGACTTAAAAAATTTCCTACAATGTAAAAAGAATTTCCAAATTATTAGCAAAATAATTTCTATTTTTTATTAAAAATAAAAATGAATGTACCACTTAATATGTCTTTACAATGCTTGGTTCCTCAGGATAAACATATAACTCTATTTTCTTTTTAAGGAAAGAAAATTTAATAATATCAGGTATATTATTAAGTCTTTATACCTGCTAAAACAATGTTTGTTGGCTATTTTCACCACTAATGCTTTTAGATTCTTCAAGACTAATATAATTCTAATTCATTTATAGAATAATACAGAATAATTCAAAATGCCTTGTTAACAGGATGTTAAAACACACCACTTAAAAGACAAATTCCAAGTATCTTAGCTACCGAGAACCCAGCCAAAGAACATCTAAGCAGCCACTATTGTGATAAGGTCGATGCACCGAAACTTGAATATGTCTCCATGAAAATCTTAGGCCCTCCCTGGTTTTATACATAACTTAAAGAAGCTTGATGATATGCATTGCCAACCAACAGCCAATTAGAACTGGAAAATTAGATGGAGGAAGTTGGAAGAAAATATGGTGAGTAGAACTAATCAAATTAAAACCAGCAAGTAAGTAGCAGCGACTGACCATGAGCGAGGACAAAGACAGGCTACAGAAAGCAGATGAAGTAGTTTAAAAAGCAAAGCACATAGGATCATTGAATGTAGGGGCAAAACCTCTTTGCTGAGGAAATTATTATCTAAAAATTGGTCTTCATGCTGATGTCCTGTGTCACCAAGATCATTTAAATCAAACTCATTATTCTCAATTTAAGAAGACAGTATAATATATAACATAAGCGATCCAACAAACATTTAAAAATTATGGCACTGAATGGAATAATTTTCATTTCTCCAGAAAATTAACTTGTGTGGAAGACTTCATTTGCTGACGATGCCAGATAAATGAGGCATTTTTGAAATACTGTATCGTAGTAGCAGGAGGAGGACACATATAGTTTGCTAGCAGCTTCAGCAAATGATAAATTTTTGCTTCCCAAAGTTGGTAATTATGTTTCCGGCAAGAAAGGAATATTTTATTGCTGTGGAACACAACGTTTTTTGGAGCTGCTCAAAAGTTTCCAAATGCCAGCATTAAAGTAATTATGCAGCAGAGTTTTAATCATTAGATATGATAGCATGATGACATTTTTTCTCATTCTGAATAAAATATGAAATATCAAATCAAATTACATGGTGACTATATTTTCTAAACCATCTCATGTATCTGCCTCACCCTTATTCATCATCCCGCCATTAATTCTCAGAGACATCACCATATTATCAATTAAGAAAGACCTTGACACTCCTCTTTATGAAACTAAAAATTCTTGGAGAAAGGTAAAGTTACTTTTTGCCTGTCCATTGGAAGCCAGTTCTGTTCATTGCTTGTGACATGGTAATGCTTAGTAAATAAATTATTTAATTAACACTTTACATATATATGTAGGGTGTGTGTGTGTGTAACATAATATATATTTGGCTATATCTATGGTCTCCAATTTTAGATTATATAGAGTGAAAATCTGACTTAAAACATGGCTTGTATATTCGGGGATTCCTGGTCCTCTATAAAACACTACAGTAGGGCTTTGATAGAGCATTATTTATCATGGGAAATACTGTGATATTCTTCTGCTTGTGGTAAACAATTACATACCAAAAATATTTCTGAATACCATTAAGGAGGCAGCAAGATTTAGTAAAAAGAATACAGGCTCTGGAGTCAGACAGGTTTGAATTCACATCTAGCTAGTACTTACTACATGACCATTGGCAGGTTAGTTACTCTGAGCCTGGTTCCTTACCTGTAAGGTGGGGGCAATTGATTCAGGATCATTTTGAGAATTCAATGAGGTAAAGTGAAAACACTGAGCACAGTAACTGGCACATATCAGGCACATAATAAATATAAGCTATCTCCCATTATCCTAAAGACAGATTTTATTCCAAGTCAATTTTACCTTCACTTGCAAACTTGCTGATGCAACTCTCCTTTCTAGATCTTCTACCTGTTGAAGAATACTCAGGTCCATTTCCATCGCTTGTTCTTCCACTGACCAGTTCTCCACAATATCTCGAGTCACCTGGTTTTCTTCATTTTCATTTAATTCAATAATAGCAACTACATTTGAAAAGAAATTATTTTTAAAATCCACTTTATCCTCCAATGATTTCTTCCAGAAGGTGCATAAAATCCCAGTGGTAACATGTACATATAACTTAATACACACAAATGTACTTGTGCAAATTGCATGCAGCTTATTCTTGAAAAAGGAGGAATATTCTCTTTGAGAAACAAAACAATATGTCTGCAGGTTGTAAAAATTCTAAGAAGCTAATACCAATTTAAGAAATGTAAATAGTTACTGTTGGTTGAGAAAAATAGAAAAAAATGCCTATTAGTAATAAACTAAGAATTAAGACATACTAAAATATGTTTTAAGATAAGAAAATTAATTCTTGTGACTAAGCAAGACAGTAGAACTCTCTTTTAGGTACATACCATCCTTATTCTTGATGCAGGCTTGAGTAATGTAATCCAAGTGTTTCTGAATTTGTTTTTGTAATGCCTTTTCCCTTATTCCTCTGAGATGTAGCACTTTGAGCAAAGCTTTTAGGTCCTCAGGGTCAATAATTCTCCACCAACCAAACTGCATTTCTAAATCAAGATAAATACACAGACTTTTTACAAATATTTTGAATATGAAGTAATGGTACAATGCCAATCAAAACATTTATAATATATATAAAACTACCAAAGATTCAAATACAGGAATCTGTAACAGTGAAATACAGTCAATATCATTACCATCTGAATGTACCTACCTTCTGGAATAGGTTTCGGACTAGGAAAATCTACTGGCTTTGCTACTTCAACAGCTGCAGGTTGAGTTGAAGAGACCTTTTCATTCTGTGGTACTGGAGATTCACTTTTACTTGAAGCAACATTGGGAGTCAAAAATGAATTACCGTTTCCTTCTGATAAGCCCAACCCTGATCCCAGACTAGGTAAAGGTGATGTAAATGGAATATTGGAAGTCAGCATGCCAGTGGGCCACCCACAAAACTGGAGTCCCATCATAGATACTCCGCTTTTCATCTGCAAGAAACAAAACAATTTAGAAGTAGAACAATCTAAGAAGTTTGGGAAAATGTTTAGAATCTAAAATTATTTTTAAAACTCTGGAAAAAATATTCTCTCACTTATCAGAATTACAAGAAAATTAAATATAACAGCCATAATGTCAAATTCCATGTTCTTATTTGCTCCCCAGTGTAATTTTCGTTTAGATATGCTGAAGTAGTAGTAAGAGGTTAAGAAGTAATTCAAGTAGTCTTTGCCTAGACTTAAACTAGAAATCAGGAGTTCTGATGATGCTGGGTGATAGCAGTTCTGACTCTCTTCAGTGTTCAAACTGTAGCAGGGATAGTATTAATATTATACTTGTAAATATTCAACTGATTCCCCTTGAGTGAAAATCTTCATGGTGGTAAAGATCAAATAAAGCAAAATTAAAATGAATTACTGACCTGAAGAGGTGACAAAGCAAATGGATTTAGGCCAACAGGATTCGGAGCAGATGGTCCAAGAAGAGGAGCTGGGGCGGGCGAAGGGGACTTAGATGGTGGCTGAGACTGAGACTGAGGAGTCACTGAAGAAGCCGCTGACGTATCAGCATGGGTAAGGGAAGTGTCATCACAAGGTGTTCTTGGCAAAAGGCTAAACCACTGCCTGTTCTTTTCAGTCAGAGTTTTTAACAACTGGTCGCTGGGGAGAGGGCTGTAGAACTTCCCGGGGCCGCCTGAACCGGGATTGAATAGGTTATTCGAGTCTGTCTTTTCCATGTTGCTCTGCGCTGCCGTTGGTTGAATGCTGCCTAGCGAATGCTTTCCACTGTTCTGGTAAGACAACGTGCAGCCATTGGCACTACTACTTGACTTTGGGGCCATTACATCTGACTCAGGAGGCATCTTAGCTACTTCTAACAGCTTGCTTAATTTTGAAAAAGAGCCAGGTTTCTGCAGAAACAGATTTGTGTTATCTTTTTCTTTAGGATCTTCCTTTTGTTCACAGTGATGTGGGTTTGAACAATTTAAAGTGTCCTCAGAAGTCTCAAAGATTTCCTCTTTAATCTGGATACTTTCTGCCTTTTTTAGTTTTTCTCTTTCTTTTGCAATTTCTTCTAGTCCTACAAAAATTGAAAAGTATTATGAAGACCAGTTATTCCAGATTAAACCAATATTATAATTATATTTAGTACTATTTGTCAAGTTATATGTATTAATATTTAACAAACTTTGCTAGATAATTAATACTTTCCATTTCTTCCTGTTTTATAGGCTAGATTTTTTGGTCAATGGAAAATTAATGTAATTTTGTAATTAATGATTACAAAAAATTAAAATATAAAAAATGTTAAAAGCTCTAATACACAGCAAAAATTACCATTAACATTTTTGTATAAATCCTTCCAGGGTTTCTCTATATACACACAATACACACTTAAACCTATACATTTTAAAAAGGCAATCGTGTTATAGACATAATATTCTAACCTTCATGTTTGACTGAACAGTGCTATGTAATGATCTTGATGTGCCAATAAATATATAACTACACCATAATTGTTAACAGCTACGGAGTAATCAATAGAATATATCATAATTTAAATAATCAATTTTCTATTGATGCCTGTTAATAGGTCCCAGTTATTCATTAAACAATGCTGTAAATGATGAATGATCTTGTATCTCTATCTTTGGACATTTAGTCTTTTTCTGATTTACTTCCTCATGATAAATTTCTGGGAAAAAAACTTATTGAGTCCTAAGCTATATATATATATATATATATATATATATATATATATATATATATATACTTTTCAGAGTTTTTGAAATATATTGTCAAACTGCACTCTGGAAAGTCCAAATCAATATACATTCATACAAGAAGTACACACACAAGAACATCTAATTGCCTACAACCTCAATGAAACTGAATACTACAGGTTATTTTTTGTCTTTGCCAATATCTGGGAGGTGAAAATCTAAATAGTATTTTTTTCTGACCAGTCGTAAGGCTGAACGTCTTATTTCATATGTTTATTGGTATTTCTCCTCTGTGAACTTTGGTTCATATTTTTGACCATTGTTTTAAAAATAATTTATATGAACTCTTTTTTTTTTTTAAGATTTTATTGGGGAATCGGGGAATGGGAACAGACAAGTTGCTGTCCTTTTGTTCTTCAGTCTAGTTGTGGAAGACGTTGCCTCACTGGCCCATGTTGGCATCATCACTGTGCACTTCCTGGGTGAGGCAGCTGCCCACTGGCCACTGGACGGCCGCCCATGGTGACCCATGGCAGCCCAGCTCCAGGTCCAGCTGCCGTCCACCATCTCAGCTGCAGAGGGTGAAGCATCACTGGCCCTAATGTGGGATCTGAACCAGGGCCCTGCTGCTCAGAGCCAGCGTCCCAAGCCAACTCCCAACAAACGCACCACTCGCCGACCCTATATGAACTCTTTTAAAAATACAAATCTACTACTTTATTCAATTCGATAGTAATACACGTTCAAGGTAAAATATTTGGAAATGAGAGGTATAAAGTAAATCTTTTCTGCCTTACTCTCTCAGTCCCTATTTCTACCCTTTAAAGGTAGCCATGGTTTAATAATGTCTGTATATCCTTCGAGAAATATTATATGCATATATATGACTATCATTTTGCGCTATTACATAAATGGAATACTATTCACTTTCTGCAACTTAGAATAAAATCCAAACTCCTAAGCGAGGCTACGACCCTGCAGGACGTGGCTCCTGAAAACCTACACAGCCTCCGACCACTCGTGTCCTTGCTAACCTTGCTCTTCCTTCCTTCCCTTTTTCCAGCTTCGTCAACATGCTGTTCTCTCTCTCTCGGGGACTCTGCACTTGCTGTCCACTCGCCTGGGATACTGTTTTGTTGACTGGCTCCTTGTGCTTTATGTTTCAGATCGTCATTTCCTCACAGGTTTTCTCTGATCACCTTATCTAAAGTAGGTTCCCCATCCCATTCGCCTTCGGAAGTCGTTCTATGTATTTCTGTTACAGAATTTACTATCACACACATAGCCTGTTTATTGGTTTATTTCCTATTCTATCCTCCCCACACACAC
Organism: Hipposideros armiger; assembly: GCF_001890085.2. Taxonomy (NCBI): domain Eukaryota; kingdom Metazoa; phylum Chordata; class Mammalia; order Chiroptera; family Hipposideridae; genus Hipposideros; species Hipposideros armiger. The sequence continues at coordinate 2,844,378 of NW_017731380.1, read as the reverse complement.
TAGAATTTAAATCAACAAGCATTGGTAAAGGAGGAGCAATGTCTATTTTGCTTATTAGTGGATCCCAAATGCCTAACATGGTGGCTGCTACAAAATAGAGGCTCAATGAAACAAAAGGATGAATTTAATACTTTCACTATACACATAAGATGGCTTTCTATGGCAAAACATATAAATGTCCTCCCCTTTTCTCCATCAGCTGCATAATATTCTACATACTTTATTTTACCAATCCTCTATTAATGTTTGAAGTAAGCTCTCACATGCTTCTCTTGACATTAGTTTCTACCCCAAATTAAAATCCTATACCTCAGACTTATGCTTCTAGCCAACATGGAATAACAGGGACTAGATTTACCCTCTTCCATGAAATAACCAAAAAAGACAAAATATATGAAACAACAGCGAGAAACTGGATATAAGGTAACAAGGACAGAAAACAAATGCAGTTATGTCCTATGATTGCCCCAGCTTATTGCCTTGGGATAGTTTCTAGGTTACAGCTCAGGGAGGAGGAATCCAGCGGGAGCCTGGTAGACTCCCTGAAATGAGATGCAACTGAGAGTCCATGGGGTACCACAGTGGCTGGAGTGCTCAGGAGAGTGCTAGAGAGGAGAGAGCTGCATGGAGAGAGAGCTCGAGAGATCCCTTGAGTATTCAAATGAATAATGATCAGCGCATATGTGTGAGGAACCTACCTAAGACCAGGGGAAAAACCACCTGAAAGGATTAGAGGTGACTCACGGTGGCAGGTGCTCACACAGGCTGGGAATAGTACTGTTCCTTCCAACCAGACTGGGAAACCTCAAGATTCATAAGCATTTGGAAGAGAACTCAGAAGGATCAGCTTCAGCAGTTAGAGGATAATTAGCCCTAGACTGAGTGAGCAGGGTTCTAGTCCTGCTTAACAATTTAAAAAGCAACATCTGAAAGGATCAAACTTTTCCCAAGTAGCTTAACTGTGTTTCAGTTAAACAAAGCTCAAAAACATTTATAGGACTTCAAAAATATCCAGTACCCAATAAGGTAAAATTCACAATGTCTGGCATCTAATCAAAATTAGAAGGCATACAAAGACACAGAAAAACACAACACATAATTAGAAAAATCAATTAACGAAAACATGACACACAATTTAAAAAATAAATTAATAAAAACTGACCCTGAACTGACAAAATAATAGAATTAGCAATACAGATCAGTTTAATGGCTTCCTCCCAGGGCTCAAAGGCCCTTACCCATTCAGTACATCACCACCTCGGGGTACGTTCATAGTTCCTGAACTGTCACAGTGCTATCACCCAGCTCCTAAGAGACACATTGCTTTTAATGTGGAGAAGACTAAAGGAAGCAGATTCTTATCAGCTGTCCATCTAGAATTGATTTTATCCTTCCCAGTCTGATCTAGGAATTGTTTAAAAGATGATTGATACCATAATACCTTCACCCTGTAGCTAAGATTCTCCCATGTAGCCATAAGAGGAATTAGGTTTTATACTTACAGGCCAAATACTGCAACCATATTCTAATACAAAATGGAAAAGTAACATTCACATCACAGTATAATACATATAATTAACAATGAACTTGTTTCATTTTCCTTCCAACACTGAGTAACTTATCTATAATCTAATATACCCCAAATTGTTTTTTTTTTTTAAAAAAAAAAAAAGCTAGTTAATTTAGGGGAACAAATCCTTGGTTTGAGCTGAGTGATAATGGGGGCTTTCCTCCCACTTCCCACTTTTGTAAGGGCCAGCGGATGGCTAGCAGGGTTAGCCAGCTAATGTCAACATTGTCCCCTGGGTCCTCGGTGTGCAGGCTTAGACTCTTGGTATGCATAACCTGTAGCACTGTTTCTAGACCTAGCAGTCCCTTGATATATTCGCTGTAACCTAGAGAAACTAAGTGCTTTCTACCCCTTCTCACACTAACTCACAAACACAGAGCAAAGCGTGGGGTAGAGTGTTTCATCTCTGACAGTGATCTTGTCACACATCCAAGTCCTTTGGAGCCATTACGGGAGCTGGGAGCTCCGGTGTACGGTTACTTCTCCGCTTGTAAATCGCCTCCACTAATAAACTCTGCTGCTATTGGCACTATGAGTGTTATTTGTGACCAAGCATCTTCTACAAGTTAGTGTCCCACAAAGTCCTGATTTCATGGATTTCTGGAGGGGTGCTCCCAGGGGTCAGTGGTAATTCACTTGGTGGAGTTAGGATGGCCCCAGTAGCCATGCCCAAAGATGGCAGAAGCCCTACAGTGGTGCACTGAAGGGGGAGACAGGTGATGATGAGGCAGCTTGAAATTCAGTTCTGTCCCTCCTCATTACCAGCTTATAGATTTTCATGAGTCCTAAGGGGGAGGGTGAACTAGAAAAGGTGATGGCAGCCCCTTTAGAAGGGAAAATGGGGCAAACTGGGCCCTGTGGGAAGGAAGTGTTACAGCGAGGCATGCTCTCCAGGAGCTCAGTGCGGGGGCAACAGGAGGAAGCTGAGCAGCAACACAGACTAAGGCCTGGCTTGCTTGTCTGCACAATGAAGGGACGACAGTGGTGCTAAATAAAGCTGAGCAGGGGGAGACACATGCCCCTGCTACAGAATGAGCAGTCTGCGCTGATCCGCAGTGCTGGGAAGAGCATTCCAAACTGGCAGCAGTGCTAAAATATATCCCCACTGGGGTGATTTTCCTGAGAATCTTGAATGTGAACTGGGCCACACGCACAGAGGACGTGGCTGCTGAGACACAGGCTGTGCTGCATGATGATGAGAAAACCCAGGGCTAAAGAGCTGGAGGCCTGACGGCATGCCCTTGGTGCACAGAAAGTTGCAGGATGGAATCAGAGCGGCCCACCTAAGTGGGCAATGGCTCTGACCTTACTCCTCACCTGGTAGGCACTGTTAGAAACGAAATAGTTCTTTTAGGTCATGCAACCCCATCTCTGGGGGGGTTGGGGGAGGGGGGATGGAAAGAGAGAGCCTAATAAGTGGCACAGGTTTCTGTACAAAGTAAAAAGAAATAAAAGGAACAAAGGAAGGAGAAGATAGACAGGCTAGATTTCTGGCAGAGGCTCCCTCACACCAGTGTGGTATTGCTCATAAATAGAAGGACTGGTAAGGCAGAGTTGATGGGTTGTGTAATTCTAGAGTGTGGGAGGGAGTGTGGTCCTATTCAAAAAATTAAAAGACCAAATGAGTGTGCAAAAAAGACCTGTGAGATGAGACACAGAATACTGAATGGTCACAGGCTTGAAGAGTTGGTAAGGAGAGGGGGAGTCACCAGGAGATTAGATAGAGAAGGTCCCTGGAGAGGAATCTCCTTCAAAGATTAGAGCTATTAAGCCTCACCCCACAAACCATCTGGTGAGATCTCACAGCCTCTAGAATTCAGAAAAGGACTAGGAGAATAGAACCAAGGGAAATACCCTACATCATCTTGACTCTTTTGAAATGAGATGACTGGTGGGAATACTCAGTCATCAGCTCCATCTTATGAGTTTCATTTAACTCCTGAAGCCAGGCTTCTCTGTCACCTGACCTGGGCTCTTTCAAACTTAAGGAGGAGGAGGGCTGGGCTCAGTCCCGGTCCCCCTCCAAGGAATGGCTCACCATACTCCTTCGTTCAGTATGCAAGAAAGAAGAGCCTCAAATATGTATGAGCTTGCTAGAAATGAGGGACCAAGAATCTACTGTTCCAAGGTGCAAAGAAGCCTTGGCAATCAAGTCCTTCTACTGTGGCTGAGATTTGGTGTTCTCTATGGCCCAGAATCTCAGTCACTGCAAAGGCTTGTGGACCTTTTGTGTGAACTCCAGTTGTTCCATCATCAGACTGCATAACTGGCATGGAAATACTGGGGTATTTAAGTCCTGCACAAGTATGTCCACATACCAGCTGGACATATTTATTGTGATCTCTACTGGTAGCTTCTATGACTGTTGGCCAGGTACCCAGCTATACTTACAGATATACCTGGAGGAGAAAGAGACTGCATTTCCTAAACAAGAATAAACTCAGGTAGGGGTACTGAGAAACACCATTTCACAATTTAACAACTCTGTACGACACCAGCAGTCCAAGTTCCTATGACCGAGGTCTCTGGCAGAGGCTCTGATGGCATTTGTTTGCTTTGGGTATCTTATTTTCTCTAGCAACTGAATGGTATGTACCTTTTCTGGATATGGAGTCACTGTGCCTCTTGTATGTGCTGACAATATACATTGGGTTGTCGGAAAAGTCATGACGTATTTTTGCAACGAAAAACATAGAAAAAAATACGTCACGACTTTTCCAACAACCCAATACAGACTATTAGACTGAAGCATTTGTTATACATTGAGATTTCCAGAAATGATACAATCAAACAATTGGAATTCCACTCATAGTTGCTGCCATTCCACAATGGGCTTGCCAACGTGGTATTGAGTGGTTGGTCCATGCTCCCTCTTAACCACAGACTGTACAGAATGCTGGAATAGAATTCTAAAAGACAGCTGTACCAACCTCTTCAACAATGGCCTCTATAAGACCGTCTAGTCTGGCTGCCCTCTACTGTTCATACTTTGAACACTGCTTATACCTTATAAAGGTCCCTTCCCTTTGGTGAAGTTCCTTGGCATCCTGGAGTTGAAGAGGAGAAATGAAGAATACTTGGTATGCGGGCCCCTAAGCTTTCATACCTCAATATTCCTCTCCTTCTTAGGGATATGTCATGATTTCAACAGGTAGCTGGGAGGTCCTGTTGCTCATATTACGAATGGATGGATGGATACAAATGTCCATATTTCCTGCTTTCCAGATTACACTTGCCAGCTATACCCACAGGAAGGATGATTTTGATTCTCTCTTTATTCCAAACACTTCTAAATTTTCACTATACACTCACTCTACAAGGAGATTTTGCTGCAGTCCTTACACCCATACAGTGTATTCTGTCGGGAGGACATCTTTGGTGGGAAAATGGCAACTGCTGGTTTCTTCAATGCATTATGATAATTTTTATGAGAAAACAATCTTTAAGTGAAAAATTATTCCTTCTTTCCCCCTTGTGCTGTATAACGACCCCAAATAATAGTATAATGTACACTAAAATTTATATATCACTTGTTAGGCTCTTTTAGATCCATTATTTCACATGATCCTTATAAAAATCAATTAATTTATACAGTGCCTATTAAAATTCTTTCATTGAGCGGGAAATCAGGGTCCTGAGAAGTTACATGGTAGAGCCTGAGTGCAAACTGAGGTCTAATACTACAAATTCAATCAACGTTAGTTAATCTGAGACCCTAAATTGTTTTAAAAAGTCTCCTGTAAGCAATCTTATAAACCTTATAAAGACATTTAATTATTTAGTTACCCATTTCAAGTATTTTTTAGTGTGCCTGTGGTATGTAAAGTACTATGCCTAACACTTTGAGAGAATAAAAAGTTGTACATGAGGATTATAAAATTAAAATAATAATAAAAAATAGTATGTATATCAATGTGCCAAGATAACGTATAATTATTTAGTTTTCTAGGCGTTCACAGACCATAAAAATTAGTTCCACTTAAATAATTTGGGGAAGACTGTATAAAAGGGCTAGGATTTGAGCTGGATCTAGAAAGATAGGTGAAATATGAACAGAATTTGGCAAAGTATTGTACGCAAATATACAGAGGGAAGAATGTACACATGTTAGCAAACATGAGTAAACTGGTCTACATAAATTCATACTCGAGGGTTGTTCTTTTTTCTTTTTTTTTTTTTAGTGACACAGGTTATTTTCATTACAGCTAAAGTAAAGCCATTGGCCTGGACATTTCTTTATTTGCTCTTAAGCTTAACAAGGCTCTGCATCTCCAAGTGACTCAGAGTTTTGTCAGTTTATTTTTTTATTTTTTAAATTCTTTTTAAATTTTTTTTAAATTAGTCTCAGGTGTACAGCACAGTGCAATAGTTATACTTATTACTCCTCAAAGTGACAACCCCCCTCCCCCAATCTGCCGCCTCACTCCGCCCTACCCCCGATATCATACATATCTATTACAATTCCATTGACTCCACTCCCACACTATACTCCACATCCCATGACTATATATATATATATATATATATATATATATATATATATATATATGACATACAATATTCTACAACATCAGCTTCAGGTGTACAGTGCAGTGATCAAGCCTCTACCCCATCCATGAAGTGGTCTCCCTAACAAGACATGTAACCATCAGATATTAATTATATTCCCTGAACTGTCTTTCATATTCCTGTGGCAATACTGTAGTGACCTATTTATGCTGTCTAACCCCTTCCCCTTCTCCCTCATCTCCACCCGCTCCCAACTAGCAACCATCAGTTTTTCCTCTATATCTCTGAGACTATTTCTGTTTACTTTGCTCGTTCATTCAGTTTTTTAGATTCCACATATAAGTGAGATTATATGGTATTTGTCTTTGTCCAACTAACTTATTTCACTTAACAATAGTCTCTAGGTCCATCCATATCATTGCAAATGGTAAGATTTCATTCTGCTTTATAGCGGAGTAATACTCCATTGTATAAATGTACCACAGTTTCTTAATCTAGTCGTCTACCAATGAGCATTTTGGTTGTTTCCAAGTCTTGGCTATTGTAAATAGCGCTGAAATAAACATAGGGGTGCATATATTTTTTCAAATTAGCGTCTTGGGTTTCTCTGGATAGATACCTAAGAGTGGAAATGCTGGGTCTTAAAGTAGTTCCATTTCCAGTTTTTTGAGATACCTCCATACTGATTTCCATAATAGCTGCACCAATCTGCAGTCCCACCAACAGTGCACCAGGGTTCCCTTTTCCCCACAACCTCACCAGCACTTGTTGTTTGTTGATTTATTGATGACAGTTTTGTCATTTTAAATGAGATTTCTATACTAAAACTTTCATTTAATTTCATTCTAAACAAACTCCTCCTCTTCACTCCTCTGATTCAGTTTAAAGCATCATAATTTTTCTACTGAGGTTAATTAATCAAATTTATCTCTGATTCCATCTTTCTTACATCATATTCAATAATTTAAGCAATTCTACCTTCAAGATACCTCTGTCTCCCATTCTCCCTGTTTGCACCTGAGATTAGGGACTCCCTACTTTTTACCTAGGCTACTGAAATGGTCTCAACTGATTTCTCCAGACCTTTTTACTTCAATACAGTGTACTTAACTCCCAGATTATTTTATTACAGTTCCCCTCCCTAAATTAGTCTTTGCCCTGAAGAGATCAGTCTAGTGGTAAAGATGACCAAAAGTTATGAAAAAATATTAAATGGGCTATGTAACATTTCCCTGTTTTGAGCTCTTAAGTCACTTTGTGCTTATGCCTTAGATGGCTCTGACCTTACTCTCTGATTTGCAACCTCCTAACATTTCTTAGAGTTGCCTCAAGAGCCACCCCTGGATTGATAAGAAAATATAAAAGGTAGAGGTCCAGCTGGAAACGCTAGGAGTTCCCCAAATACATCAACTAGGACAATGCTATTATTTTTAGGTATTGGGGTTCTGCATAAGATTTTGTTTTTATTTAAACAATTTATTAAAACTAAAAAAACAAAACAAAAAAGCTTACCCATTTCTCCTACCTCCCATCCCCCCACCTCAGGCAACTACCAATCTATTCTCTATATCTATGAGTTTATCTTTTTTATTTTTTTTTTGTTTGCTTTTTTTAAAGATTCCACATATAAGAGAGATCATTTGGTATTTGGCTTTCTCTGTCTGACTTATTTCACTTAGCATAATGCCCTCAAGGTCCATCCATGTTGCTGTAAATGGCAAGATTTCATTCGTGTTTACAGCCAAATAATATTCCATTATATATATAAATATAAACCACAATTTCTTTATCTATTCATCCACTGATGGACACAAGTTGTTTCCATATCTCGGCTATTGTAAATAATGCCTCATTGAACATGGGGGTACATATATCTTCCCTAGTGTTTTCATTTTCTTTGGATAAATACCCAGAAGTGAAATTGCTGGATAATATGGTAGTTCTATTTATAATTTTTTAAAAAGAACTTCCATACTGTTTTCCATAGAAGCCACACCAACTTACATTCCCACCAAGAGCAAATGAGGGTTCCCTTTTCTCCACATCTTCAGCAACATTTATTGTGCCTTGTCTTTTTGATTAATAGCCATTTTAACAGGGTGAGGTGACATCTCATTGTGGTATTGATTTGCATTTCCCTGATGATTAGTGATGTTGAGCATCTTTTCATGTACCTGTTGGCATCTGTATGTCCTCTTTGGAAAAATGTCTATTCAGATCTTCTGCCCACCCCCCCCAACACACACACACACACTTTTAAATTAGTTTCAGGTGTACAAAACAATGTAGTAGTTAGACATTTACAACCTCACAAAGTGATAATCCTCTCTACTGCCCCTCTGACATCATATGTAGCTGTTACAATTCCATTGACTCTATTCCCTACACTGTACTCTACATCCTGTGAATATATATATATATATATATATATATATATTCAGTTATGTGCCCCCTTTTTAATTGGATTTTTTTGCTATTTAGTTGTATGAGTTCTTTATATAGTTTGGATATTAGCCCCTTATCAGGTATATGATTTCAAATATTTTCTCCCACTTGTAAGTGCCTTTTCATTTTGTTGATGGGTTTAGTATAATATAGTTCCACTTGTTTTTTATTTATTATCTTTCAATTAATTAATGGGCTGTATTTATTATCATTTCATTTTTTTCCATGCTTAAAATATTTTTTAAAATATTAAGAAACAATTATAAAAAGAATGTAACATGTTATCCTGTCAAATCAACATGCTAACCCATTTACATCAAATTTTCAAAAGAACACCACTAAAGCCGACATGTACCCTCCCTGATTCCACCAGCAACTCCTGTCCTGGGAAGACAGAGCATGCCTTCATACATTCTAATGCACGATTTTACACTTTTGCTTCATATAATTTGAATCCACAGGAAATATATTATTATGCAAAATCATAACAATACTGTTTATTATATGCCAATTCTTACATGCCACCATTATTTTAAATACTTCACATGCATTATTTCATTAACCGCTCCCCACATAAGATTTTTATTGGGAAAAAATAAGGGTGGTTCCATTGCCACAAACAAAAAGCTTAAAAACAACTGCTTTATATAATTTCTGTTTTAGACAGCTATGTGATTAATCAATCCTCTCTCCCCTTTGAGCTGTTAAATTTCTACATGGCATGGATTATGTTTTATGTATCTTTGAACCTCTTGCAGCACCTAGAAATGCCTGGCACATAGTGGGTATTTAAAAATAAAATGTGTTGAAAGAAGTTTTTGCCTCCTTGTACCACCACAGGGCAGCAGCTACATCATAAAATCTGTATGCCCTGATATAACACTTTTGGCCCCATCAGAATTTAAACATTTGCCCAATCACAGAGTTTTGAAAACTTCAATTTATGACAGTTTACTGAGCACGTAAATTCATTATGTGCTGTGCTAATTAATGTAACAGCCAACAGAAATGCAGCCAGCAAAAGAATAGTCTAAAGGTAGAATATCAAGGAATATTGTGGTAACAAAAAACTCCAGAAAGAAGTTTAATGGCGAAGGAGGTGATCACAAATTTCAAACATGAACAAGATCTCAAGAAGAAAGAGCATTATGAGAAGAATCGAAGATTTGAGCAAGTTACCTCCAGAGATACTGTCATGATGGATGCTTATTGCAGAGGTTAAAGAATAAACCACATGTTGGAACATTTGACAATGGGAAGGAAGGGAAATGGAGCAGCAACTATGAAGGATAATACAGATAAAGAGTTTTGTCCACTAAGTAAGGAAAAGAATAGCTTACGTTTACGTTAGAAAGAGTAGCAGAAGAAAAATCATGGACAGGGAAGAAATATTTATCAGTGAAAGGAGCATTATGAGTTAAAAAGGAATAAGAATCAAAGTTTTACAATGTTTATCCATAAAGCAAATTTGATTCTGGAAGCCCAAAACACATTGAAGAAGTAAACAGGGCTTCAGAAAATATGTTTTTTTACATTATTTTGTAATAGATTAACAGTTCCTACCTTCACCACTCTCCATGCCTTCGACAAAAATCCCCCCACACTGGGGAAGAATCCAGTACCGGCGTCTGTAACGATCTTGGCCAAACATCATGGAACGCAAAGAGTGAGAAGCGTCAAAGAGCTTCCTTCTGTACTGACTCTGTTGCTGTTAAAAAATGATGCATATAATTAAGCTATAGAAGTTAAGAGCTTTAAAAATTAGTACATGACTTTATCGTATCATGGCTTTAGAGCAAATAAATTTCACTGCTGGGAAAAGATAGGAAAGCTAAGTATTACATGTCTGTCTTCAATTTCAGTAACACTTATGAAGATAAAAATTATTTTGAGAGTAATTGGAATCTTTTTCATGCCATAAATTAAAAAGATAAGTTTTACTGTATCAGGTATCTGTCTTATAGTAAATCATGCCTTATACTTGATAATTAACAATGTGATCAAGTACTTTATTGAGCCAAAGCAAACTGGTTCAATTTCATTGATTAGTGTATAACAAATAATCTCATGAATATAACTGACCATAGCTGTATTTGCTTATTTTCATACTCATCTGTAAACCTAGGCAACATATGACTAAATTTTGGGATAAATTTGTGATGAATCTAATATTGATATAACATATAGGTATCTCATAATATTAATCTCATAATACTTTTAAAAACTCATTTTTTAACAAGAAGTTCATCTAAAACTTCACTAATGCTACTGAAATTAGTTTTTAATGAGAAGTATGCAAATACATATGGTGCCAAAAAAATGTATACATATTTTAAGAAAGGAAAACTGTATTAAAATTGTAATACTCAATATACACCAATAACAATAGATGAATACAAGTCACATTCAACTTCTGCAATTACAAGAGGTGCTCAAAGTAGTTACCATCAGCGTCCAGGCACTTCTGATTATGGTGAACTACTGCTTGAGCAACGTTGACCAAAGTGTCCACTTGCATACTATTTTTTGGTGCCCTCGGTATATACAGTTTATAAATGCAATAAAATCCACAAATATATTAATGTAAATTGAAACACAAAATGCTGAAACTGTTACCATGAAATTTGGCAGAATTTTAAAGGTAATTAATTCCAAGAAATAAAACCATGCATTTATAGATACTTTATATTTAAATAAAGAGCTGAAGAATATACCCCTTGATTAAGTTTAGTGCTGTGTCTTAAGAAATAGGCTTTTAACCTTGATATTCAACTTTTAAGGTTTAACTGTGAGAAATGTTTCTAGAGCTCTTCATTTTAATTATTTACAAAAAACTTTTTTTTATTTAACAGCCAAAACAACTGATCTCATACAAGGCAGATTTTTAAAACGCTGCAAAAAAAGATATAAACTGTAAACTGAAAGTGCTTACTTTACTCAGTTTTTCAATCTGTTTTTCTAGCTCTTCAACACTTGCTGCTTGGTCACCTTCATCCTATACATAAACAAAATACAGTATCATTTACCTGTTTTTAAGATTTATTTATTTAATCAATCAGCAAATATTGAATGAAAGCCTCCTATATGCAAAGTACTAGGATAGGCCCTATGCAAATGAAGAGAAGTCCATTCTTGCTCTTTATAAACTAATAATCTGGTAGGGAGACACAAAAACACTACACTAAAATACAAAAAAAACCAAACATTAGGAAGCAAGCTATAAGGACCTCAGAGAGGTAGAGATTAAGAGTCATGGAGTTCAGGGGAAGGTGAGATTACATCTATGGGAATCTAGACCAAGAGAGGCTATAATGGAAGAAGTTACTGAAGAATGGTTAGGAACTGATTAATCAGAGAAAAGAGGAAAGGGCATTCCAGAAAGAGAGTTTGATATATCTCGACATGAAAGGCAAATGAAAAGGTAAGGTGAGAGATAAGGCAAAGATGAGTTTAGGCCTAAACTGTCTTATGCTGCAAATATTTGGCAATGGACAACAATATAATCCTTTGCGGGGGGTTAAATATCAGAACTATGCTTCACAAAGATTAATATGTCAATAGTTGTAAAATGGCCTGGAGCAGGTTAAGGACTAGAATTGGCAAGTCTAGCTAATAGACTGCTGCAATGATAAAGAAAAAAGGAAGATGCAGGCCTTACTAGGGTAAAAGAAATAGAGAAAAGCAAGTGGATGTAAGAGATATTACACAGGTAGAACTGTTAAATCCTGGCAACTCATGGATACGAGGCAGAGATGGGTGAGGGAGATGAAGGAAGAAGTATATTATGATGTTAAGGGTTTAAATCTGGGAGACTGCAAAAATATAGGTACCATAAACTAAAAGAAAAAGAGCAAAGAAGGTAAGTTATATTTTGAACACTTTGAGCTTCTAGGAGGAAAATAATCCCTACTACATATAGTGCTGATTTAATAAATGGAAAGTTTATATGTGATTATATGAAATCTTTCATTCAAGAAAATGAATAGAAGAAAAGTACCCTCAAATTGGAGGGTACTTTTAGAGGAAAAGCATGAAGTATAATAAAAGCTGCACTATTTAATACAGGCAAATTACTAAACTCTTCTAAGTCTGTTTCCTTAACTGTGAACTGGTGATAACATCATCTGTAACATGGAATTTTTGTAAGGACTAAATAAGAACTGATTTGAAAAAATAACAGAGTTGCTGGCACATAATACGTAAACAGGTTACTTTCCTTCTTTCTGAAAATTGTACTTTAATGAGAAGATTCATATATATCTTAGGTTTAAAAAAATAAGGACTTGTTTTTGATGTTCATTTTCTATGAGCATTTTTTAAAAACCACACTGCCACCAACTACTCATGAACAGATATTTCTGAATTAGTATGATTATCTCCCCAGTGAAAGGAAAACCTCAATAGCGTTACCATTATCTATCATTTATCCACTCCTTATCCAAATGTAGGGAACCAAGTTACAAAGGCATTTAGGCATATTATTTTTGCTAATAGTAACATGATTTCTGTTTGGGATTAAAGAAACCTTAAAAGAGAACAGGCTCGCTGACCCTTAAATCTTGACTCTCGAATAGATACTTACATATCTATACTATTCTAAAGCGATCTTTTGACCAGCAGGATAAATGTTTGATGATCTAAAAACACAATTCAATCAACAAATATCTGAAATAAGACATCAAAGTAGCTATCTATCAGACAAATTAACTGCCATTTCTAAGACTTCCTATGATGCAAAAGAAGCAAAATGTCTAGTAAAGTTTTGTTTAAATAAGTTTTGGCTAATAATCCTTATACTTTTAAGAGATATGAGGAATTTGAAAGACCAGAGAGAAGGTCAACAACAACAAAACTAAGAACACAGAATCTTTGCCAGCCATGGTTCTCCATGGTTTCTCAACCAAAAGAGAGTCATTACATATCCCTATGTGTCAGAGTTAATTGTCTATATAACCTCTCACATGCCAAATTGTGAGGTCAAAGCTCACATAGGCTTCAACATTAATATAAGTATTAGGGAAAGACTCCATGCGTTGAAGGAATGACGAGTGAGGAGAAGAGGGAATCATCTTTTAGACAAAGAGCTACAACTTAATCAATAACAGTATCTTTTAATTGAAAGGGATCAAGTGAGTCTCAACGGAAAGGCTCCCTGCAATCAGTTCTTTAAGAGGTATAACTACTAACACTCCACCTATACATTAATCAAGAGGCCAAACCTATTTTTAGAGGAATAATGTGCCTATCTTATCAATCAGGTTCATTACATAGTTAAAACTTTATTTTATTGGGAAATTGTTAAGTAGCTATCAGTTCTTCATTACAAAGATTAACTCTCAATTCATTTAAAGGAAATGATAATGTGGCTTCTTGTCCTAAAATATTCATTATTTTTTTCAAAATTTAAACTACTTTCTCACATTAATAAGATTTGCGAGGATTCTGATCAATGAAACCCTATAATCTAATTAACTGTATAATTCAACACATAAAAAAACAAAATACTATTTTAAATGACACATCTGGTCTAACAACCAACAATTTTTAAATCATCAATTTTTAATAGTCTTTATCTCCCTTAAAGAAAAAAATATATGTTTTGTCGATTCTCCTTGTGAAAAAGGAAGCCAGGCAAAACAAATAATTTCGGTAAATAAATACTAATTCAGTGGGATAACTACCCGGTAGAATATACTGAAATCTCAATAGAGAGTTGTCAAAATGATAAGAGTTAACACTTTAAAACAGTTTATAACAAAAATGCTAAGAAAGGACGCTAATTCTGTGAAAAGATGATTAATATCGATCAGAAAGGTTTAATTCCTGCTATGGAAACAGCTCCACTTGACAAATAAAGCAGACTGGTTATAAATGGTATCTTGTGTTTAGGTAATTACAATTCTAATATCCATATTATATACCTTTCACAGTATTTGTCACAGCATAAAATATATGATCCAATGGTTTCAAAATATAACATCATGAAATAATTTCTGTAAGGAATCTCAGTGTGGTCTCCTTTTCAGATTGGTACTCTCAAAAGAAGTAAAGCTCACTCCAGTGATTTTATCATTCTGGTTTAAAATATAATGTTAAGGGAGGAATTTATGAAAGCATTTTATAGTTATGCTATTTTTACTTCAGAGAATTATGTAGTACTTTATCTTGTAAGTACCTTTATATTATTATCCAGAATCAGTAAAAACTGTGATTCAGTAATTTATCAGTGGTCTTGATTAGATATTATTTTCACATATTCCATCACTAAAGCCATCCCTTTAAGCCTTCTTAATTTCTTTAGCATTACTGAGTTGATGCAAGAAAGGGAAAGAGTTGTTTCTGGATTTCCTTAGCTGAACACTTCTGGCATTGAGGGCAGAAGGAATGGTTGGCTGTACGAGTATACTGTTTCTTGAGTACCATTCTGTAGCCCTATCAATATTTCTAGTATGTTTTTGGTAAAAGGTGAACTTGAATTTTTATCTCGCTTTTACACATATCCATTTCCAAGGCTTATGGTAGCTTCCCTTACTCTCTCTCTCTCTCTCTCTCTCTCTCTCTCTCTCTCTCTCTCTCTCTCTCTCTAACCTTGACTCCACCCCTTTTGACTACTCTTCAAAAAGCTAGTCCCTTCACTATGATTGAATACCTTCCAATATCTTTAGGGATCTTATACCATTAACTATTCTCTTTATCTCTTTAATCTTCAATCCCTCTCTCTCATTTTATTGACACTTTCCCTTCAACCAAAAATCATCTCAAGTCTTTCCTCTGAAAAGTCCTTGGTCTTTGTCCCCCTCTAGAAGCTACCCTTTCCTCTGACGGACAATGCTAAAACAGCCACCTTCACTTTCTCACTTCCTATTGTTCGCAATCAATCGTAGCCTGGCTTCAGCTCTCACTTCTCTAATGAAACTGTGCTGACATTGCTGGCATCAATCATCTCAACTACCATTGTTCTAGTTCCAGACCCCTCTCAACTCATGTAAACTATTGCAAAATCTCTTGCCTGATCTTCCCACCTCTGATCTTGCCCTACCCAAATCTATTTCTATCTTCCACAGAGCTGCCATAGTGAGCCACTTAAAAATCAAGTCTCATCATGTCATTCCCTTACTTAAAACCCTTCAATGACTTCCTATCACTGAAAAAGTATGAAATCCTAGTTTGTACTTGTGTATAAGGCTCTCCAGTAACACTCGAAGTACCTGTGAGTCCCTTAAAGCACACTGTGGTTTCAGGCTTCTGTGCCATTGCTAATGCTATTCTCTCTGCCTGGTAAACTTTTCCCTGGATTCTTCCTCAGGTTAACATTCAGCCCAGCTTGTAGCTGCAGCTAATGGGTCCAGGAAGCCTTTGCGAGACTTTATTCCTCAGAAAGGAATGATCTTCCTTTGTACCTGCTTAGAACACTGTACATACTCCTATCAAAGCTGTTAAGACTTAACATATCACACTTCTTATTGCAAATCTTCCTCAGTGACTAAATTGAGAGAGGACTTTTAGTGCCTTATACATCTTTGATCAAAAGTGCCCAAAGCCACACACATAATAAACTGGTGTTTGAGAAACACATCCGTTCACTAAAGCTGACGACACTTTTGAGGCATGAAGTATTGTATAAATATAAGACAGTTATGTTAATAGAATGAAAGGGAATACCTGAAATTAAGAATATGCACAGTTCTTTGGAGAACTCTCAAGTCATTATCTAAACAGAAAAACTTAACTTCTTTTATTCAATGTAAGCGCCTTCTACATGTAGGCATTCTATTCAATATTTATCTAACCATCACAAAACACTTTATGAGGTGAATATTATAATATTCAGTTTTCAGGTGAAGATACGGAGGCAAGGAAGTGTCAAAATGGATTTTAAACCCAATCCATTTGACTCCAAATTTTGTGTTATTTTTCAGTATATTACAGTCTTAGTTAGGTATTAAAATCAACCTAAATTTGATTACCTCATCTTCACAGATATCAGCCTTCTTTCCTTTTTTGTCTTCTTTATCTTCTTCATCCTCCTCATCCTCATCGGCTTGGTCATCACTATCATCGTCGTCGTCATCATCATAATCACTGTCTCCTCCCTTCCTTCTTCGCTTTCGTCCTGGAGTGGGTGTGCCTAATGGATGTTGTTCCTCTCCAAGGTCAATGCCACCTGAAGTGTCTCTTTTGCCTGTTTTCTTAGCATGAATGATTCTGAGCCTTTAAATATGAAAAAAAAAATGATGATATGGAAGTAAAGGTTCCTCTCTATACTTTTTTTAAAGAGTATAATGTGAGTTTTAAGTGAAAATACCTAACAGTATTTTTCTCGCTGTAAGCAATAAATCAATGACAAAAAAAAAAATAGAATAAAGAAAATGTAAGCAATATGTTTCCAGAAATTACAGAATATATTAACTTTCAAGAATAATTCTGGATATCTCTTTCGAATTAGAACACATCTAAAAAAATAAATAAAACTTAGAATGCTGAAAAGACTAACTCCAGCAATGATCAAGTGATCATTCCTGATCCTATACTATAATACTGAATAAATTTCAATTCAAATTACCACAAAGAAACTACTCTCTTAACATAGAAGTTGAATAATTTCAGCATTATATTTTCTGGCAGGAAGCTAATTAAGTTTTAATGCTGAATACATTTGGATATGTTAGACTTTCTGTAAAAGCAAACTTTAATTAGAAAGCAATTAAGAAAAAAAGTGATAGTTCCAAACAGATTCTATTTATGACTAAAGTAACCAGATAGTAACAACAATCTTAGAAAATGTGATTGCTTGACTTCTTTGAAAGAAAAAAGATAAATGGACTTTCTTCTAAGTTTGAAGCATATAAGCTCAATAAATCTCATTATCTTTTGTCCAATGCAAATTCTGTCCCTGTATTTTATTAATTTCTTATCTCATCTTAATTAAGCTTTACCTTTTCTAATTCTTAGAAAAAATAAAGTTTAAATTCTATCTTTGCAATTTGTATGTTTCACTGGGAAACTTGTAAAAAGGGAAAAAAGAAAATTAATTTTAATAAAACAGGACTTACTTGCGGAGTTTACCTTCTACCACCCATTTATCTCTCCTCAAGTTTGACATATAATCAATGTTCTTGTCGATTTCACTGCCAATGCAAAAATTCATTGAAAACATAAATTAATCCATTATGCAACACATTAATTTGGTAAGGAAATTGATATAGTTTTTTGTTAAGTAAAAATGACGACTGCCAATAACAAAAACAAATGAAAAATTATATTAATATAGTATCATAGTTAAGACAAGTATAGAAAACTTAAAATGTCCAGCAGTAGTAGAAATGCATAACTCTGAAATATTTGGATAGACCCTTTTCCCAAAAAGGTAAAGAACTAAAAGTAATATAATTAAAATCTGTAATAGCAAGAACAAGATGAACATGGATTTGTTCACCAAATCTTGAAATATTACAGTGGAGGACTTACTTTGACACTTAAATGAGATTAAGTACTTTTTTAAAAAGTACAAATTAATATATCAATAAATTAATAATATTAAAGTTGCAGTAGCACATAATAAAATCAAAAGTAGCTAGATAATTCTATGAATGGATACTAAGGAAAATCAGGTAGTCATCTATTGTCAAAAGTGCCAAGGAAGGGCCAGCCGAGTGGCTCAAAGTGCCAAGGGAATAAAAATTCTGGATTCTTACAACAGTGCTGGATTCTGGCACCACAGCAAGAAAAAATATTTTTTACATTTTAGTATATAAATAATAAAATTTTAAATAAACAAAAGAGTTTACAAAGATTATATACAGTATGATCCAAATTTTCTTTTCGATGGACTGCAAAGAAATACATTAAAATATTACTAGTCACCTCTGAATGGTGATACTAAGTGTTATTTAAATTTTTTTCTTTGAGCCAGTCTGTAGCTTTGAAATTCTCTCTAAGCAATTTGCATTACTTTGTGTAAGAAAATTCAAAACAGAAAGAATCACCAGAAAACTCTGGGCATATGCTTACCTCACCACACTCTTGCTACATGCCAGTTCATTGATCAGGAAAGCCAGGACTGAGGCTTTCTGTGCTGGCGTGTGAGCCTGAAAAGCTTTGGTCTTCAGGCTCTCAGTAAGCTCAGTTTGTCCACAGTGGGCTTCCATAAAAATCTGCAAAATCTCGGAAACATTGTCTCGATTCACACCAACATTCAGCAAATGTTCTCCAAGAGCTGTTTTGGCCTATAAAATCGTGTCATTTTTATCAGTATTGGTCATAACCATTCATAACATAAAACAATATGACTTTAAAATATTGGTATTATTTGATCTAGATATTACTGACAAGGGCTTTATGTACATTTTTGATGAAGTGGAGACAAAAATAAGCAGGAAATGATAGACAATTCAATTTCTATTCCCTCATCAAACACTTGGTTAAAAGTGAGGCAGGGAGAGGAATATATAAACTCACGGGTAGAAACTGTCTATCATACTTTCTCTGAGGCTTTATTTAGACATTCCATTATGGGTAGGGACTGGGGAAAGATGGGGGGGTTCAGAAAGCACTATTATTGTGCTGTCTGGCTCAAAGGTGTCACGGGTTTTATTGTCTGGTATACTGAGTGAATAGGGAGACGGAGGAAAAAGTAACAGGTGCATCTGGAAGCTTCTCTCTATACAATATTACCTACAGCTAGGCTGACTGAAATGTGTATCTGAATTGGAACCAGGATAACTCTGAACTCAGTGAGTATCCACCGAGACGTGGTCTTCACATGCTGGTCTCAGGGTGCCTTGATTAGCCTCCATGACTCAGTGATTCAGAGAACACAGTATAATTTCAGAAGGCACACTTACATTCTAATTACTTCATGAATTATGAATTCTGTTTTGCTGAATATCACTTAAGGGTATTCCCTTAAATCAACTTGGTTTTTGCTGAAAACTAGAGGAAAAAAGAGTAACATGGGAAGGTTCTACATTCTGTGGTGTTATGAACCAGTTTTTTCTAGGTTTGTAACAATTGAAGCCTGAAGCAAATCTACATTTAATGTTATGTAGAAAAAACTGATCAGTCCATTCTATACAATCTTCTGCTAACATGCTATAGACAGCTATCAGTGCACGTATAGTACAAATTAAAAAAAACCACAACTTTTATATTGTTTTTTTTTTTTACCTTGTATCCTGTAATTAGACCTGGATCACAAACAGCAGCTGAGAGGAGCCTCACAAGCAAGTCTTGGACTTCACCCATGCTGTCCCCTATATTTAGCAATCCCTCTTGAAGAACACTCAGGTTGGGAACATCAATATTCACATCAAAGCCCAAAACTTTACCAAAGTTTCGTAAGAACTGCACCACCATGAGACAGTCTGAAAATGTACTTCCAGAGAGAACAAGTCCTGGAATACGAGGCAACTCTGGCAAAGGCTGAAAATAAAATTTAAAAGCCATGATTGTTTATCTTCTGAAGTAAAATAAGTTGTTATCTTTCTTTCTCTTGCATTGCACCAGTGGGTTTTCCCTCCAGATGGTAAATTCCCTGGGTACATTTCTGCAACCCCATGGTACTAAGCATAGGATCTTGAATGCAAGTAACCATCAATAAATTTTGATTGAACTCAGTATGAACTTAGACCTCTGCAAAAGAGTAACACTAATTTTAATTAACTTACATATTGATAACACACGGGTTATATAACTGGGTCAAAAATTAGATACCATTAAGAAATAAACTTTTCAAAAGTACTTTACCATAGACATACTCAGTAGGGCACATGCATTGGTTTGTTCTAATCATGGAGACTGATTTATAATTCACACTGTTTTGGTAGCTCAGAAATGAACAGTGTACATCCGTGGGCTGTATGTTTGCAAAGGCTGGTACTATCTTTGGCTAATGAATGCTGATAAATGACCAGAACTCATAATCCTATCAAGAATCCAGTTATACTGCAACCAGCAGTCTTTAGGTTTCCCATATGCAGTGAAATATTAATACTGTATTGAGTTTCAGTACTAAAATTAGAAAGCTGCTAATTCTTAAATATGTGTTCACATATTAAAATTTTAATGACTAATTTGTAGTACCAGTCATTGCAGACATTTAAAGAATTAAATAAATCTAAATTAAAAATATTTTGTCCATGAATGGGATTCAATAACAGTACTTTAAATTTTGATTGTAAAAAAATGCAACCTACAAGTATTTCTATTTATCTAAATTGGTCCTTGTTAAAAAATCATCTTTCATCCTGCATTTAAATAACTAACCAAACATTTTTTTTCTACTAATATTGTGTGGAAGCACAGAACTGGCTGATACTATATAAATCTTTTGTTCCATTTGAAAACCATTTAATTCTGAGTTTTCTTTTTTCCTAAACTGTATCAGACATACACATTTCTATATAATTCTAAAAATTTATATAACAAAGCTAACAAAAGTGAGGTTTAAAATGGACATATATCTGATATAGGGCATACGGATTTAAGTAAAAATAAAAGATGTAAGAAAATAAATTTCACTAAGGATTAAAAAAATTGCTTTAAGCTTATTAAACATGTTAACTTATCTATATACCTATTCTGTGCTTAGGAAATTTGACTAAATTTAACAAAAACTAGTATGTATACTTTTATTTTTATCTAGAAGCATTTATTCTAAGAAAATAAATAGAAGTAGGGTATTAAAATTTTGCTTTAAGCACTTTAGGAAAGAGCTTACATAAATCAAGAGACAATAATTATTTGTGTGTCAGTTGAATATGGCATATAAGTAAATATAGATGCTATTGACCAAGTAGAATATATTACTCAGACAGTATAATAAAGATAATATGCAGTATTGATATAATTTTCTAGAAATACCATCTTCTTATCTATAGTTAAACATAATTGATTTCTACTCAGAAGTGTGTGAAATCATGCCAGTTACCAAGATTATTTTGCTCTTTCTAAATTTCTACTTTTATGTATTTTAGTAATGTTACATGTTTGTGAAGCATGACGAAAGAGTAAACACACAACTTTGGTTGGACGCATTCCTTGGCTTTCAAGATGATAAACAGTATGGACTCCAGAGTTTAACAACCTGAGGCTTGAATCCAAGTTGCCATTTATTAGCTGTGTCACCTTGGGCAAACTGCTTAACCTCCATGTGTCTCACTTTCTTCATCTGTACATGGGCACTAATGACAGCTCCACAGGGTTGTGGTGAGGATGAAGTGAAAGAATTTATGGAAAGCTCTTAGCATAGTGGCCAGTATGTAGTAAACCTACTCAAAAAAATTAGTTACCATACTTAAGCATTGAAGGAGTTTATAGATTATAAATCCTAATTTATTTAATCATCTATGGGGATGTGAGGAAGAGCTAGATCTTTCTGTACCTAAATGCCCAGGAAGGACCAAACAAAATATAGAAATCCTATCTACTTCTATAATTCATCTTTGCAGATTTCTGCAATTTTTCTCCTTAAATTAAAAAAGTTTGTAGTAATGCACTTATATATTAAGAACTGCCATTATCAGCTGAGGAGCTTTGATGAGGTATATTGGTACCCACCCAGGAGCAGCAGATTGACCTAGACTTGGAGATCACTGCTCTGGTTAAAAACAGAAGGCTTTCATAATGGCAGCTCTGGTAAAGGAATCAGGTGAGAACACAGGAATAATTAATAAATGTATTAATAAAATGGTTTACATGACAAATTACCTTTTGGTCTGCTAAGCACATGTCTTCATTAGGCTTCTTTAGTTCCTTCGCCATTTCTAATTCTAATCTTCGTTGCTCGAGTTTACGCTCTTTATTTAATCTCTTCTCATCACGTTTTTCTTGCTTCAACCGTTCTTTTTCCTTAAAAAGAAAATCATGCCCACATAGTCTCTTTAATCATTGTTTGAAAACCTCAGTTAAAATTTAAAAGTGATCAAAATATTATTATCTTCATGAACAGAATTCTCTTAAGAGGTTTAGGGATGGGCTTGGAATTACACAGAACAATGATATTGCTTTTCAGTGTTTTTACCCTTTGAATTTCAAAATAACCTTATGACTGTATATATTATATATTATATATTATATATATAATGTTATACATATATATGTATAACATTAAACCCAGATTATTCTATTATTCAAAATTTATTCGATCCTTTCCCAGGTTATGAGAATAAAGTATTTATTAATAAAAGCAGGCATATAAAATATACATGGGCAACAAAAAATTCATAACGTAAAGTTAACTAATGTTAACACAAATTTTTGTGTAATTCCAGGAAACAAGGGAGGATTTACAGTAGGAAATTGGAAACAACATGTTTGAACTCGCAAAAGCAGTTCTTCAAAATGAATTAGCTAGTCTTAAAATAGCACCTGCAATGGAATAAAAATGTTATTTACCACTATAAACAACACTTAAATGAATGCAAAATGGGTTCTAAAGGCAATTCCAAAAGCTTTCAAAGAATAGTTTGGGTAATGGCAACAAAATAGAAATATTCATCCTTTCTCCTTGTTGTAGGGATGACATTCTGTTGGAAGAAGTCAAGAGATTTTCTATAATATTACCAGTGTCATTACTTTATTTTCATACCTCAAATACAATTCTTATCTATTTAGAGGAGAAATAACAGTAGAATCATCAGGCAATTCTAACCTACTACTTCACACATCTGATATATAAACAGTGGGTTTACTCTCGTAAGGCTAATAATATCTCTTGATTAAAAATCTTTCATTTATTAAAATTAAAAATCTTTGATTTATCAAAATAAAGTCTAACTCCTGACTTTGATATTCTATGTAGATGTAATCAAATTATTTGCTGTTCCTGATGAACTTCTTTTGTTCCTTTACCTCCTCATATTGATACACTCTAATCAAAAAGGTCATTATTCCCACCTTGCGTATCTAAATTATAATTAAACACTACTACCTCCTCCCTTTTACCAATTTCTCTCTGGTTCTCATAGTTCTTCCATATAATTTTAACATTTTTATTGTTTTTAACATAAAAAAAATTTAACACTTATTGCTTCCTGTACCACATTAGCATTTTTGTCCATATCCTAACCATCTCCATTTCAATTACCACAGGTAAGACAGCACACTGACTGCTGGGGAGGCATGCCAAGGGGGAGACAGAGAAGAGTGGAGACGGACATTCCAGGCAGGGAATTGAGAAAGCATAGGGTGCTTGAGAAACTGCTAGGAGTTTCAGGACTGCAGCATAAGCTGCAGATGGAGTAGTTGTTGAGTATTATGAAACAGAGCCAAAGGCAAGGTAATGAGGGTCTTTTTATGTGATATGCTCAAGTTAAACTGTTCCTTTTTACACTGCCTCTAAATTTCTGGGTTAGTGATTTATGCAGATATTTGGAAGAAAAATGATAAGGAACCTATATTATGAGATTATTGACACCAAAAAAGTTCTACAATAAATTTTATCAATTATAAACTAAAAGCAGCTTCTGAGGGTCTAATGACATGAAATATACACAATTAATACGTAACATTCCCACAATGCAGAATATATAGATTTTCAAGTCAAATTATCATTGGTAGAACAATTTTTTCCAGAATTAGATTTTCAATTTTTAAACACATGCAATTGTTGCTCTATGGACTTTTTCGAAAGAAGAGAAGACTTAACACTTTTTAGTTACTCATCAGAATAATGAATTAAAATCACCAATAAAAAAAAAACATTAAATGTCTCTCACAGATTTCAAAGTAGTTGGTGTAAATTTTTCTGCTATATAGGACTAACTAAGAATTGTTAATTACATTCAAAATGGTAATTATAAATATAACAATTGGACAACTATTCACTAAAAACTGTTGAAAATGGTTATCATTTCTTTTCAAAAAGAAAGGACTCACGTGGCACTAACACTCTTTTTACAGCGCCAATTTAACATTATTGGCAATCTGGGGGCATACACACACTTCAATGATATATAGAAAAGGAGTTAGAATGTATTTAATGCCATGAGATAAATATGGCTTATATTCTTGAATATCATTTTTACCTAGCGATATGCAATATTGCATGGCTATAATATGGAATAGAATATAAAAGTGACATCAATTTTTAGGATAAAACTGGAGATTTCCAAGAAATCTTAGAAATTTGTAGGGCCTTTATTACTTAAAGACAAGCATCCATTCTTGTCTACTATTAGAGATATTATACTTCAAAGGAATCAGAGTCTCTAAATTTAGTGAATTTCAATGACTTGTTAGGACTTAAATCCTGTGGTTCTGGTACAAGGTGACTTTTAAAGAACCAGAGAGAGGGCCGGCCGAGTGGTGTGATGGTTAAGAACTGGTTTGGGACGCCAGAGGACCCCGGTTCGGATCCCACATATGAGGGCCAGTGTCAGTGACACTGCCCTCTGCAGCTAAGATGCTGAACAACAGCTCAAGTTGGAGCTGGGCTGCCGTGAGTTGCCGGCGATGGCATAGGCTGCAACTCCTGTGGCAGTGGGTTGCCATGGGCTACCGTATGTAGCCAGCAGCCAGCGTGAGCGGCCAGCAGCCGCAGTGAGCGGCCGTCCAGAAGCCAGCGGCGGATCTGCCTTGCCCGGGAAGAGCGCAATCAATGATGGTGCCAACTTGGGCCAGTGAAGCAACGTCCTCCACAACTAGACTGAAGAACAAAAATGACAGCGACTTGTCTGTTCCCCTTCCCCCAATTCCCCAATAAAAATTAAAAAAAAAAAAGAACCAGAGAGAGCTTCTAGGGTTCCCTCAACAATCAATTAATAATTTATTTTTTATTTATTTTTTTATGAGGCAACCATTACTTTAATAGCAAAATTAGATAGACATTAAAGGAAAATAATATAGTCCAATATCCCTCATGAACACAAAATTTTCAATAAAATATTAGACAAATAAATAGAGCAATATATAAAAAGAATGATAAATCATGATCATGTGGGGTTTATGTCAGGAATGCAAGGTTGCTTCAACATTCAAAAATAAGTCAGTGTGTTAAAATCACCATATTAAATGGCATATAAAGGCAGTCACAATCCAGCTCACACAGCTCTCGTCTCGCATCTCATGATTCTCAGCGCTTTTCCCATGCTCTAGCCACACTGTGTGATACATGTGTGTTAAGAAGAGAGTGTAACCAGTTTGAGGCACTGCTTGGGTGATGGTGATGGTGATGATGATGATGAAAAAGAAAGAGAAAGAGGTGGAGGAGGAGGAGGAGGCGGAGGAGGAGGAAGAGGAGGAAGAGGAAGAAGAGGAGGAGGAGGAGGAGGCGGAAGGAGGGAGCAGGAGGAGAAATCAGAAGCAATAAAGGCAAGACAGGTGTACACACAAGGCTAAAGGTGACTGACCCCTCCTTGCACCTTCCTCCTCCCGGCCCAGGTCCTATTTAGTTACAACACTGTACTTCTGTATATGTCATCCCCTCTGCCAACAATGCATAGCTCCTTCTCATTTCACAGAAACAAAGCCTATTTTTTTTTGTTCTTCCCACAACTACTTCAGGCATTTTAACATTTTCTTGTTTGAGCTTCCGCATATTTATTACAGCATTCATTGTACTTTGTGACAATTACTTAAAGTTGACCTCTCCCACTGGAGTGTGAGTTTCTAAAGGTCAGAGGAACAAATTTATTCACCTGTTTCTTGATGAACTTATTCAATTCCCAGCAGTACAATTTGCCAAGCACCTCAATAAAATTTTTAATGCTTTTATCTTTCTCCCTGACTCTCAGGCCTATATCAGTTCAAATTTCCTTCCACTGGTCTAAATGTTGTTTTTATTTCCAATTATAATAGTTATCATATGTCTCTAATGGGCACAGTCTTGTGCCTCAGGATAAATATTATTTAAGCATTTATGAATTTGCTGAATAATTCAACAAATGCTACATAAAGATAGGTTAACATTTGTGAAGATAGGTTTAATTTGTAATCATTAAACATATTCATTTACCATTTTTTACTCTACTTTTTAAATTTTACTCCATGGACAAACATAATTGATGTATTCTATTTTCAGTTATACAGAAATATTGTATCCAAAAGTGGAGTTCAATACATTTAATAATAATATTCAGGTGATATTTAGGAATTTTAAAATATGTAAAATATGTTCCTCACATCTATTCTAACATTAATTTCTTAACAATTTTAATTGTCTACATTGTGATTTTATGTGCTTGCAAATAGAACTCCCCCCATATCAAAATTAAACACACTTCTTATTATACGATAATTTTTCCAGAAACTAAAGTTTAAAGTGGAAATGCTACTTTAGGCCAAATTTGAAGATGCTGAAATTTGTGTTGTATTCTCTCCTCTAGACTTAGTATTTTGCCTGAAAGAGTCACACAATTACCTAAGCCTTTTCTTGACAAATTAAGTTGCCATGCATGCTCCTATGTCTAATTTCTATAATATATATTTTGTTTATATGTCAAATATCAGGATTTCACAATGGAACTTTCTGATTTTGCAAGATCAGTTCACAACAGACCTTTGACCTACCAGAGATAAGTCTTACTAAACCTAACATAATATGAAAGGAATGTTAAAACATATTTTATATTAATATTGGCTCTATTTCAGAGCAATAACTTAGATTTTTTAAAGATACAGCTGTTAGTATAGTTTAGATTGATTATAAATAATTACAAGCAAATTAGTTTGCTTCCTCTTGATATTTTTGGGCCTTCATCCCCTCGACACACCCCAATTTTCTAGATGCAGAAATTCTTGAAATAAATGTGTATTTTTGAAATATAAGTTGTTTATCATAAAACAGCTTTTTATCATCTTAATTATAGTAATGGGATTATCTGTATCAAGATATTACTAATATCTTAGTTAAGAAGTTATTTAAATTTCATTTCAAAGTTGAAACACCCTTTGATAACAAATGCATTAAATTTAGAATATCCTAAATAGCCCAAAATACAGAGTAAAAATTTTTAAGTCAGTTTTTAACTCACATAAAAATATTATTTTAGGGAATCTAAAAGAATACATTAAAGTATTTCTAGAAGTCTACAGCATAATAACAAATACATTTATTCTATTTTAGAATTATAGGAGTTTAAAAACCAAACAATGAATGTGGTAGAATTACCTGTTATTGTAAAGTTTTACAACTTATCAGATTGCCAAACAGGCCATTTTTAAGAGACCATATTGCAAAGATTCCTATGTTTTTTGCATTTTACGATTCTACTGGGTCTCTTAGGTGTTTGTTCTGGGCATAATTAGGAGAATACATTTCTTTTGACAGCATCTTGTACTTAAAATTTCAAAGACATAAATGTAATTTAAGAGACACAGGCTTACCTTAGGGTGCAAGAAGAATAAAAGTGTAAACAAGATTAATAATACAAGCCATTTATAGAAGACAAATATAAAGAATAAAAATTATACCATTTTATGGTCATATATTGAGCATGAGTAGAACAATAGGACAATTATTTTTAAAGGGGCGTTTTTTTAACATTTTAAATATTATGAAAGTTTAAACAAATGAAAAATTTATGAATCACATGTTTGAAGAAACCCTTATATTTTATATTTTTAATAAAAATTATATTCTATTTATATTACATTTTATTATATTTTATTGGTATAAAATAATAGTTAAAAAGAATAAAACCTAGCAGTTATCACAGTTTCATAAAATCCACTATAAGTATTACACAAAAGTCTGTACTTACTTTAGATTAAGTATCTTTAAATACTGTATAGAATACCTACTGTTATACAAGTCTTCTAAATTAAAATCAATTGTTAATAATTCTTAAATCAGATAGATTTTAATATATCTAAATTAAATTGATAACAATTCTTTCCAAGATCTACTTTCTTATGATATTTAACATTTTATTGTACAGTTAATATAAAGTATTTTTACATTTGTTTTTAAATAATTATACAAGTACAATATATAAGTACATAAGTACATATATTGTAACTACAATATGTTAAGTGTAAGTATGTCATATTAGTACACTTACTATGTTTTAAATTGAAAAATGGGTTTGCTTAACCAAAACTGTCTATATGTGCAATTCTACTTTTATTTTTATTTTTCACTAAGTAATGATTAGTAGAAATAAAGGATTATAAAATATTCTTATCACTTGAATCATTGGGGGAAAGGGGTATACATTTTTTCTGCTTTCAAAATGTTTATTAGATGACTTCCAAAACATGAACTACTCTCTTGTATTGTATGATTTTGCCCCTAAAATGCTGACACAGTCATCCTGTGAGAGATACATGTTTAACAACCTTTTGTAGTTTACTGGTCCCTGGGGAGACATACAAAAGGCTCTGTTACAATTACTATGGTTGATTATTCAGTTAATATGAGTAAAGTGATTATAAATGTGTGACTGGTACAGTCGTAAGTTTTTATAAATGAAACAGGAGATTTTGAGCTATTTTGTCATGTTGCTTAAACCAGCCTAAGGTTCCAGTGATTAGTAATAATGAATGCAGGTGTATTTCATATTACTTGAATTACACTTGGAAATAAGCCTTTTCTATTAATGAGGCTAAATACTATTCTTTCTTATATTGTTAGGAAAGTATTTATGAACTATGATGATATACTAATGACCTTTTAAAATTAATATAAGTCAGGTAATTTATATATGTCTGAATATTCTTGCTCATTACAGATTTTTATAAAGGAAAAACTATAGAAATTAAATTTCTAAATTAAAGAACCAACAAAACTTGGGATTAATTACTGTTAGTGAAAAATATAGTTAATACTGTACCAAAAAGACAAGTATAGTGTACACAAAGAAATATCAAAGTGGTGTTTGTGTTACCTTCTTGCTTTGATGGACATGGGGAGTTTCTTAGAATAGTTTTATATGTTTTAGGCGGTCTTAAATTAACAAGGTGAAAGCAATTTATTTTTTAACCTCATAAATCTTTAAACATTACTCATAACATTTGTATTTTTGTTTATCCTATTTTTCTTTTTTCACAATATAATAATTAAATGTCTAAATGTATTCAAGTTTATAATCAACAGTTACACATAAGCCAATTCAGAATTTTGAGTTGGTCCTGCCTACGTATCATATGGCCTTAACTTTACAATAAAGTTTGTTCTTCTAATAGTTAACAGAAAAAATTATAGACAGGGCTATTAGGATGTAATAGGAGGCAGAACATGAAGCCAAGGCATGTCCATTATTGGCACGACACTGGTTACATCTTGTGCATGTTAGGTAATAATGAAGAAACGGACAGGTACATAGAGGAACATTATGTTACTATTCACTGCAAGTTTATGTAAAAGATTTGGTGACTGGACATCAGTAAAAACATATGCCTACTGACTGCTTAACTGTTTATACTGTAAAGTTTTCTCTCTCTGATATGATAAAAAACATCTTTGATATTCTTTTTGTTTTTCCCACTATATCTAATGCTGTGCACACAAAGCAGTTTAAGAAACTATAAAAACACTTAGTTGATCATAAATCTGTAGGTACCATTCAGTAAAGGAACACAATTTAAAATCAGAATAACTGGTAAAATTATGTAGCCTAGTTCACAGGACTATAGTTATTAGAGGACAACAACGTTTTAAGAACTAGTTTTACTTATGGGATTCTTTCAAACATTCTGTGACATAAGTTGTTATACTGTTATTTTAAATAACCGTTCCTTGAATGTTTAAAAAAAACACCTAGAGTAAAATAAAAAAAAAGATGTTAGGATGGGGGGAGGGGGGTTGTTACTTTGTGAGGGTGAAAAGGGTAACTATTGCATTGTTCTGTACACCTGAAACTAACTTAAAAAAAAAAAAGATGTTATCATTACATGAAAAGAATTATATGAAAACATAATAATGTACTCATTCCTTAATTATTTTGTTTATCCTCAATTTGTTTTCTTAGCACTTTTAATGGCCACTTTCATTGTAACTAATTCATTTATTCATTAAAATTCAATTTTCAAAGCACCTACTACTATATACTTGGCTTTAATCAAGGAACTGGCAATACAATGGTAGACAAAGAAGACTCCTGTCCTCATAGACCTTCCACTGTGGGAGGAGATAGACCATAAATAGCTTTAAAATAAATAAGATGATGAAATGGCATTCAGAGGTGGGGCATAAGAAAAGGCAAAATTAGTTGTTTTGGGAAGGCTTCTTTGACAAGTTAACATTTGATCTATGACTGAACAACAAATAAGAACCACAAAGACCTTTTGTTTAGGAATAATAAAAAGACAAAAATGACTAGAATATAGTACATACAGGATAAATTATCTGAGATAAAGTAGGAGCGGTAGACAGAGGTCACAGCATATGGGACTGGTATGTCACAGAGTGGAATATGGACTTTATTATAATTGCAATGAGAAGCCACTGGATAGTGTCAAGATATAATCTGGTTTACTTCCTGAAAAGATCACTCTGGCTGTTCTATGGAATATGCATAGGAATGCTGAGGAAAGCAAAAAAGAATAAAGGGAGCCAGGCTCTTTAAATTATTATTTTTTAAGTTATTTCTTCATGTCTATAGGCACATATTTACTTTTCCTTTTTTTTTGGTTTCATATTTTGGCTTGGTTGCCTTGGCATTGCTTTCCTAATCCCCTATGCTTGCTGTGGCAGCCCTATCAAGAACTTACATTGCTCCAATATAGGTGGGTTCATTT
This sequence comes from Hipposideros armiger, assembly GCF_001890085.2. Taxonomy (NCBI): domain Eukaryota; kingdom Metazoa; phylum Chordata; class Mammalia; order Chiroptera; family Hipposideridae; genus Hipposideros; species Hipposideros armiger. The sequence goes on along the minus strand of NW_017731380.1, from coordinate 2,813,177 downwards.
TCCTTTAGTTCCTTCTCACTTCACCTGATACTTGTTTTTATACGTCTAAGTACTTTAGTTTGAAGGGTGAGTATTCTGTATGCCATTCATGTTTCGTTTTTCTGAGGATGAAGGTAGCTAGGACAGGGAGAACTGTACCTGGTTTCTCATATCTCTTTCCAAATTTTATTGTAAATACTGTACGTGATTTTCTTTTTCTAGTCAATGGTATATTTTTTTCCGATGAAATGTATTCTTGGGCTTCGATGGAGTCTTGGAAGATTTAATTTTAATTATCTTCATTTATCCTGTGGCTGCTACCTTCCACTCAATCCAGATCTTCCCCACCTCTCTTCAGTAGCTCGTCCCACGCCCCTCCCAGGCTACAGCGGCAAATGTGCGACGTCAATGGAAGAGATCATGTTTCAGGCCTTCTGAGTACCACTTAGCCTGGGCATTCACTTCTTTTTTTTTTTTTTTTAATTTATTTTTTTTTATTTATTGTTAGTTTCA
>NW_017731380.1:2768616-2811710 GCF_001890085.2 Hipposideros armiger | reverse complement strand
CATCTGTATGTCCTCTTTGGAGAAATGTCTCTTCATATCCTCTGCCCATTTTTTAATTGGGTTGTTTGTTTTTTTGGTGTTGAGTTCCATGAGCATTCACTTCTTTAGATACTCTTATTCTTACTATGCTCTTGGGGCTCCCTTTCAAATAAATCCTAGTATGTCTGGAGATAATGTGCTGGTTTATTTTCATTATTCTCCCTTTCTTTCGCTTTCCTCCCCACCAGGAAAAATCAGAATGACAAGCCCTGATTCTTTTTACTTCTTTCGGTAAGCAGCATACTTGGTAGGGAAGAATTTGTCTCTTGAGGGATCTTCCAGATCTTTTTCCTGAGTTGCTCTTAGTTGCTTCCTCAGATTCCATCTTTCCAGGTTGGAGGAAATTAGGTTGAGCTTTTAGAATTTTAATTAGCCCCCTTCCCTAATCTCCCCACCATCATACTGCTTTCAGAAGGTAACAGAGATAGCATCCACTGCCAAGTCCTGAGATTTGTCACCTGCCTCTTTCCCTGCCTGTCATTTTTCAAAGATAAGGGTTATAAATCCATGCATACATTCCATTATTGTGTTAGGTAAGAGGGTGTAAATGGGCCTGGATAATTAACAAGTTGGTGTGGGGAGACAGTAGGAAAAATGTTAGGGCAAAACTTCCATAAACCTTAGTAAAGTCATATAAAGTGACTCCTAGAAGAGACTTTAGAGGTAATCGATGTTAGTAGTTCCCAACTCTGGCTACACATCTTGCGAGGCTCACTCCACAGAGCAAACATGCAGTAATAAGCGATTGTAAGCACTATGTTGTGCCAGGCATTGTTCCAAGAACTTGACACACACACATTCACACCCATTTAATCATGACAACAAATCCTATGAGATAGGAATTAGCATAATCTCCACTTCATAGATGAAAAATTAAATCACAGAGAGGTTAAATAACTTGCCCAAGGTTATATAGCTGGAAAGGACTGAAACCAGAATTTGAACCTAGGTAGCTTGGTTATAAAGTCCGGGTTCCTAAATAATACACACACTGCCTCTACATATCAGAGACCTATAATTGGTAGTTGAAGCCAGAGAAAGGCTAAAATACTAAACACAGGTCTCTCAACTTCTAGATCAAACAGTGTCTTTTTCATTAATTCTCATTCACTAAATGTTTATCTCACTTGATCATCTTATGATCCGAGGAGGCAAGTATCATCTCAGTTTTAAAGATGAGCCTGAAGAGGAAAAGCGAGTTGCTTCAGAGGCAGCATGGAATCTGGGTCTCTCAAATGTTATAATGGCCATACCGCTATTCAACTGCTTCAACACAAAATAAAGGCCTTTGTGACATATATCTTAACCTTTAGCTGATTTCCACTAAATGCCAAATAAACTTATTTTGACTTTATTCAATAATTTTCTTATTCTGAATTATCTATTAAAAGTCTATTTTAAGGAACGCACTTAGGCCTAATTTACACATAGAATGCTAAAGATAATTGGGAGGACAGAGGTCCATGGTTGGGCTGACTAGTGTTTGCATTAGGACACACAGGACTTGCCGCCTAGGCATGCTGTAATATTAATTTTGCAAAACTCTGGTTACAGTAATAAACAGCCACTTTTATCAAAGCTATGCCATTTTCTACATTAAAAAAAGATATTAAAATCTCAGCCAAAAAAATTAACACATACATTGAAATCCTTCCTGCATTCTTTTATGTTCTAAGTGTTATATAGCTAGCCTTTGCTTTGCTTATGAAAGCCCATAAATCAAGATAAACCCATCTAAAAAAATTTATATTTAGAAAAGCCAATGCTTTAGGAAAAATATATGCATTTATAACAAGGTAACATTTTTCTAGAAACATACACTTACTTCTGCTTTCTTACGAGCTTCCATAGCTTTCATAAGCATCATGTGTTGTCGCCTTCTCTCTCGTTCCTATTAGGCCAGATAAAAATAGGAAAATAACTCAACTATTGTTAATTTTCGTAGTTTGACTTTCAAATGGAAAACAAAACAAAACAAAACAAAACTCAGTATAGCATGTTTAGCATTTATAGACAAGTCACAGTAAATACTAAATATAAGACAAAAATGGCCAGTCTGTGCATGTTTTAGTTCAGTTTAGAAAGCAAATACAAGAACAATCAAAAGCAAAAGGATAAAGCAATGAACATGGAGACAGTGTAAACAGAAGCATACAAGATTTACTTATGGTCAGTTGTGATGCTCCTTCAAAAGCTGGCAGAACAAAAAGCATAATGGTTGGCTGGAACAGGTCAGTTACCTTACATCTGCTATTAGAAAAACCACAAATATGTACTATAGCCAATTAAGCTATAGGTTGTGTTGTTAAATTTTTAGATCAGGCAGAAATTGATTTATAACCACTAACTTCATGGTTTCAGAATTAGTTATTTTTATTTCAAGTACACTATCATTTTGTAAATCCAATAAGCCACCAACAAATTCGAAAGTTATTTTAAAGCTTTAATACCAATTTAATCTGGTCGTGGTTCATATACCAACACCAATGAAATGGGATATTCCTATTTACTGATGTCTGCCACTTGATGCACTATTTAAAGCCATAAAAGCTGCACCATGGGCTAGTAAGTGGAATCTAAAAGTCACAGTATGAAAATAAGGTAGGTACTAGGTTACTTTTGATAATCTCAGTTTCTTTTAAGATAAAAAATGCAGTTATAATATTTAATCAATTCTTTTTGTTTAAATATATGTGGTCCCCCCAAAGGGATCTTTCTAAAATTTGTCTATAAAACATATATTTGTATATATTTCATATTCTCTCATCAACCTAACTCAAAATTCCCATTGTATTCAATGGAAATTTTGTGTCTAGGATGATGGGAGAGTATGGGTCATAATTGTGTCAAATTGCATAGTGATCTAACTTTCATTGTGACATCAGTAATGTAAATTTAGACAGCAGCCTTATACGAGGCTTGCACAGTTCAATTAAAATGGATATGTACAGACTTCTTTATAGACAGACAAGCAGATGTATGCAATGCACTGTGCTGTAAAGCCATGCAGCAGTATGTAATATGACAGCAGCCAGTGCTACACTTTATGCATTGCTATGACAACCATATCACAACCAAATCACAATGCGGTGTTAGATGTACAAAAATAAACATACCCATACCATATCTAGTCTATGCCTCTCCAACTCCTGGTAGAAAGAGTTGGCACAACATTATGAAACAGAAATCACAGAGTCATGAAACCAATTTTCAACACCCCCCAAAAGACACCAAAACCAAAGCAAGGCAATCAACTGTAAGATGAAGGAAAAACTTAAGCAGGGATTATATTGGAAATTTTAAAGAAAATATTTTGAAGATTTTCCCCAAAATGGATTTAAGAAAAGTTATAAAATGTACATTTCAACCATTATATAACTATATGTATACAGACCTGATGCTTCAGAAGAACAGCTTGTTGTCTTCTCATTTCTTTTTCCTTCAAAATAAGAAACTTTTAATATATGATTTTTAGGGAAGACTTCGAACATGTTCTATAAGTATTAAAAATTCATTTTCTGAGATTCTATAGTCTTCCATTAGGTTGCACCACATGAAATTGCAAGTGTTCAATCATTTTCTTACTTGTAAAATGGTAATTTCAGATGGTTCTACCTAATACATAAAAACTGTATGATAGTAGCAAGGACCTGTATTCAGTAGCCATTTAAACTTAAAATCCAGTGACCTAAAAGCACACTTCAATGGCACATTCACTGAACTGACTAGCTAGATGGTCAGAGCATATCAGTTACAAGTGGCACATATACTTTATTTTATTATTTTAATACATTATGGTACAACCCTCAAATCTACTTGGTTAGAACTCTCTCTACTCTGAATATAAACCCCCAAATATACTCTATAATAAACAGCATCTGTATCATTTCTACATACCATATATAAAGGAGAGTAATAAGAGACAATGGGATCAATTTGGGATTTTCATGTTCGCCTATGATGTAGGGCACCATCCCAAGGGGGCAGGGCTTACTATAAACAATTCTATGCATGTCACCAGTTTAAATATCTGTATAAAAGTAAGATATGGATGAAATTAATATTCAGGGCCGCCTAGAAAAGGGGTAGCAATCTAAAGAACAAAGTAACAGAGTCTATATAGAAAAAAGAACAGACAGTTCTTGGTTTTATAGTCTATATTGTGGTGGCCACAGATTCACTCAGCTGACCTGTTTCAACAATCAGTTATGAACAAATGGAAGGTAAGGAGTGCAGTGTGTGTGTGTGTGTGTGTGTGTGTGTGTGTGTGTATGGTGCATACCTCCGATTCTCTTACACTTCATGCCAGAAAATCAAAACCAAAACAACCCCAAACAACATGTGATGTTACAATATTAACAATGGCTAACTATATTATTTGGTAAATAACAGTTGATAAAGCTAGGTTTTTCATTTCTGTAGCCTTTTCACTTTTTAATAGTGAAACAGTTGCTGGGCATTAACAAAGAGAACATTATAATCTAAGGAGAGAATCAGATTTGGGACATCATTTGAAACAAACATAAATGACACAAAACAGCTTTCTTTGGGGAGGTCATTCCTATCCAGCAAAGTGAGATACAGGTAGTACGCAATAGTCTGCATTTTTTATTTGATGCCTGCTATTTAAAGAGCTCAAAGCATCACATAAAAATCTGTATAATGAAATAATATATATATACACACACACATACATACAATAAAAGCAATAAAAGTACACAATATACACATGTATCTGTGCTAAACATTTTTTTAGATAGTCATTTTTGAGGAGAGCTACTTTTTTTTCATATAACTGATACTGGTATAACATCATACAGTTTTTATTTTTGAAAAACAAAAACTCTGATTCTCATCTAAACTAACCTTTATTCGTTTCTCGGCCTCCAATAACTTGGCATTTGCCGCTTCTTCCTTCTTTTTCTTTTTAGCCTGTGCATGCAAAACAGGTCTCAAAGTCATGCAACAAAACCACTACAACTTCACACAATCTCAGACTTGAAAACGGAGCTACATGCCTCACAAGATACAAAACAATATGTAACATATACGCAGACAATAACAGATTCTCCCCCAGTTAACATTACATTTAATATACTAATTTCATTTCCGATATACAGATTAACATTAAGATATAAAACAATTCTTAACTTGATAAGAGTATGTCAGCTTTTCTTACTTTAATACCCTGTTAAAAGTCTGAAATTTTGTGTTTGTTATTTTACTTTAAAACAATCACAGGAAAAGAGATTCTATGTCATTTATTAAATTTTTCTGATTTTTAAAAGTAAAACATGAGCACAATAAAAAATTTAGAAAACAGTATATATTTTTTAACTGATAAAAATTATTTAAAGAATAAATCAGTAACACTTAAACATTTGCACATGTCCACTTTATTTGAAATTTCTTTTTTAATATTTGAAATTTGATATATAGAAAACCATCAGTAACATTTAAATGAAACATTAAATCTGATTTTTCCCTAGCTGTATATTATGGTTAAATTCAATGTTTTTTTAATTGAATGAAAACTTACCTTTCATGAAGCACATTTTGAATATCAAGATTATGCTATCAAATTTGAGCTTCATAATCTTAAGTCATTTACTATGTAGGAGCTTCATAACTATCTAGTAGTTGTTATCAATTTACTTTAAGGTAGGAATATTTTCTATTGGGGGGTTAAATTAATTTGAAATGGGAAAGGAAATATATGTATTTCTAGAAGGAGGAAACCTGTAACAGAAAACCTCAGCTATGTGGAGCCCTCAGGGAATGAATTGTTCTATATAGCAATAGCTTCCTGAATAAGTGAGAGGTTATAATAATTTTAACCATTCAAAGTTTATTTTCACTACTTCAAATGGAAATAACTTGGAGACATATGCCTGCTTAGACACAGTACACTAAGCAAAATTTGGCTTTTTCTTGATGGCGTGGGACAATTATTCTGAACATTAATTATCATATTGCACAGTTTTGACAGAGTAATGCCTTTCAGTTATGAAGGTGTTGAAATTGCTTACTATTCAGCTAAAAGATTACAGACTGTCACTAGGCTCTTGAATTCCTATGTATGGTGGTTGGAGTTTTTTTATATTTTCCCTTGCTGCCTTTTGGCTATTACTTTTGCTGATGCCAAATATGTCCTCTAGCCCTACTCCATCTGCTTGTAGGGAAGAGGGATATATTAGAAACCAGAAAATCAAGCTGGTTAAATTGTTTCCACATCTAAAATTTACTTTTACTTTTGTAATGTTTTATTTTCAATTAAAAGTAAATAGCTGCCTGTAAGTCCTAATGACTTTTCTAAAAGTAAAGAACATGAGTTTTAGCACATGATCCTTATGACAACCATACTGGCTGTCCAGTGGGTTTCCCTTTTTATTTCTTGGGTTTTTACTGTTAGGATTAGATGAGCCTGCTAAATAAGGTTAAGATAAGATCTTACTCTATGCCTTACGTTTAAAGAGAATTTCTGATGGACATATTAACTTGCATGAGTGAGAGAACTTATAGGCAGAATTTTTATTTTTGCAGACTTTAAACTATATGACTATATTACTAATTATATCAAATTTAAGAATTCTACCTCTAGAATTTGCTGGGCTCGAAGTTCTTTTTCCATTCGGATTTGTTGTATTCTCTTAATTTTTTCCTGTAGGAAAAATTATGATAACTTAAGATAATAAAATAAAATAAATATCTAGGTGAAAAGTATTTAAGTGGAATCCAAGAACTTAAGATATAAATACAGAATTACCAAAGGTTACCCATGGTGGGTTAAAATTTAATTAGTTTAACATTATATATATGTTCATGTCAAATCAATGTAATTTTATAAAATTTCTCAAAACAATTTATAAAATACAAATGCTAAATAAGCATATAGAAACCAAGTAAACCAAGCCGATGAAATTCATTTAACCTGTGGATCTTTATATTTTCAATTTCAAACAATACTTACTTTGAAATAAATATAGGACAGAAAAAATTGTGTTTCAGGAATCAGAAAACCTAAGGTTGCTCCTGAGTTACTGTCATTTATTGCACGATCTTGAGAAAATAACTACCCTTGTATGAAGTCAGTAGAGGTGCTTGCCCTTTCTCAGAAAGCCATGATTAAATTAAAATGCTTTAAAAAGGGATATAGTGCCACACAATTTTAATAGATGACTAACAACTATTTTCACAGTATAATTTCTTATTCCACATGGTAAATAACATGACATGGCCTTTAACTACTACCATAAGCCAAATTCAGAAATAATCTGTAACGTTATTTTAAAATGGATTAATTACAATAACATTCTAGAGAATGACTCATATGACATAACTGGTAGCCACATTGCCTAAATGTGAAGTATTATTGGTTTTAGAATTTAGTGACCATCAAAATTTTCATAAGAACTTTACATTTTGATATTTTAAAAATGATCTCATTCTATAAGCAAATTGTTAATAATTGCAAGTCCATGAACCCCTTTCAAGTCACAAATAGTCACTGATGAGAATAAAAGCATAGCTTTAAAAAAAACCTCAATTTTTCTACTTGCAAATTCTATTTGTGCTAGGATTTCCAGAGCCAACCCATTTTATACTGCTGTATATAACAATGCTCACTCCAATGACCAGATGCCAGTTTACCTTTTGAAGCTTTACTTTAATATATTTTTAAACATTTCTTTTCTGCACACTGATGTTATCAATTCCCAATAGGGGTCTACCATAGGATAATGAGACTTCTGGAATTACTGTTATTTTAGAAGACTAATCACATTCTGATTTTGCTGTCGGTGATCCTATCTTGGTTTTGAATATTAATTATAGCTTGCCAAAAATAAAAACTCAAGTGTATCTTTTGTTTCATTTCCAAGTCTTAGAGAAGGATGGACTTGATCCGTATTTGAAGTATTCTATTCAGATTAGAACTTGAGATCTAAGTAAAGCATACTCTTGATTTAATTTTTCTGCTTTTGTCAATCATTAGGTTGTAAGGTGTTATGATCTCATGTCAGCAAAGTCATTGATTGTTCTCTTATGCAGAGACAGGTGTGGAATCTTGGGCTGAGCACACTCAGGCTAGAGTTTTATCTAAACTGTCCAAAAGATTCATATATATAGGTACATATATTTGGTGGTGCTGTCATTGCATTAACAGGGAGAAACAATATTAATAAATTATTATAATATAATAATTGAGTACCTAACCACTGAACTGGACACTTACATAAAATATCTTATTGATTATAAACAGCAACAACAATTTAGAAGTTAAAATTATCTTCTTCTTTACCTACGAGAAAATTGAAGTTCCTAGAGAGTAAATTGTTTGTCTAAAGTCAATAATAAGCACAGAGCCATGGTCAGATCCCAGTGCCTTTGCTCCTCCTTCAAGCTTCCAGAAAACTGCCTTGAGGATTATCTGGTGATATTTTTGGCCTACTGGGTAGAAAATAACCCAGAGGATGAGAAGCGCATGCTATTATTGTATTCTAGATCCAATGCTGATTTTAAAATAGGCATTGTGTAACTGACTATGTGAGTAGACCTATATGCTATACTTTGATTCATTTTGTTGTCAATAAGGAATGTCAGATGGTATTCTAAAACTTGTCAGATAAATATCTTGACAAATATCGAAGATCAGCTCATTTGTATTAATGTTTTGGGAAACCTGGGGCCCTAGAGCTTTTCTGAGGAGCAGCAAAGACTCTGTATATGTAGTTTGTACACATCAAGACTTTATGACAACAAAGCTGAGTTTAAAGTGCTGATGGGATTTGATGGGTCTCTAGCCTTTAGGACCTAGGATTAGCTATAAAAAAGAGCATAACAGAAACACTATTATTTTACTTTAAAATGAGATATGAACTTATTTTTACATATATATGTAATATGCAGTAAATATTTGTATTTTAATAAAGGCATTCATTAGATTACAAATTTATAAGTCATCTCTATCGTATCTTTAGCAGTGACAACAAACCCAGGAAGCAACTCAAGTTTACAATTGACTACTTTAAATTACTGTAGAAGTGCATCATTCAGTCTGGTATTTTATGTCTATCTTTTAAAAAGTGAGCATTTGCTTAGTGCCAGGCACTATGGTAGGCACTTTACATTCATTATCTCATTTAATTTTCAGATAATGCAGTTATCACAAAATTCTTAAGTAGCAGAGCCCATATTTAACTGTAGGCTGCCTGACTATCTAAATTCTGAATCCCAATTCTATATCAACTTTCTCTAATTATACTGCCTTAGTCAATATTGGAAGGAACCATAGAGATAACCACATCATATTCAACCCAAGTCATTTAATTAAGAGCTATTTACATAATAACATAATTGGCTTCATTTCATATTCATAATTAATTACTTGCTGTTTAAAATTTTGTAAAGAATAGTAAGTAGTTTCCCCCAATTTCCTTTCTGCTTTAATGGTTACGTGAATATGTGGAGATGGGAGAGTAGTCACCTATTCCCATCTTAAAGAAGTTGAATATTTTACCATGTAATGCTTTGCCTTTAAGAACTTAAAAATTACTTCATCTATTGACAATTAGTTTTGAAAACCACATATGGGAAGGACAATAGAATGCTAGATATACTGAAATAATGCTTTCTTCATTTTCTGCAGTAGTAAATTTTAATTTAATTTTTAACTGTGAAAGCATTCAGAAGCAATGGTGGCAAATCTTATTCTACATAACATGAATTTAATTTTTTACTAGTATTTTACATATTTTAGTACAAGCTTTTGTTTTTAATATTTGAACATTTAAGCACTATCTTTCATTACTCATATATTAATTTTAAAAGTCTTATAGTTGTTCAAGATGTCAATTTACATTAAAAGTTTACAAAGATATTAAAAGTATTTACACAAATTTATGTTTGATAGTCATTTCTTTAAAAACTTGGAAGTAGAAGCTTGATTTAAAAATGAGGTGAATTTTAACTAATGGGAAATGAAAACTTTCTACATAAGATACGTAACATTAATGTGAAGTAGTTATTTCACAAATCAAAATGAATATAATGTATATATACAAATAGATCTCCAAAATAACTCCTGTGTTGTAAAAATCAGTTCCAATGTGTAAACGTACCTGTTGTTTCATAATCTTTATCTGCTCTTTTTGCTTTCGCTTCTCCTCAGCAGCCATTATTGCTACGATGAAAAACCAAAGCACACATATCATCAGAAAAGGAATGAAGAAGAGAAGCTTTTATAAATTCCCCAAAAGTCACGCTTTAAGTTTTTGTTATCATTTAAATCACCCACCTTGTTGTTTTTTAGCTTCTTTGGCAACCCGAGCCTGCTCCTGCTTTTGAAGTTTTCTCAAAAGCTTTATTTGTGCTGCTTGCCTGGCTATTTCTGAAAAACACAAAATTTCAAGGAATGTAATTAACAACTTAACACAACTGCTAATCTAAAAACAACCTAAGAACTGTGTGAAAATGGTACCATTATGAAGGACATAATTTTTAAGAAAATTGCCTAAGGTTAGATACTAAGTAGGAGAATGGTGTGGCAGAGATGTCATATTTATTTTTCCCTGGAAATTGCCAAACTATTTCATCAAATATGACCCCATATACAGAAAGTACCCAAAATGATGCTTCTCTTAATTCTCATCACAGAGGCTAATCTAAGCACATTTTTCCCCCACAGTTGGTGTAATCTCCACTTAGTAGGAAAGTAGCTGCTAATATGTAAAAAAGATTTAGCCTCAGTCTTAAAAATAACAAAATATATAAAAAAGAAAAACCCAAAATAAAAGATACAAAGCCCTCTAAACTTAATACTTCAATCAGACATATAAATAGTAAAGTTTCTGAATGCAGTGAAAATTTCATTTATGAAGGAGAGGGTCTAAATCTAAATAAAAAGAGTAGAGAATGTCAATGAGTTTAAAGGACAACTTAGTTCTTATAATTCTTAAGGACAAATGTATGACTGGGATAGACTGACATAATTAATTGTCCCAGTTCTTTATTCATGTCTCTATCCATGTCATTTGCAATGTGACTTTGCAGCTCCTTTAATCAAGAGGTGAAATATATTTTCTTGTTCCATGATTCGGAGCTCAGCCATGAGATCTTCTTTGGCAAAAAGGATACTAGCAGTTGCGATGTAAGATAAGTTTGACAGTGTACTTATACTCTGCTTTTACTCCTATGTCTTGCCCTTGACCAGAAGAACATGTTTGGGCTACGCTGATGGGGGTTGAGACACATGGAGCCAGCTGACTCCCCATATGTGAACAATGGGTGAGCCAAGATTAGCAGAGCTGCCTAACTTACCTCCAGCTGACTCCATCTACCCCTCAGTGTTGCACACCTACCTCTGAAGTTTTGTGGATGGTTGTTTCCCAGCTTTATTGTGGCAACAGGTAACTGACACAGAAAGCATTAACAGCATGCCTTCTCTGTTAGTAAACTTTGTCAGAATACTTCTAATTATAAGAGTAGTGTATTCTACCGTTCTTAAAATCATTTCAGAAAATACCACTTTACATTGTTTTCAGCTTTACAGAAGATTAAGAGTTTTAAGAAACCTATATATTATATTCATCAATAATGAATATGATTAGGTAATACCTAAATCACTTGAGATCTACTAATAATTTCCACCATTTATTGAACTGTTGTATTAAATCTACATAATCTTATTTAATCTTCATAACAACCTTATGAGATAGGTAACATTATACCCAGCTTATAAATGAAATAAATTAGACTCAAGGAAATTAAATAGCAGGGCCAAGATATAAACCCAGGTCTTCCTGACTCCCCAGTCTATATACTATTATTTCTAGAAACCTTTAAGAACATTTGAACACCTTGAGATTTTTAGATAAGAACTTAATCCTATGTCCTTGTAACAGCTGAGGTGAAGTTGGTTACTATAACTGAGTTTCTATCATCAAGACTTAAAAAAAGGGGAGGGGATGTAAAAAGGGTCTAATTTTGTCTTGTCAACTGGAAATGTTAATGAAAGATGAAAGGGAAGATGATGCTAAAGGATAGCTCCAATCTTCCAATAATTTTCAATATTAGGAGGCTATAAGTACCATAAAAAATTTCTGAGCTACTGACAGTTGACATGATATTATAAAAAAAGTAAAAAAATAAAAATAAAAAAAATTTCTGAGCTACATAAAAAGGATTACCTGTTCACTAAATACTCTGGGAAATAAAAATCTATTAAACAGACCCACAGTGTCAGCAACCTCTGATAATAATACACTGGAAGAATACTGTTTTCATGTATGCTACTACCAGATAAACATTTAACATTTAAGAATTGAAAGCTTTCACTGAATTCTGCGATAAAGACCTAAATATGTCTTAACATGCAAGGATGTGTTGTCGTTAAAGAAATGTTTCCTAGAAAATATTGCTTAAGTATGAGCTTATTTCCAAGCAAAATTGATACTCTCTAACAGAAGTTTGGCTTAGAAATTCTATACTATACACAGGTGTATATTTGTGCATGAATATATCAGTTAATTTCAATCTTCACAGAAATACACGGTAAATTTTTTTTAAACCCTTAGGACAGAAAAATATTTTAAAAGCACAACTTGTATCTTTTCACTTTACCAAAGAAGATACAATTTTGATAAATCACTAAAAATTTATATATGTTAAATTTTACATTATGACCAGATGTGAAAAAAACGTTTAAAAAATTAGGAACACTATGGAGAAAGGAGAATGAGTTAGAGACCTAGAAAATTCACTCAGGCTCTGAGGAATAAACTGCTCCTAACATCTTATTTATTTGGTTTATGGTTACTGAAAATATTATCTATTAACACTAAATTTTGAAATATTAATTTGAAAAATTCCCCTTATGGTTTAAGAAATTACTTGTCTGCTTAAGTTTCAAAGAAAAAAGTTTATTTTTGAAATAAAGTTTATTTCTACATAGAATTAGGAATATTTTGGATATTCTACATTTCTTTGATAGTAAGATGCATTTTTAGACATGCCTAAAATCAGAAAGTGTCTGACAATTGACAGCACTTTTCTTTCTTAGGGATACATCTTAAAACAGTGGCGCATTGTATAAACTACAGCATCTCAGCTTCTATATGAAATGAATAGGTGCTACTTGATAGCTTAGAAAATTTGAGTTATTAATGGTAATAGCCAATTAACAAGTAGGTTTATATAGGTTGAAAAGTCTTTCTCATATTCAAAACTTGTATATTCATATTCAAAAACTTTTATCTATATTCTCTGAGTAATTAACTTTGATTTCATAATGTTTGGATATGCATTCAATGTTTGTACTCATTTTAACTGTTCTGAACTTTTCTTCAAGTTAGGTCCAATTTTTCAGTCTAGTTGAGTGCTAGCAAGATAATAATATATAACAAACTTTTAGAATCCCCTCAGATGAACTCTCCCGCAAATTGTTAATGTAGAAGCCTTTTAGAAATAAAAGGGTTATAAAGTAATTTGTTTCTACTCTTTTTTCTTCCGAAGGAAAAGCATGCATATAACACCCCACAAACTTATAATTAGTAATTACTAATTTACTGTTAAATATTTAATAATTATATACATGTTGAGAAAGAACATATGTACACAATAAGTTCAAAGGGAACAAAATTTGCAAAATGCAACATAATACAACAAAGGAGAACTATGTAATAGAATACATATCAATTTGAAATCTAAAAGGAGAAAAACGATTGGGTAAAAGTTGAATAACTAACTTCTATTATGATAAAATAAAATTAAGTTAATTTTTCAAATACAGGGTTGTCATTTTGGACACTAAGTATTCATAATTATATTAGAAATGAAAAACATGCATGAAGAACCCATGCTTTGGGTATCAGTTAATTTTAAGCTTTCTTATTTTATGCAAGCAATGCACATTCACTATTGTGTGATATATTTTTTAGAAGAGTTAGTGGTTTATTGACAATACTAATTATAAAAATTTGCCATATACAGCTTAATCTGTTAATATATTAACTTTTTAAAAACCTTCCCTAAGTTAACTACTCAGGAGACATGAAAGTCTTAATAGAAACCAAATAAAATAACATAAAAAATATTTAACTAGCATACTAAGACTGAGACAAACTTATACAACATTACATTTTATTCTAAGCAATAAACTACATGCCATTGGTGGAAGTATAAAGTGGTGTGACCTTTTTAGAGACAATATTTGCCTGCTATTTACCAATACTGAAAATGCACATACCCTTTGATTCAGAGATTCTATCTCTAGGATTTTATATTATAGATAGCTATACCTATAGAAGGATGTGAAGGTATGTGTAATACATATGTATTGCAGCATTGTTTGTGATAGCAGAGATCAGGAAATAGCTTCAACAGTCATCACAAAGAGACTGATTAAATGAAGTATGGTAAAGCAATAAATGCCATCACTTATTGCTATTCGGCCATTAAAAAGCATAAGGTGGATTTACAAGCCCTGATACAGAAATATGTTCAAGATAAATTAAGTGGAAAGAAAATAAGCTGATAGTGTGTACACTATAAATCCATTTATTTTAGAAATAAAAAAGATGTACAGTATATTACATATTATATATTCATATTTATGCATATATTATCTATGAGTGGTTGTGTGTGTGTGTGTGCACACGCATGCGCACGCGCGCACATGTACACATTTCTAGGTAGATGAACAGAAACTGTTAATGATTTCACTCACAAGTGCCTTTTATTTTAAAGTGAATAAGGGGCCGGCTGAGTGGCGTGTTGGTTAAGAGCTGGCTTGGGATGCCAGAGGGCCCCGGTTCGGATCCCACATATGAGGGCCACTGACACTGCCCTCTACAGCTAAGATACTGAACAACAGCTCAACCTGGAGCTGGGCTGCCTTGAGTCGCCTGAGACAGCATAAGCTGCAGCCCCTGCTGCAGTGGGTTGCCATGGGCTACCGTGTGTAGCCAGCAGCCAGCGTGAGCGGCCAAGCAGCCGCAGTGAGCGACCGTCCAGAAGCCAGCAACTGATGTGCCTCGCCCAGGAAGAGCGCGATGATGGTGCCAACTTGGGCCAGTGAAGCAACATCCTCCACAACTAGACTGAAGAACAAAACGACAGCAACTTGTCTGTTCCCCTTCCCCCAATTCCCCAAAAAAAAAAATCTTAAAAAAAAAAATAAAGTGAATAAGAATTAGTGTCTTTTAAAGGATTTTGTTCTATGAGCTTTTGTCGTGCTTATTTATTCTATAATAAAAACAAAGCAGATACAAAGAAGTCAATATGACAGTATTTACAAAAAATAAAAATAAGTCAGGCTTTTCCTCCAGAAAAAAACCATGAGAAGTATTAAAATCCTGTTAGTCTTTTATGTCAATTTTTATAATTAAAACTTTATATTACAATGATGTTTATATATATGCTTGTAAATACAACACACAGTGCATATATTGATATATATTCAGACAGCCTTAAGAGGCTTCATATTTGTAACTTGTAACTCAAACTCATATCAGAACTATTTTAGTCAGCTTTCTCTGTGTCAGACATAGTAGGGGAACTTTGTGTTGATAATTTATGTATAATTTTAAGTCATAAATACATTTGATGTTATTATGAACACTTTGTGCTTTATAAGTAACTCTTTTTGTTGATCTTAAATACATTTTGATTTAAATCTATTAGTTGGGCATTTTAAAAATTTATGTAATATATCCAGCCTACAGAAGAACCCAAGCTAACAGACGGGGCTACTTACCAGTAATTGGAGTTCTGACTGAAAATTTATTCCACAGATCCACATATTTTGGAGTTATTCCCTTGTACCACCTCCAGGAATCGAGAGTTGTTAAAATGAGAATTTCCAGGAGGTCGGCACAGCCTGAATGTGTGTGCCAAGCGCGGCTGAGTCCCTTTCTGTGCAAGTCTTAGAAACTCATCACCCACCTTTGTAATTCTAAACACACAGGGGATGGTGTGTTTAAGAGGATGGCCCTTAGAGGAGCTTACCTAATCAAAGAACTCCAATTACCAGTGGGACTCCTTATTTTCTTATGTTTATTTAAACGCAAATATCTATTTTTCAGAAATTGAGAGCAGTGTCCATTATTCATAAGTCAAAAACTTAAGAAACACTTATACTTTTTAGTGTGGCTTTTGCAGCATCAAATACATTGTTTCTCACCTTGAGCTTGCAGTTTTCTTAGTAATTTGGCATCTGTGTTATCTAGAAATTCAGCACTGCCAACATTTGGGGGTCGACCCTTCCTACGTCTCATCCTGGATTCCTCTCGGGCTCGCTGCCTGTCTGGGTTTGGTGGTCTTCCTCTGCGGCTTTCCATTGCCCTGATGCGAGGAATGACATCCTCTTCTTTCAAAAGACACCACTGCATCCCCTTTTAATTAACATTTTAGAGAAATAATAGATTACCAACAAAATAAACACAAGTGATCAGTATGCTAGAAAAGTCTAGGTAAATTTAGACATTTTGAAAGTTTAAAAACCTGTACAAAATTTACAAATTTTATTTTTTAACAAAATTTAAAATTGTTCATGGCCTTTGGCATATTTTTGGTATTCTTACTTTAATGACTTAAACTTTAAATACATAGAGAGAATTATATCTGTATCTATCAACATAAACATAGATACATATTTTTAATCACCATTTCTGAACTTTAATGACCATAAAATTGGCAGATATTTGAAAATATTAGTTGTGTGATGACACCCCTATATGGATTGTTCTCAAGGGTTATCAGTTCAGTCAAACATAAGGTTATTCAAATAATAGATAAAAGTTTGTTTTTATAAAAATATTATAGCTAACAAATCAAGAAGAAATGTTAAAGTATCAGCATTTTGCAATATCTGATGAATTAATGAATCTAATCATTGAATTTGCATGGTTGCCAATCACCAAAAAGAGAGACAATCAGACAGACATTTCACCATCACCTATAACTAGTCTTACCCCACCAAAAAAATCAAAACTAGATTTGATTAAGCCTCTGGACTTAATTACTATAACTTCACAGGAAAACAGTGAGAAATATGTTAAACTATGCAGCAAAATCTAGTCTGTAGAAAATCCTACGAATTACCAAGTTTCTTCAACAAGTAAATTTCAAGGAGACAGTAGGCTGTGGAAAGTTTAAAGGAGACTTAAAAATATGTATTAAACAATCCAGTGTGTGGACTTTATCTAGATATTGATTCAAACAGACAAACTGTTCAGAAATTGCAACAATTGCGAGGCAATTGCAAAATTTAAATAGTAACTGATATTTGAGGATATCAAGAAATTATTTTAGGGCCGGCCAAGTGGCAAGTTGGTTAAGAGCTGTCTTGGGGCGCCAGAGAGCCCCGGTTCAGATCCTACATATGAGGGAGGGCAGTGACACTGCCCTCTACAGCTAAGATGCTGAACAACAGCTCAACCTGGAGCTGGGCTGCCTTGAGTCGCAGGCAACAGCTTTTGTGGCAGCTCCTGCTGCAGTGGGTTGCCATGGCTACCGTGTGTAGCCAGCAGCCAGCGTGAGCAGCTGTCCAGAAGCCGGTGACTGATCTGCCTCAGGAAGAGCACAATGATGGTGCCAACTTGGGCCAGTGAAGCAACATCCTCCACAACTAGACTGAAGAACACATAAAGATAGCAACTTGTCTGTTCCCCTTCTCCAGTTCCCCAGCGCTGTTCTCATCTCCCAATTCCCCAATAAAAATCTTTCAAAAAAAAAATTATTTTAAAGTGTGATAATGGTACTGTGGTACTCTTGTAGAAAACAAGAGTCCTTACCTTTTAGAGATATAAATTGAAATATTTAAAGATGAAATAAGACATGCAAGATTTGCTTCCACACATTATGGAAGAGAAGAAGCAGATGAGGGTATATGTAAAACAATGCTGGCCATGTGATAATTTCTAAAGCTGATGGTGGATACATGGTATATTATTCTGTGTACTTTTGTGTCTATTTGAGATTTCTCATTATAAGTTTCCTGACAGAAGCATATTCAATAGTATAATGCTAGTGTGTTATAGATATAATCCTGCTCAGTGCATAGATACAATCTGAGTCTGGTTTTCATTATCCTCCATATGTCAATCAAAACAAACACATTCTTATATTAACTTACTTATAGTATGTCCAAAGTAATATGTTCATATACAGGAAAGGCTTCCTTTTAAAATAATCCTTCCAAAATAATGTTCTATTATATTGTACCTCTTCTTTCTTTTTTTTTTTAAAGAGCTAATTTAATGTAATGGTTAAGAAAAATTTTTAAATGTGCTTTTTTTTCTTTTTTTTTTCCTGAGGTACTGTTATTATTATTTTTTTAATTTTATTTTTTATTTATTTTTTATTGTTAGTTTCAGGTGTACAGAGCAATGCAATAGCTAGCCTTTTCACCCTTCGCACAGAAATAACCCCCCTCCCCCATCTACTGCCCTCCCAACCCCCGATATTATACTTATCTATTACAATTCCATTGACTCCATTCCCACCCTCTACTCCACGTCCCATAACTATATGTATATATAATTATAGTTGACATACAATATTATTCAACATCAGCTTCAGAAATACAGTGCAGTGGTCAGGCCTCTACACCGACTATGAAGTTGTCTCCCTAACAAGACATGAGTCCATCTGGCCCCTTAAAAAATATTTACATTATTAATTATATTCCCCAGACTGTCTTTTCTATCCCTGAGGCCATACTGTAGTTACCCAAATGTGCTTTTTTTCTTAAAAGAATTTCAAACTAGGAATTAGACCGAACTACTTTGGGCAATTCTGCACCAAAACCATTCACAAGTTCTTGAGTTATATTTTATGCCATGATTCCTAACTTGGGGCAAGGAGTCTATGAATGTCTCATTCAATGGGTACAAAAAATACAAATACTACTCCTGTTACCATAACCAAAGATAGATACATCCCGCGCTTTAGCACTGTGCTTTATTCCAGGCATTTTGAATATGTTAATATGCTTTAATCTTCACAACAACTCTATCTAATATAGCGGTTCTTACTGTCCCTACAGTACAATTGAGGGAATTCAGGCCCACTGAGGTTAAATAATTTCCTGAGGAACAGAGATAATAAGGAACAGAACTGTGATCTGAACCCAAGACTGTCTCACGCTAAAACCTGTGCTCTTAACCACTACATGTACTTAACTGATGTTACAAAATATTCTTATACTTCATCAGTAACTAATCACAATATTCAGTCATGAAAAAGCTCAGCCAACGTGATGTTGACAGAACTGTCACAAAAAAATTAATGCATACATCTAGTCCATATCTATATGTTAAAAATAATAACTATAATAATTATTTTAAGTAATTCCATGTTAAAAGTAATTAAAAAAATTAATTCTGAGGAAAATAAGGATTTTTTTGCTGAGATTTCAAATGAAGTCAACAGGAACAATAGTTGTACTAACTGCATTTTTAGGCCATAAACCACTAAGAAGGAAGCCATCAAAACAATTTTATGTTCACCACTATGGGAAGCTTTTGATTAGCTTAGGTTTTCATTTTTCTATTATGCTGTTAGGCACCACAGCAGCATGCATCACATAAATTGAAAAATATAAAACTGACATTTGTGGCACTTGGAGATGAAGAGAGAGACTAATAAAAAGGGTCTGAATAGGAATCTGCATTCAGTTTTTAAAGTATCTTATTAATAATAAAATCAACTTTTAGGCAAGATTTAAAGAGTTCAATCAATTATTCTTTTTTTATCCAGTTACAATTTTTACATTGCTGTGTTTTTATTCAACAAGGAAAACATACCTGTGTCAAAAAACAGATAGAATATTTGGAGCCCAAAACTTACCAGAGAAATGTAGTGACATTATTGTTTACATTCTGCCCTTGCATTTATAAAATAAATACTTTCTAAGGAAATTACATATATTGGGCTACATATAATGTCTTCTGACTCCTGGATGTTAGAAAATGAGAAATGGATTATTAGGAAAATCAGAAGCTTAATTTATAGCTTTAATTCACTAGTAGCCAAAATATTGTGGGAAAGGAAAAAAAAAGAAGCATTTTTCTCAATAAGCTTTTCCTCAGGAAAAGTAAATACAATTTATATCACTTGATTTATATGCTATAAGCTTTTTTTGTCAATCAGAAATTATGCATCAAAATAGTTCATTAATTCTTTTTCTTAATTTCTAAGACTAAGATAGGAAATGGTTCCTAAAAAGTAATCTTTCTTGACCAAGAATTAAAGATATGGATAAAAAGTAGATAATTATCAACACTAAGGAGGTGGTGACAGGTTATTAAGTCTATTATATATTACACTATTATAATACCACTTTCAAGAGTTATTAATTTAAATTTTTAGCAATAACACATTCACTTCTATAAATACTACAAAGAGATGGAAAAGGGTTTATGTTTTATTTCAGAAGAAAAAGCAAAATAATGAAGGTAAATAAGTTATGTAAGTACACTATATACTGCCCACTGTAACACGTTACAAAAGCACACTATAAGACTATACTTAATATAGTATAAAAACAGTTTCCACTACTTAAGCATTTGTTGAAGCACCTACTCTGTACAAGGCATAGCACTCTCTAAAAGTAAACTAGAGAAAGCCCTCTCCCCAAAAGGATCGTTTTTAACTAGGACCTCAGGCTCAGGCCATTCTAACGCAGGTGATTCAAGGACCACATCATGAGAGTAATGAATTTAGAAAAAGAGTTTAGCGGCTGGGACAGAAAGCTGTACCAATTGTCCACAAGTAAGTGGATTTATTATGGGTCGAAAGCAGTATATAAGTAAATGAAGTAAACCAGTCCACCAAAAGCCAATTCACTGAATGATCCATTTGCCAAGTTACTGATTTTTTTTTTCTTTTTTAAGTTTTAATATCACTAAGAATTTGCTGCAGGAATTTCACCTGGATATTTAGTCCCTGGACACTTAGTGTCAGCTTCCTATGTTAACATTTGAGATGGCTAGCTCTTCTGAAATGCTCAATGTTATATAAGTGAATAGATGAATTTCACTCATGTTTTTCTGGATTGGGACCCGTATCTATCCCAATAAAATAGCTGTGGTGAATATTTAAAATCTGGGTTAAGGTGTTTGGTTTGACAACTTTAGGTCTGTTAGTCATTCAGTGAACTGATCATTTACCAAACAGTTTTTGGCTAAATAATTTTCAGTGAATTTAATTAAACAAAGTTAATTTTCTTCACTACCTTTCTCTTTAAAAGTATACCTTCAGAATCTTTTACTTCTTCATAATTAGTTTATAAAAAACTAATTTTAGAATGTCATACCTAAAAGGGAATTTATCTTCAAGACCTCTTACAACATACATACTTCACATTTCAGAAGGGGGAATTAAGGCCTGGAAAAGCAGGCTTCAGTTCTTCAAAGCAACACAGGATAGAGAATTACTCTGCTAGAAATCTAAGAAAAATTTTAGGGCACAAGCAAAGCAAGGGCATCAAATATTTTTGACAGAACTTGACATTTCACACTTGAAGAAAAACATTTTAAGTTAATATCATGAGAAAAATAAAAATTTTGTTGGATTTCCTTAAATCTACTTCAGTGTAGTAGTTATTATTTTTAGCTACTTTCTGGTGCCAGGTGTAAGTAGTGAGAACTTTATATATTATAAACTTTACAACATCAGGGATTACACATTTCCTCTAATCACAGAGTTTATTAATATATACTGAATAGCACTTTAAAGAAGTGAAACAGTACAAACAAAACTGTATGCTGAGATGGGTATGAGCTATTAAAAAGTTGAGAAAGATGTGGTTTGACACAATCACTTCCATAATGTTGACTCTGCTTTCCAGTTACACTAGGTTACCGTCTAAGAGTCAGTCATGATTTTCACATGCCTTCTTAGCTCCACACTTGGATTCATACATTGGCCTCCTGGTAAAGGCTTTTGCCTAGTCATCAAAAATCCTACCTGGTAGATTAGTAACATAAATTTCCAGACTTTTAGATTTCTGGTAATGATTTTTCATGTTCTCAGAGTCCCTGTGTGCCCAGAGTTATGTGCCATTAGGTGTGACAGTTAACAGCAGAGTTGAATTAGAATCCTGGTTGTTGACTCCCAATCTTTTGTTCTTATTTGAAATAATTACCAGCATTACAACCTTGCCAGAGACCATTTGTTGCCTGTTTTGTTAGGTCTTCCTTTATTCCTTATTAACAAAACCCTGATTTCAGCGGGGCAGCATTGTGCTTAGTGTTTTTTCTTCTCCAGATAATAAGCTTCTCTACGCCACTGATTATACGCGTAACTTCTGTTTCTTTTGAACTCTTCAGTGTCTGTATGAACTATAATTTTTCCTCAAAGCCAGTCTTTCAAGTTCATTTCTATAAAGAAATGTGTTTCTTTATGAAAAATGCCTTTAGTAAAACTACTGGGGGTGCCAAAAAAAATGTATACAAGTGGACACTCAGTCAACGTTGCTCAAGCAGCAGTTCACCATAATCAGAAGCATCTGGATGCTGATGGTGACCACTTTGAGCACCTCTTGTAATTGCTGAAGTCAGACGTGACTTCTATTCATCTTTTGGTATCAGTATATATTGAGTATTACAATTTTAATAGTTTTTCCCTTTCTTAAAATGTGTATACATTGTTTTGGCACCATCTGTATATTTGGGGGGGGGGGAAATGCCTGGCACATTAAGTATTTGCCACAAATATTCATTGATTAAATGATTAAGGGAAAAGGCTCCTTTCAGAAAGACTTATAGTCATCTTTCATTGCTCATGGCCTTATGCAATTACAAAAAATTCTTCTTAAAAAAATACTATCGGGCCAGCCGAGTGGCTCAGTTGGTTAAGAGCTCGCTCAAGAGTTTGAGCTCTGAGCAACAGCGGTTCGAGTCCAGCCCGAGCTGAGCAGCCACTGAGCTGCCAACAGGTGGCAGGATGGCTCAACTATAAAAATAAAAAAATTTAAAAAATAAAAAAAATACTCTCAAATAGAGAAAGCACCATTTCTAAGTCACATATAACTTGTTCCTTTTTTGTATCTTTCCTGTTCTTTGCTTTTTAGCTTGAACACAGTAGATATCATTACTCTATGCTTGTGAACTTCCTGGTTGAAAAATATACTGAATTGTTCTATTTATGCTTAAAAGTTTTGATCTCGGGCCAGCCGAGTGGTGCATTGGTTAAGCGTTGGCTTGGGACGCCAGCTCTGAGCACCAGGGCCCGGGGTTTGGATCCCACATGAGGGCCAGTGACGCTGCACCCTCTACAGCTAAGTGAACAATGGTGAACAATGGCTCGACCTTGAGCTGGGCTGCTGTGAGTCGTTGGCGATGGCGTAGGCTGCAGTGGAGTTGCAGTGGGCTGCTGTAAAGCTACCGTGAGTGGCATGAGCGGCCTGCAGCCAGTGTGAGCTGCCAAGAGACGCCGTGAGCGGCCGTACAGTGGCAGGCGAGTGACTGCCTCACCCGGGAAGAGCACAATGATAATACCAACATGGGCCAGTGAAGCGACATCCTCCACAACTAGACTGAAGAACAAAAAAGGACAGCAACTTGTCTGATCCTCTTCCCCGATTCCCCAACGCTGTTCCCCTCCCCCAATTCCCAATAAAATCTTTAAAAAACAAAAAATTTTTATCTCTACAATTCATAAAAATTGATTTTCATAGATTATCCTATATTTCAAGATAACCTTTGTCATAAACAATTTATTTTGAAGCCTCATCTATTCCTAATAAAAATGTGAATACCTTTTACCTTTTTTACCTATCATACATTAATTAAAAATAACCCTATTTTACATTTAATAAAATCTCTCTAGCTCAACCTTACTTTCTATTATTCTGACACTCAAAAACACAATAAAATGAAAACTGATAAAAATTAGGTTCAACAAGTTCTTTGTAATGTAAAGAAGAAGTCTGTAAGAAATCTATCTTGCACCCTTTTCAAAGGGGATTCACTAGCTAAATAATTAACAGAATTTCATTAGAAAGTAGCCAGCCAATATAGCATAGACTTATAAAGAGTATTACAGTTCATTTTTGTTCCTTGAAGTCTATCATCCCTAAAACCATGATTTCTATAGAAGCACGTAGGAAGTGTTTGTGTATCAGGAAATACTGATAGGTACCTGATTCTACAAATCTCTTACCACATTTGTAGACTGAAATAAGTAAAACTGATAATGAATACATTAAAGGCACCCCCCCCCTCCATTTCTGGGGTCAAACTTATCTATTTAACTGAATTAAGGGCTTCTCTTTTTCATTATTTTTAAAGATAATCATTAGATTGCTGTCCTGTAGTTAATGATAAATTTACTTTTTTTTTTTTTTAAGATTTTTTTATTGGGGAATTGGGGGGATGGGAACAGACAAGTTGCTGTCCTTTTGTTCTTCAGTCTAGTTATGGAGGACGTTGCTTCACTGGCCCAAGTTGGCACCATCATTGTGCTCTTCCCGGGCAAGGCAGATCAGTCGCCGGCTTCTGGGCGGCTGCTCATGCTGGCTGCTGACCATACACCGTAGCCCGTGGCAACCCACTGCACCAGGGGCTGCAGCCTACGCCATCGCTGGCTACTCACAGCAGCCCAGCTCTAGGTTGAGCTGTTGTTCAGCATCTTAGCTGTAGAGGGCAGTGTCACTGGCCCTCATATGTGGGAACCGAACCGGGGCCCTCTGGCGTCCCAAGCCAGCTCTTAACCATTGCACCATTCGGCCGGCCCACTTAAATTTCAATAGATATGAGCTCTCATACCTCTAATGTTACTGTACTATACAAAAAGTAAATATTTTCAACAATTTTTTTTAAGTAGTTGGTTTTATTTACTGGTTAAAAAAAAAAAGACTGCATGAGAGTTCATTTTTCCACAACTTATCAATGAAACCAAACAGAATGTGTTACTAATACATATACCCTTCCAAACTTTCAGAGCTGGCTTTGTAATGTAATTTTCATACTTTCCCATTAACTTGTTTGTAATGTCAACAAATTTTTGCTGTTAATAATATATGCATAATCACTACCTTAAGCTCAGAAATATAGTCAACAATGATTAACTTATACAAAATAACTATGGTTCATACTGCAGGTATTATCTTCTAGCAAAAAATAATCATCTCCTAAATTTCATTTGTAAAATATGTATAGTTTTCAAATACCACAGTTGCAAATTTTGAAATGCTTTAAACAAAATTAGAACTTATGGAACTATTATTGGTGAGGTTTGCTGATAGGTTTTAAGGGGGAATAGAAAAATATGATGGAGAAATGTATTTTCCAATGCAAATGTTTTGTTATGAGAGTGATTAAGAATACTTATGAATCTGCAAATACAACACTTCATTTGCTATCAAATATCCAAAAAAAGATATATAAAGTTTGAAAAACTGTAGCAGTAACATGTAAAATCATTATATATAATCTCCATGCATTAGAAAAACTGAATGATTACCTTTATTAGATTATAAGGGGTATTAGTACTTATTTTAATAAATAAGAAACTGTGTTTTACATTATATATGTAATACAAGCAAATTTTAGAAAATATGAATAATGAGAGAAATTAGAAAGAAAAAAAATGGTACACTGTACCACCAAACATTACATCCATCATTAAATTTTGACACATTTCCTTCCAGTCTTTCAAATATGCATAGTTTTGTTTTTATACACACACACACACACACACACACAGAGCCATTGTGCCATTTATACAACTTGTATAAAGGCAGACATATTATAAACACATACAGATCACCACTGCATGGTAATAGCGTCTTTGTCCCAAACTATATTTTACATCTTCTATAAAATTTAGGCCAATTAAAGTTATTAAACACAGTCACTCTAACAAAAATATATATTCTTTGTTCATTTTCATATACTCTATAATTACATACATTTCTAACTATATGCTTATATATATTGATCATAACATATATAGAAATGTGTATGGCTATACAACTATATGCACCTCTAATTAACTAAACATTTTTTAAATTACTTACCTTTATTGTTGTTCTCTAAAAGTACCCTAAAATGAATACGACCAATTTCTTTTTAACTGAGAGAAGTGCTCTCAAAATTGCTAATACTTTCCCTTATCAGTCTGATAAAATGTTGGCAGCTTAACATACTCTGGATTTAGTAATTCATCATATTTCCTTAAATGGAATTTATCTCTCAACAAGATAATATGCATTTGGAAAACACTGATTATGTTTAATAAAAAGTGAATGGATGTCAGAGAATATTCTGCTCTGCCTAATGAAGCTTTAGAGATTAAGTCTAATTATCACTGATACAAAACTAAAAATCCTTTATGTATTGAACAGCAATTAGCATTCCTCTCAGAACAAAAATCTATTGATCTTAAAAACAAAGATATCTTTGGCATAAGTAAGACAAGTAAGGATTTGATAACAAGAATGAAAAGATTAAAAATTGAGCATTTTTAAGTAAAATTATGATTGCCTTCTAATGTTCTGTGACTAAAAAACCAATCCAGTATATAAAGAGTGTGTAAAATAACACTATGGTTCTAAAACTCCGAGAATCTGCTTGGTGACAGATTTAGTCTAAGTTACACTCTTTTTTTTTTTAAGTTTTAAAAATAGAAAAATCCTCAAATATATTTCCATAAAGAAGTTAAACCTCAGATAAATACATTTTCACATTTCAGAATTACCAATAAAGGGACAAGTAGATCTGGACATAACTTGTTCCTTAAAAAATCATGGACACCAACGAAAGGCAGGTTATACAATGAATGAATGCAAAACAACATTGTCAGACACCTCTAGTTCTCTTTATGTTCTGCTGGGTTGAGGCTATGTAATCTTGGAAAAAATTCCCTTAATCTTTGAGCTCTCAAAATAAACCTCTGGCAGAATGAGTAATGTCTTTTCTCTTTCTATAACTATAAAATTAGAGGGTAAGACAGGATGGAAAAGCCTGCCTATTCACAACAGAAAATACTAATTGCCAGAAAAAAATTCTTTCTGGTTATAATGGGCCAAAAGGAAGAAAGGTTCAATCAAGAAAATATCAACTTCAGTTGGGTGAGCATTTTAACCTTTTGGAAGATTTTCATGCATACGTTCTCATTTTAACTTCACCATAATCCTATGAAACAGAAGTAAAATTGTTGTCTCTGTTTTGCAAGTAAAGAAATTGAGGGTAAAGGAGGCATTATTTTGTTATTGTTTGAAGTCACAGAAATATTTTACGGATTAGCAAGAATCTAGGTCTTCTCACTCCTTAACTAGGACCTTTTAGTGGAGTTGATAAAGTGAAAATAAGCATATGCAACTGAATCCAAGTAAGAAACAAAGGCAAAATATTAAAGAGAAAATATAGGAAATGAGGTCTAGGTGACGGGTTCTTTGTTCTGATTAATGAGGTTGTACACTTTACCCTCAAGCTCAAAGGGAACTGTGGTGATATTTTCAGAAGTGTGTAAAATTAACTTAAAAATTCAATTTCTGCAAAAAGCAGAAATTTCACTTACCAAATACTAAGGAAATTCTGCCTCTCCCCGCAAATGATCAAACTTGTGAAAATGGATCATGTCGCATGGCATAATCAAATAATAAGATCTTTCCAAAAAACTAAGGCATATTTGTCCTCTTTTGGTCTGATTTATAATAACATCTTTTTCCTATTCAAATTCATTTTTAAAAAACCGTTTACCTTTCCGGAAATTAACACTTTCCTATATTTATATTTATATTTCCTATATTTCCCATGAACATGCAGATACTTTTATACCTGTATAAACTAAAATTATTGACATCATTAATAAACAGGAAAAAGTTTACTTAAAATATCTGAAAAGATCCATTACGCCAAAGTTCCCTGTTACTGTAACAGCAAACTGAGGCCTACGTGAGTGTTTACCACAAAGGTTTATGTATAGCTATACAAATTAACTGACAAAAGGCAATGTTCCAGAGTGTAGTGAAATTTAATTCATTCAGGTTATGGTACTACTTTTTGGTTCAAAGACTATACTTTTTAAAAAGTGGATACCTGCGGTCCATCTCTGGCTTCATAGAAGTCACCCACTCTTATTTTTGCACTGAAGCTGAAATTGTCCCTTGAGATATCCATTATTCCATTTCTGCTGAGATACTGAAAAAATCACATATTTTTCCACTTCAGGTTTTAATAATTACAACCCAGCCTTGATGTATAGCTAGCTATCTTCAGGAGACTAATGTTTTGCATATTCTATCAAGGGGCTATGGATTTTATAGGAGATAGATTTAAGTTACATACATTAGTTCCATACAGAGAATATTTTGCATCGAGGAACTTTATCTGAGCAAGCAGAGCACTTTTTTTCATAAGCATGCCTAATAGGCACCAAATGTATGTTATTTGGTGAAAGGTATGTACCTTTATTACTTCAGGGTACTGCCTAAGTTTCTTTCCACATGGAGCATAATATGCTACTTCTCCTTGAAGGCGCCCTCCAAAGTTTCTTATTCTTGTCTCTCTCTGCCAGCTACACATAATAGAAATGAGGGTTATAACATACTCAATTTAAGAAAACTTATAAAAATTAAAAAAAAAAAAGTTGAGAACACGTCTTTAGAAAATATAAAAACTGCTATGAAAACAAATATAAACTCCAATCATAAGACTCAGATACATTAACTGTTAAAATTATTTCAGTTTTTAGCTAAATAATTCAACTAAAAATCAAAGACTCAAGTTACAAACACTAAACTCCATTAAATTTTTTAGAAATCATAACTGGTATTACTTTGGCTATTGAGACATATTCAATAAAGTGTCAATGTGTGCTGATTTTTTTATAGGTGACAAGCTTTAATTGAGAAGAATAAAGTAAACCTAGCTTTCTGCTTTGGAGGATCATGTACTTCCAGTGTGAAAATTCTTAGTTCCAATTAATCCATTTCACCCAATCTCTGGTCAAGTCCATCAGTTTGACCCACAATGGCTTTCCCTGTCATTTAATTCTATCTTCACAAAAACTTGACCCTCTTAACCGTGTCTTCGCCCTTTGCCAAATGATTTGCTCTTGCTTCTTTTTCAGTCATATTCCCACCTGGCTGCATCTTATCCCAGCTCTACCCAACAGCAGTTGGCCTTAATTTCAGTTTTCTGACATACTAACCTCTTTGCCCTTTCTTCTAGCTCTTTTGCACTAATAAATACTATGCAGTAGTTTCATTACTTTGATTAATAGTAGAGAATGAGAAATCAAACATGCATAAATATGTGGGGGAAAAGCATACCCATATTCCAAAGGAATACGCAGTTCACGTTCATCTGTTACTCTTCTTCTTTTGGAAGTGCCTTCAAGAGAATTCAACCAGTTAACATCAGATTAGTTTACACAGATGTCAATGTTTTGATAGTTTTGAAACTTTTCTTTATATAAAGTATCTTAATGACTTGGATTAGTGTTATTTCTACAACTTGTGCATTATTTTTAGATGATTTTCAACCAAACATTGTATAAAGTAGAGGATTTCTTTTTTTCTTCCGTCTACTTGACAGAAAAAACTGATCTTTCTAAAGACAGGACGATGCAAGGTAAAAATATATAGCTTTCCTCTCATTTTGTTATTAAAAAATATCTAAAGAAGTAGGATGAGAATAGTAGAGGTTTCAGAAAACAATGTACAGTTGTTTTCTCTGAAAATGAGTTTTAAGATGCTAAAAAAATTTCAACAGCTGGCTAGTACATTTAAACATAATATAACATCTATGTTTATATAAATCCACAGTCAAAAACACCACTAGGTCTTTTAATTCATCTAAAGTACAAAGGAATCAGATTATATGTAAAATTTTTCATAGACAACAACTAAGTTTCACAAATACAAACACGTACATTTTAAATTAGAAGAATATCACACTGGCTTGTGGTAAATGAAAGCAAAACTAGAAATTTCCAAGAAAAGAGTGGAATAAGTAAAACAACACAGTATTTCACTATTCACCTCTATATTTTTTTAGCTACTAAAATGAGAATTGAGAATAGTTTCAGAATATTAATGTAAAAACTTGTAAGGAAGACCTCTAGAAGTTTCTAAAAGGTCAAATAGAAAAAAAAGATGTGGTGTGTTAAAGGGATACTAATGCTACTCACTAAGTGTAAATGACACTGGCTCTGTGTTGGGCAGATATGCAGTTGTATCTTAAGTAACCAAGTGAGCTCATTTTTATCAAGTACAGAAAAGTACACTGTCCATCCAACACTAAATTCTAGAAGCATAAACTAAACATAGAAGCAGGCAAGTATTCGAAATCAAGAGCAGTCATCATGCAGGTTCTTAAATTGGAAGCACAGAGAATAAAAATGGTAATGGGTCATACCCTTTGAAAATACATGCTGACCCTTTCATAGCCAACCTAAAATCTAGCCGTAACACTTGATTCCAATGAGGTTGTCCTCAGAACACTGCATAAATAAGAATTCTTGCTATGGTTTGCCTTCTACTTTACAATAATAAAAATAAAGTGTAGGTACCAGAGTGTGGACTTGAAGTAAGTGTGGAAGAAGGTGTGCCAAGAAAAGCAGGTGACTGGGATTCAGAACATAAGGCAGCAGGAGCAGAGCCTGGGGCTTTTGCTATGTGGAGGTTACGAGGTGTTGAGTGAGCTGTGAGACTGATGGAAGGGCTTTTGACAGAGGAGGTGGTTTTATTCAGTTTCATTGAAGTTTTCTCTCCTTCAGTATCACTATCTGATTCATCTTGGTCTTTATCATCATCATCATCATCTTCTGATCCTTCTGTATCTGATTCTGAATTACTATCTGATTCTGGGAAAAGAAGCATTTGTATATTATAACTAGATAATCACCAACAGTTTGCAATTTGTATCTAAATGGAATAGTTCAGGAATCAGCATCTGTGAATGAGAACTCAAATGAGCCACCTTCCTGAAGAGTAAATGTAAAAATTACTATCTTACAAGCGATTTGAGTACAATGTATGCAGGCTATAAGTCCTCAAAACTTCATTAATAGTATCCATTTTACTCAAAAATTTAATCATAAAACAGGTCTTCTCATTTGTCACTATTCACATGATGCGTTCTGCTTAGCAGCTTCAAATCACTTTTAATTTAATGGAGAAACTAAAGTGCAGAGGGAATATAATTGACTATTGAAATTAATAGATCCCAAAAGCTTAAGAAGTATATAGTAGGTTCAGCAGGAGAATGGGAAGAATGGGGCTATCACGTCCTTTCACCTGGACTTTGAGATACAAGAAAAACCCTTCTGGGGGAGATGCTTGGCTTCATTGGCTTCAGTTTTTCTGTGCCGATGTGAGACTTCATCAGGCTTCACAAAAGATTAGGATTACAGAAATAATTGTAAGAGATAATTTAGTGATTTCGTAATTCAAGTTTGTTCTAGCAATGTCCTATAAATGTATCCACTCCTACGGATATGTCAAGTCTATTCCTGGATGAAACATATTAAACATAGGACTGATATTTGTACTTAATGGTTTCCAGAACAACAGCTTTTGCAGAATTGGGTTTTGTGTAGTATGATCTGACTATGTTAAACTTCATTATAAAAGTTGTCTTTGAAAGTTTGTTAATATTGACATTCATTATCTATCATGTAAAGTTGTATTTATGGGAAAACCAGGAAAAAAAAAACATCAGGAAAAGTTGTTCTTACCCCGAGCAAGGAGGTTGTTTTTACCTTTACACACTTTAATTGTACGACTGACTATATTTTCCTATTTTTATTGGAAGCTAGGAAATGTACAGTTGGGTTTGTGGCTGACCAGTCACAAACCCAAAAACTTTTACAATATGTATTTTATCTTTGTATTTAAAATTTAAGCTATCTTAGATTTTATGTTTTCAATCCTCTGTTGTACAGGAAGGAGGCTTAAAGGGAGGAAAAATAAAAAGAAGTGAATAAAAAAACCCCACAAAAACCCAAAATCTAGAAACGGATATCAAAATAAAGTAGGGGTACTCTATGTTATTAAATAAATTCTGTGTTACTAATCGACATTCACAGGAATTTAGGTTTTTAGTACTTTCTGAATGGCTGTGACTACAATTTTACCTTTATTAAAAATATATAGCGACACATTTTAACAAGTAGCAGAAAAGAGGAAAAAAAAGGACAAATGAGAGATCTTGAATTAAATAAAAACTAAATCTGTGAAATTATTTCTTAATTCATGAGTCATTTATATTCACTTTACAGTTATTATTTGTTTAACGTTAAATGAATAACGAAGCTGAGAATTTAACTTGAGATTTCCAATCTCAGTTACTCCTATTTTACCAGCTCACCACAGAAACACATGCAGCTGCATGAAACAGCGAATGACAATGATTGTAAGACTGTGAATGAAGAAACTCTTTAAAAACATTTTGGCTCAAGAGCAGTCAGAGAAACACTTTAAATTTTAAAACAGAAAATAACCTGATTGGCTGTCATCAGATTCGTCATCTTCATCATCTTCCTCATCTTCTTCTTCATCGTCTTCCTCTTCATCTTCATTGGAATCTTCAGAATCTTTACTGCTGGGAATGTCTGAATCTGTTCCTCGAAACTGTTCCACTAACGATTTTGCAGGATGAGAGTGATGCTGGGCTTTTCCTGTGGTCACGTTATTGCCTGAGGCTTTTTCCTTCCCCTGACCAAGCAGGATGGGAGAGGCTGAGGGCATTCCAGTTGTCTGACTGCCAGGGGTCCTTCTTCCACCTGTACTCAGATTTACAGGTGAGGAAAAAGGGGTGCCACTTGCCGTAGCAATGTTCTCATTCATCTTACTCTGCATCTTAGTTTTGGTAGTAAGCGCGAGAGGGGCTTCTTGAATGACACTTTGAATAACTCCATTTGGTTGGTGATTACCTAAAAGTGCATTTGTCAAGAATGGATTAGGGTGGTTGTTTTCTAATGTCTGTTTTGGATGTGCTGGTGAACTAGAGGTTCCTTTTGGATTTGACAAAGCTGCAATAACCTTCTTCAGGCTCTTAGACGACTCCTGCTTCTTTAACTGCGCTGGAAATGTCTGTTTATATTGTTCCTGTTGAAACGCAAGTTAAAAAACAATATGAGAACAAAGATTACTTTTATTTGCCTTCAGTATCTGACAACAGCTGCTCATACACAGGTTTAAATAATGATATACAGGCGCTGTAAAGGCCATGGCAGTGATGACCAACTGCTTGCTAAACTTGGCTAGACACAATGTATTTAAAATCTAATTAGGCTTTCCCCCTTAAGACATGTTAACTGATTGTCCCCCCTCACTTTACTACTGCTCCCCTTTTCTCAATAATCCCAGCCTGAAACTCTGAAATCATCTTTTTTTCTTTTTTCCAAGCCAGCCATATTACTATGTCTTTTGGATTCTTTCCTTAAAATATTGCTCAAATTGGTATTCCTTTACCATCATTTCTTCCCATCCAACTCTCACCGTGTGCTATACACCAATGCCAATTTTATCTTAATATAAGTCTAATTTTATTACATTAGCTCCGTGGTCAAAAGCTTTCATGCCTCCTTCATCATTGCCAACATTATAAAAAAGCCTAAATACTTATTTAAATTACTTTCCAAGTTGGCACTTATATACCTTTTTAGGCTAACTGGACTATTTGTCATGTCCTGTGCATGTCATACTATCACCGCTTCCACATTTTGCTATAACTATTTTCTCTGCATGAAATGTTCTTCCCTTACAAATTTTAAGCTGATGAAATCCTGTCCATTTTTCAAAACCCAACCCAAGAAGCTTTCTGTGTCTGTCCCAGCCAGAAGCACTCACCTTGGTTTAAAACACTTCTGCTCTTGAATTATTATGTGATGTTGGCAAGTGGCTTAACCTCTCTGAGGCTTACTTTCTTTATCTCACATAGTTTCGTAAAGATTATATAAGTTTATACGTGCAGAAAGGCTAGCTTGGCTACATTTATTAAGCAAGTGTTTAATAAGTGATTTTCTAAAACACAGTCATAAAATTCTTTAAATAAGATACATTTAAGAAACTTAAAATATAAAGAAACCTTTCATAATGCAAATACTTCTTGATGTGACTGTAAATTCATTTATCTGAAAAGTGGAATATATATTAATAACAATTAAAATAGCACCCAAAATGTAATTTTTAATTTGCCTAATTTACTAGTGTAGAATCAATAATGTGATGCTACTAATAATACCTCCTGGTGATCGAACAGTGAATTACAACTCATCACATGCATGATATTATGACACCATTGGTCATTCCATTGAGATCAGTGGTTCTCACATCTGGCTGCACATTAAAATCACCTGAGATGGTTTTTAGACATGCAATACCTTAGTCTCAACACAAGAGATCCTTATTTAATTGTTCTGAGGTGGTATTTCTTTTTTAAAGTTTTCCACATGATTCTATTGAATACTTAGGCTTGAGAATTACTCATTTAGATTCTCAAAAAAGCCTAGTTTGTTCTAGTCATTTTTCTTGGACCTTATTCTTACAGTCTTCACAGTAAAATAAGAGTGAATAGCCTAGAACACTGTGACTTTTTTTGAGAAAGAAAGGCAGCATATCATAGTGGTTAAGAAAAAGAACTCTTAGTACCACACTACGTAGGTTTGAATTCTAGCTCCATCACTGACTACCACTGTGATCTTGGGAGAGTTATTTAAGTTCTATGTATCTCAATATGATCATCTGTTAATAGTCATAATAACATTAGTAGCACTAATGAATCAATGCACGTTCAGCACTTAAAACAATGGCTGGCAACTAGTAAGAGCTCTACCAGTGTTATCTAATGTTTAGGATGCCTAATGATAATTTTGTAACCAAAAGACAGGATACTGTGTTCAAAGATAGTATTTTTTCTTTACTCTAGGCTGGTTCTAGAATAAAAAGCACTGATCATTTAATTACTAGAATTCTACTGGACTTGTGGATGTAGACTACACAGTAATATAAAATGAATAGCAACAAAATAAAGATAAAATATTCTCTGATGAGTGGGTCTGGTTTTGTGTAAATAAAACTTACTCAAATATTTTGTATTTCATATAATTCACTAAGAATGGCGAAGGAAAATGAATCTTTATAAAGGATTTTTACACTTAAAATTGCTAAATTATAGGACAACAGAGGTAAATAACTCAAGAATTCATTTCTTTAAAAAAAGAATATCTTGATATTAGAAAAAAAGGACATTGATTTTAAATAAAAGTAATTGTCAAGTATGTCTATTCAAACACTTTTCTCTCCTTATTGCTAAATCATTAAACCAGGGGGAAAAGACATGATTCTGTTGCCAAAAATATATTAAGCAGATGTATGTGTAAATAAATACAAAATCAGAGAAATTTAGCTTTCTGATATGCATGTTTGATTCCTGGAGACAAAGAAAGTATAAAGATAAGAGTAGAATCTAATTTAAACCTACATATTGTTGGATTATATAAAAGCTCTTTTTTGAATAATAAAATGTTCTATGAATAACTTTTAACTCACCCGTTTGGATCGCAATTCACTGGTCAAAGAACTAGATTCTTCAGAGGTATTTTTATTCCCTGCTTTAAGTACGTCAGGAGAAGGAACTATGAGTTTCATGTAAGTTTCCTTTTTGGCTTGGTTTACCAAAGATAAAGGTTTCACATTGGACACCAATCCCGTAGACTGTATTACACTTGTATGTTTGTTCACAGATTCCTCCTTTGCCTGAGAGCTTTGGAAAATAAATGGAAGCTGCTGTGACAAAACCTGAGGCTGCTTCTGCTGGGATTGGAATGATGAGTGAGTCTGGGATTCAGACACAAGAGGTAATGGCTGGTGTAGTCTTTTTTCCTGGGCTTTTTCAGTTGTTTTCTGTCCATCTGCTTTTGGGTCTGAAATACCATGTAATAGCACCTGCAAATAAAAGTTAAAAGTCACCATCTATTAAAACAAAGAACATTCAGCAGTAAAACTTGGAGAGGAAAAAAAGGGAACTTTAAAAAGTGTTTCTAATGACTAATGATAGATCTATAAGGCTCACAAGACCTATACTAAATGTTTCTGTAAAAATGACTCCATCTCCTCTTTTTCCTTCTTTTGCAAAAGTAAGAACTAAAGGCAATAATTAAATTTAAACTTTACAAACTTCGAGAGTCAAGATAAATCAGTTAATCCCTAAATATGAGTAATGTGTGGATACTGCCAAGGGAACTATTTATACCTGGTTGTTACTTTTATGTTGTGCTTCACTCTCTGAATCAGAATCATCATCTTCACTCTCTTCAATACTTTGATCTTCTTCTTCTTCGTCTTCCTCTAGGTCATCTGAATCACTGCTACTAAGGCCTTCACTGGAGGTGTCTGATGACGTGCCCGAATCACTATCGCTGTTGCTAGAACTTTCCACAGCTTTCTTCCTTGGTTTCTGGACAAAGACAACATTTTCACCAAGACTTTAGTTTTAGAAAAAATTCAAGTTTCAGTAAGAAGTATGCTCTCTTCATTTTCAAATGATATTTTCAATATCAAAATGTAATTTCAGGAAAAAGGGAAAAGTCACATGTTGTACTGATCAACAATCAGATCAAATTAACTCATCTGATAGGAATTCTCTGATAAATGTACAAGCAGAGTATTGGAAACATCAATATTACAAAACACAAAGAGTAATTTAGAAAAATAGTTATTCCAATTATGATAAGGAACACATACACTGAAGCTCTATATTTAGTTTTAGTCTTCTTTCTTTATGCAGATAGGGAGTTAGCAGCCCAATATTCACATATAGCATGCCAAACACACCTTTCTTGGCACTAGACTACAATGATGTCAAAGACAGAGTCCTTGCCTTCAAGAAACATATTCTAGTGGTGGTGTCAGTGGTGATAGTACAGTAGGCAGATGACAAAAATAAAAGCAAATAATTCCATACAGTAATAAGTGCTATAGAAAAGATAAGATAGGTAGCAACAGATTTACAAGCTGCTTTAATTAGGATCAAAGAATTTAATTTTTTTATTTTTACATCAAAACCACATAGAAAAAAATGATAGATTAATTCCTGAAACACTTAAGAAAATCCAAAGGCTGGTAGAAGAAACATTAAATTGCTTTATGCGAAAAATTTGGGGTTTAAAAGAACAGACCATAGTAGTGTATAAAAAGAGGAACAAACATGAGATGATTTATAACTAAATAACTACATAACAATGAAAAAGTTAAAATTTTGCCAACACGAAGGCTGAAAAGGAGAAATATTGAAATGATAGAGCAATAGACTGAGTACAATCCAAGGTTACTTAGGAACATTTCAAAAGCATTTACTGATAGATAAAATAAAGAACAAAATACAGAAAAGGTAATAAATTATAAAAATCATGAATTACAAAAGCTATGGTCTTGCCGGAAATATGGGCTTTCATGACTATTGGGCTGGGGAATGGAAGACAATAATACACCTCCTTCAACAGGAAGCCAAGCCGAAGCCACAGTTACAGACCGCAAATCCATTCTGTTTCCTCTGTACCTTCTGAAATTCCATTTACATTAAGTAAAATGCATATGAGTGAGGAGAGACACTCCTGCTGTTTTATTCTGCTTTCAATGGTACTCTGTGTTAAATGCTCCATACAAGTAACTAACTATTAATGCTTCCTCCAGAGACAAGCTTCAGTAAGCCCACTGGTAGTCACCATCATTCCCTGAGCTACCTTTTTCTCTCACAGTGAAACAGAGAGTGAGGAGGACCCGACTTGAAATAGTGTGGGAACCACAGGATGAGAGAGACCAAAGGGAAACAATAGTAATATTAAGCCTACCACTTATTCGTTAGGGAAACAGCTCCTTCTTTGCAACCAAAATCTGTGGTGGGTGTAGAAGCACCTGCAGCAAGACTATGAAAATCATAAGGACTCGAAACTGAAGTTACCACTTTGGGTTTTCAGTGTGGGCTGAGAAAGGAAATAAGTGAAGGTGCTACAGTGATTTAGCTGAAAAAACTAAACTCCTACTCCAATGCCCAAGTACTCTGTAGATTTTTTTATTTAAAGATGGAATGAGAAATGGGGCCCAGCTCAAGAGTGGGTCTAGAGGTGCAGGTTCTAAAGCTTTGTAGTGTGAGATAGTCACTTGCGGAAATTGCCGCAACCCGCAGGTCCCTGGGTCCCGATTCAAACCGGGCACAGGGATCTGCAGTAACAAGCACTTCGTGTGATTCTGGGGCAGGTGGTTTTGCAGAGCATGCACCGACAGTGTGCAGAGCCTGTGCTTTATAAAGCAACTAAGGTAGACCCCATTAAAGAAAAAATAGGCGTGAGAACATGAGTCCAAATATTAAAAAAAAGAGAGAAAAATGAGTTTCTATTTCACCAGTGTCATCTCCTTAGTCCTTATTAGTGTGTGTGTGTGTGTGTGTGTGTGTGTGTAGCTAGTTCTTTTATATTCAGACACAATTAAGTAGTATGTCTATTTTCTGTCATTTAAACATTTAAAAACGAGTCTTCTTAGATTCATCAAAAAATGATCGAAGAGCTTATTAATCCACACCCCCATCCAATCTGGGAAAGCCTTTCAGAACTCTCTCCTTGCTTATTTCACTGTATACTTATTTCTCCCAATAACAAAGCAAACACATTTTCAAGGCCATTATGTACCAGGCATAGCTGCTCTAGTCTCTGGGGACACAAGCGTGTGACAAACAGACAGCTGCTCTGCCTAGTGGGAACAGGGTGAAGAGACTCAGCAAACAATATAAGTAAGTGTTTTTAGTGATAAGGACCACGACTAAAACAGGATAACTGGATAGATAGTTGTGTTGGGAGTGGGTGGGGTGAAGATTTATTTAGATGTAGTTATCAGGCAAGACCTTTCCGAGCTGGGACCTAAATAGAGAACAAGAGGCAGTCATCGAAAGACAGAAGAGAAGAGCGTTTCAAGACATGGGAAACAGCAAAGGAAACAAGTTTGACGTGTTCAAAGAATGGAGAAGTCAGCTAGAGCAGCTATGGCCCAAGGCACACGCGACAGCCACAGGAAGAGAGGTTGGAGGGCTGGCAGGGCCAGACCAGACAAGGTTTTGGAGGCCGTGGCAAATATTTTATCCTGAGTGAGACAGGAAAGTAATGCAGGGAGTGCTACCACATGGTATCTTAAAACCATAAGAAAAAAAAAAATTATGTTTTAAAACATAGCATTTGTTTTGCCTGCTGTGGTAACAATAATTTGTATGGAAGCCGGAATGGAACTTATTCAACCTTGAGTTGTTTTATTTTTATCCTCAACAGGCTGTATGTTTGTGTATTTTAGTTTGTGACTTTGTTTAATTTAAAATATCTATATTTATTCTAAATATGCACGCAGACTCAATGAGGGAATTGGACTTAATCAGTGATTTTCAATGAACAGTATGGAGATGTGTAGCACTGCCCCTCAGGAGGGATTATCCAAATTAGCTGAAGAACATTTTTTTCAAACTAGACATGAAAAGGACTGATGAAGCAATTTTTAAAAAGCTTTTAAAACTGAAAATACTGGGTAAAAAAAGTATAGGATTTTCCTCTTTCGTACCAATGCCCCTCATCTCCATTTTACTTAAGCAACCAAGTACTACAAGTTCATGCCAGATCGTGTATTAGCCAAAGGTGCTCTCCTTCTGAAGTCCCGGGTTCTAGGAACCCTCGCTTTGACAGACAATCTCTCTCTAATGTTATTTCTATTAGATGTATAAACACTACCACGCTACCTCAGAATCGATCTCTATATCATTAAAGAGGTGCCTCTGTCAGTTTTTACTACCTGCTGCCAGAAGTAGTTTTTCCTTTAACAGCACTGATGCTGCTTTAGAATGTCAGTGTAGATTCCTTGTTAGACCTGAGGACAGGGAAGGTCTTGCTCGATACCTTGTACAGTGTAGAGGTACTGGAGATTTTAGATTTTTTCTGTGTTATGGTAGCACTACTTCTAATAGGTAGGACAGTATAAGGTTTAAAAACATGGGCATTGAACTTTTAGAAATACATATAGAAATATATCCGATGACATGATGTCTGGGATTTGGTTCAACATACTAAAGGAGTGAGGAACGCGTCTAACATGCATAGCAGCTGACAGCAGCACAGACAGGCCCTCAGAGCTCACACTAATGGGATGCCCTTGAAACAAATCATAAAGAACCAAGAGGGAAGAGCAAAGGTGGTGAATGTGACCCTGGAAGCAAATAACCAAGTGTCTTTGATCACATTTGCGGAGTGCTCAGTGGGGTGGCTTGGCGGAGGAAACGGAATGCTTATCCTGGGGCCTCAATGCAGTCCTGTTGAGTTTTCGTGATGGGTACCGTGAGGCTTCTTGGTTTACCAGATGACCTTCCCCAGACCCTCATATTTCTTGCCGTATTTTGGAAAACACTAATTTTCTATTGAGAAAGGAACTGCAACATCTAGAGGAAATATTTCTATGAAATACACTGGGCAAAGGGGAAAAAAATCTTTATTTGGTCCATTGGTCCTGGAAAATATATGGAGCTTTGATGCCGTCTTGAAAAAGAACAAGGACAAATTGATGAAATAGTTCCTTAGGATTAAAAATTACAGCCTGGGAGGCTTGTTCAGATTTAAAGTCTGGATCAATGCTACTTGCAGTCAGTGGCTGCCCATACCTTGCTCCTCGTGCTGTGGTGTGTTTAGAAGCTTTCCAGACCCCTTGATAGTGAAGCTGAGATGGTGGAGAAAGTGATCTGTGCAGGATCACGAACTTCTGATGCTCCTTCCCCAGAAAAGCAGGCCCCAAAAGTGGCTTTTATAAAATGTAGATGAGAAGACACTGCTCTAATTATTATCTTTCTTTCCAGAATGTTAGCAGTAGCTGCTATGGCTTTAATTCGGAAGACACCAAGGCTTCTCAATCAAGAAGAAATTACAAATAAGACCAAATTCACTAATATGGGTGCACTTACTGGAAATTCTGAACATAATGTGTAAGTTCACACAGCTGGAGGTATTGAAGCTTACTTGGTTGAGCGAATGAAACCTAAACTCATTCAACATAAATGTGGTGGCCTGGATTTAATAATGGCATGAGGAAATCCAAAGGCTGACAGTGAACAAATTATTGGAGTGGATTTACCAGGTGTGATCTGCACACCCACCCTACTCATACCACTTCTACAGCAGATTTCGTGAGGCAGAAATCACATTAGCAATTTGAACGGGGAAATTTTATTATAAAGAATTATTAATAGGAACAGAAGATGAACTAAGAGGGATTAACAGACCCCAAAGAATACTGGATTGGCAAATGTATGGAATAGCCACTTCCTGTATGTAGAGCTGAGGTAGAGTACTTAAAGATAAACTTGGAAGAGGGCCTCTCTCCTTCCAAACCCTCACCACCCAGGGCTGAGTTCAGACTTTGTTGGAGGGGATGTGGCTGTTGCCCACTGGATGGCAGAGAAGCTCACTGAGGAATTACAGGTCAAGGCTGGCACACAGGATCACGG
This sequence comes from Hipposideros armiger, assembly GCF_001890085.2. NCBI lineage: Eukaryota > Metazoa > Chordata > Mammalia > Chiroptera > Hipposideridae > Hipposideros > Hipposideros armiger. Next base: position 2,770,194 of record NW_017731380.1, on the reverse strand, counting down.
CCTGCTAGAATGCCAGAAAAACGTGCTGGGAGCCTGCTAGCTGGGGTGACAGTGAGATTAGCTAGAAAGCCACCCAGTGGTGTTCCAGCAAAACTTACTACAGAGGTTCCCCCTTATCCACAAGGGATATGTTCCAACCCCCAGTGGATGCTTGAAACCATGAAATACTACGGAACCCTATTTATACTATGTTTTTTCCTACACATACATTATGATAGGGTTTAATTATAAATTAGCCACCATAAGAGATTAACAACAATATCTAATAATGAAGTAGAATAATAACAACAGACTGTAACAGAAGTTATGTGAATGTGGTCTCTCTCTCCAGTAATTTTTATATTTTTCAGGCCAAATCTATTCCTGAATCTGTGTAACCATCCCTTACTTGAAGTAATAGCTCGGTGTTGCTCATTTCAGAGGATCCCTTGATGAAATCTTTGTATAGACTCCATGCTTTCTGGTGTAACACATAGCCATCAATAAGAACACATTTTCTGTCATGTCTTCCACACACAAATTTAATGCATTCTCATCTTAACTAATCACTTTATCACGTACGGTGGCCGAAACTTCTGCAGTTTGTGGTGCAACAGCAAAACTAGCACAAATTTCTTCTTCCTTCTTTATAGTTCCACGAATAAAAGATTCATTTTACTGTAGCTCTTTAGCAACTTGAGAACATGATGGTTTTTCTTATCAAGTCAAGAATTTTCATCTTTTCACTTAAAGGAAGCACTTTATGGCTTCTCTTTGGCATATCCAAATTGCCAGCATCACCACTCTTGCACATTGGCGCTATTATTAAGTAAAACAAGGGTTACTTGAACACAAGCACTGTGATGCCCTAACAGTCGATCTGATAACCAAGAGGGCTACTAAGTGACTAACAGGCGGGGAGCCTATACAGTGTGGAGATCCTGGACACAGGGACGATTCACGTCCTGGGAAGGATGAAGCAGGACAGGGCAAGATTTCATCACACTACTCACAACAGCACACAATTTAAAACTTACGAATTGTTTATTTCTGGAATTTTCCATTTAATATTTTCAGATGGTGGTTAACCACAAGCAACTGAAACTGCAGAAAGCAGAGTTGTGTGTGGATAAGAGGGAATTAGTGTAACAAGTTGCCCACTGGGATACCAGTGAAATTCGCTGGGTGGTGTACCTGACTGGGTCTCCTACGCACAACTGCGGAAAAGTGGCCAACTGGCAGCCACAGCATAAGAGCAAGAAGAAACAACTGGAACCAGGCACAGAAACCCCTTCTTCTTCTAGTGTCTCTCTAGGACCCCTTATTGACTTGTTCCAAGTGGCAAAAAAGAAAAGGCTGAATTTAGAACTGAGGGGCATTAAATTGATACCCTGTGCCGTCGGGGATATAACAAAATAAAATTGGTCATGAGGTGATAACTGTCGAACACGAATAATGATTACACAGGATTATTATGCTATTCTATCTACTTCATGTATTTGAAATTTTCCATTAATTTGTTTTGCTTTTGTTTTCCTAAAGCATGGACTCTGGAGTCAACCTGCCTGACTTCAAATCCTGGTCACTTACTGGCCAACC
>NW_017731380.1:2766563-2767551 GCF_001890085.2 Hipposideros armiger | reverse complement strand
AAAAAAAAAAAATCTGTTATAAATTTGTCCTTGAAAGAATGATTTACCTTATCCTTGATTTTCTCAGCTCTAGCATCCAAAGGCTGGTTTTTGTTTTGTTCCTGATTACATTTTCGATTTCCTCCACCTGAGCTTATACTTTTCGTTTGTCCCATGGAACTTGAAGCAGTAGTGGATAGTACAGATGTGTTGATACCAGACACAGATGATGTACTATTTCCATTTATTGACCCATTTACACCTTGAAAATTAAAAAAAAAAAAATACATTTTTATACAATAGAATACTATTGAGCAATATAGAAGAAGAAAGTACTGATACATGCTACAATGTGAATCATCTCGAAAACACTATGCTAAGTAAAAGACGCCAGACACAAAAAGGCCCATATTGTATGATTCCATTATGAGATAGTCACGATAGGTAAATCCACAGAGATAGAGCGCTACCTAGTGCTTGCCAGGGGCTGGGGGAGGGAAGAATGGGGAGAAATTACTTAATAGGTATGGGGTTCCCTTTTGGGGCAAGGAAAATGTTTTGAAACTACATAGAGGTGGTGGTTGCACAACACTGAATGCATGAAATGCCACTAAATTATGCACTTTAAAATGGTTCATTTTATATTTATGTGAATTTTACTTCAATTTTAAAAAATATTTAGAAAGATAATTAAATGCAAGTACTCTCCCTTTAGAGCAAACTCTCCAAAACACTAATTCTAGTGAAAAGAAAGATAATAATAAACCATCTAAAATACTATTATAATTTGCAAATGATATTCTAACAATAGTTATCAACTACAGAATTAATGACCATTTGAAAGAAAAAAGAATACTAGTATATTAGTTTTAATGAATTGAATGTTTAATTACAGAAGATATTATACTGAGTTATATAAAAAAGGTAATGCGAACATAGGAAAGAGCAGTAGAGTTGGGAGTTAGAAGACCCACGTTCAAATCCTGACTATGCTACACCAATATGTAAG
>NW_017731380.1:2763921-2764888 GCF_001890085.2 Hipposideros armiger | reverse complement strand
AAAAAAAAAAAAAAGTTATACATTCATCACTCCACTCATTAAGATAATATCCAAGGATTTTCACTTAGCAGCTTTCTTGAGTTCAAGTTTATAAAGAATAAAGGTAGCCTATGGTTTTAAAAATAAAATGGAAATATTGGACTATTAAAGAATTATTTCACTCTTTGATGACTTGTACCATAATTTTCTAAAGTAGGAAAGAAACAAAATATGTAAGACTATACTAATCTATTTTAAAACCTTAGAATTTAAGGTTACCATCTACAACCAAAGATGATTTCCTCAAATTACATGTAATATAAATCTGGCTCTGATAAATCAGGTTGTTTAAATAATAATACAAAGACTACTGTAATCCAGTATATCTATAATGCATTTATGGGAGAAAACATTCTATGCTCAAACAAAAATATAAAGACAGCAAAACCAGTAAGCCTTTTTTTTTTTCTTGGACTAAGAATAAAAAGTGCTCAAAGAAGATTTCCATAAAAGTCATATTAAAATATAAAATATAAAATTTCTCCCATTAGAATTAATGAAAAAGGCCTGAATTTTTATTATACTTCCTCTCATAAGTTACAGATAAGAATGATTGTTTTATCAATGTAAAATGGCTAAATGGTAGAAAATCATCAAATGCAATTTAGATGTTCAAACAGTGGCTCTCAGTTAAAACTTTTAGAAAAGAAGAGATGTCAAATTTTATAGACTACATTTTTCAAGGAACGGTGAAGATTAAGGAAAAATTTGAAAATAATCCAAAGGAAAGTCTTGTATTGCCCCATCCAAAATCTCAAAAACAATCTTTTCCAGCTGGCTAACCTGCTAGATTACCAAATTAGCTATTACCTTTGCGGTTAATCTTCCAAGAGATATGCTATACTTTTTCATTGATTGCAACAATCATTAGGAAATTAGAGGGAAATGAAACCTCATAATATAGCATAGGAAAAATTCAATATTGTCA
>NW_017731380.1:2756928-2762161 GCF_001890085.2 Hipposideros armiger | reverse complement strand
TCATGACCTTGGTACACTGAAAAGTACTGGTCAGGTATTTTATAGAACGTCTCTCCATGTGGGTTCCTCTAATGCTTTCTCATGACTAGCAGAGGTTATGCATTACTAGGCGAGTACCCAATGTGCCCCTCTCAGTGCCACATAAGCTGGGGCATGATGATGCCAAGCAGTACTGGTGATATGAATTTGGATCACCTGGCTAAGCTGTTATCTGCCAGGATTCTATATAAAGTTACTACTTTCAGACAGTCTTTTTATTAGGAAAAAAAAAATTAATTAAGGCCTAGGTAATCCAGCAAACAAAAGCTGCCACCCTATAAGATTGAACATGGTGAACAAGCTTTTGATTCAGTTCAGCAAATGATGTATCAATTCTCAGGCAAATAATTGTTCTTAAAAGATGGAAGCAGTTTCTCATTTGCAGTAAGTATTTCTGATAGGTCTAATGAAAGGATTTAGAATTCATATATTAAAATGTTAAAAAAAACAATGTGAATATATACTTCTATATTCAAATATAAATGTACTCTATTTTAATAGTGGAATAGAAAAATGTAACTAAAAACAATCTAATTCTATAATCTTGTTTTGCTTATGTTTTAATATATTAAAAAGTCTTAGTTTACCCAAAATGAACAAAAATTATTAAAATCAGCTTTGAAAAACATACTGGGTATATTCATTTGCTGGGACTGCCATAACAAAGTACTACAAACGAGGTGGCTTAGGACAGCAGACATTTATTGTCTCATATTTCCAGAGGCCAGAAGACTAAAACGCAGGTGCTGGCAGGGCCCTGCTTCCTGTGAAGGGGGTAAGGGAGGATCTATCTGTCCCATGCTTCTCTCCTAGCTTTCGGTAACCACAGGCATTCTTCTTCTGTCTTCACATGGGCTTCTCTCTGTGCATGTCTCTGCATCCAAATGTCCTCCTTTTATAAGGATACGAGCCCTATTGGTTTAGAACCCACCCTAACAACCTCATTATAGCTTGATCACCTCATTTAATGACCTCTGTAATGACCGTATCTCCAAATAAGTCACATAATGAGGTACAGGGGGTTAAGAACTCCGACGTATCTTTTTTGGGAAGAAGACACAACTTAATCCGTAACACTGGATTTATTTTTAAGAGTACTTAACTGATTTGAAGCCATTACCTTCCTTTAGCAACTTACTGCTAAAATTCCAAATTAATATTACAAAGTTCTAATCATAAAAGNTCCCCACTTCTCAGAGTCTTTAATATTTCTGCCAAGCTCCAAGCCTCCTTTGCATTTTGTCTGTAAAGTACTAAAGTTTTCCTGATCACTAGATCCCACTAATCTCTAGAATTCTCATTCTTCACCTCTCTCTGTATATCTGGCATTTCCACTGCCTCTTCCTTATTAAAACCCATGTTCACCTTTAAGCTACAGGTCATGGAACTATCTTGATCCTCTTCTTAACAATGTCTTTCAACAATACTACTGTCTGGTTGTTAGATTTTTTGTTTTTTTGTTTTGTTTTGTTTTGTTTTTTTCTTTTCTAAATGTAAGCATTCCCAAAGATTTTGCCTAGCTATTACTTTTCTTTTTTCCCTCATTGGGTTTCTTTACTCAGTTATTTCATGTGCTTCCACTGTTTTAACAAACACTTCTATATGAATGAATTCTAAATTAGTTTAGCTCCTTAAGAGCAAAAACCGAATCCCATTCAACTCAGTATCCCCAATACCTGGCATAATTTGAAACACAATAGGTACTTAACAAATAACTGTTGTATTTTTGGTCACATATTTTTTCTACTTCAGATCCCCCACTCCCATGCCTATATAACATGCTCTTTGACTCCTTTTACCTTTTATAATCCTATCTGTCCTTCCATAGGCATCTAAAAACATACTAGCCAAGAAGTATTCCTGAGTCTCCCAGACAGATATGTTTTGGGCCCCCTTTGAACATTCGTGATTATTCACAATCTTTTATCACACCATTACTAGGGTACAACGTTAGGATGGAAAGAGTAACTTCTTAATCATTTTTACTCTCTACAAAACACTGCATAGGGCCGGCCGGTGTTGTGTTGGTTAAGAGTTGGCTTGCAACACCAGCTCTGGGCAGCAGGGCTCCGGTTTGGATCCCACATGAGGGCCAGTGACGCTGCACCCTCTATAGCAAAGATGGTGAACAAAAGCTCGACCTGGAGCTGGACTGCTGTGAGTTGATGGCAATGGCGTAGGTTGCAGCCTCTGCTGCAGTGGGCTCCTGTAAGCTACCGTGAGCGGACAGCAGCTGGCGTGAGCTGCTGTGAGAAGCCATGAGCAGCTGTCCAATGGCTGGAGAGTGATCTGCCTCACCCGGGAAGAAGGCAATGATAATACCAACATTGGCCAGTGAAGCGACGTCCTCNTTGGTTACCTTTTTAAACCAAGTCAACTACAGAGAATTTAAATTTAAGTTATTATACCAAATCTACAACTTAATTAAATGAGTCCTCTAAAACTAGGCACTTGGCAAAAATGCATGCTTCTATAGGCATGCTTTTACCACTAAAGACTCTTATAATTGTTTATCCATCTCCTAAAAACTATAAGCAACACAATGCTAGTATATAAATATACTATGCTAATATATTTCTCAGTGTCTGGCCTAGTGCACAGAACATAGGAAATGCTCAAAGAAGTTTGTATAATAAATGAATGAGTAAAGTTTATGCATGCAAGGGGAATTATTAAATTTTTTATAATACAGTGGTAGCGTCAACATTATTGAAGTCCAGATGAATAATCCTTTATACTTGTTAACCATCATTCCAGTGCAGAAGGTAATTATACAGTAATTATGTTGTGGCTAAGAATGCGCAAAATCAATATGATAATAAACCATGACAAGATAAAAAAAAACTTTTAAGGTATCAGTAACTATATTAATATTACCTATTTTTATTTTTATTCAGCAATCCTATATTTCAGCAAATATCAATTGAATGCTCATCTTGTTAAGCAACCATGGTAGAAACTGACTGAATTAAATTTCTGTTAGTACTCTTTTTAAAGCAAATGTTAAGACTTAGTTTAAGACTTTATTTTAACTTTCTAGTCTTACTACCCCTCCTCACCATCCCCTCTCTTCTAGACTGAATTAAAGGAATAATATGACACAAGAAATAGTACTTAAAATATACATTTAACCATCTTGCCATTACACACACACACACACACACACACACACACACACGCACGCTCGCGCGCGCGTGTGTGTGTGTGTGTGTGTGTGTGTGTGTGTGTGTGTGTGTAATATATATAAGGTACTTGACAATTTATTAACCATTAAAGTGGGCTAGGGAAAATAATGATAGTTACCAATTATGTACTAATTATGTATGCCAAACACTGCATTCAGCACTAAACAGGGCTTATTTCCTTTAAGCTTCACAAGAACCTTAAGAGGCAGGTACTATTATTATTATCCTCATTTTTCAAATGCGAATACTGAGGCTGAGACTTCAAGGTCACACAGCTAAAACATAGAAAAGCCAAATTTAAATTCAGGTTTATTTGACTCTAGAATTATGTTCTAATTTTTAAACACCCCTTACTAAACTTATTAAAGTAAAATTAGTCACTAGAAACATTTAAATTTTAGACTTTCAAAATAATATAACATGACAAATTGTAGCATGTTTGTGTAAATTAAGCTTTAATTGTTGTTTTACTGAACTCCTGAATTCTCATAATCTGTAGATTTGGGATAATTCTGGTCTTCCTGCAATGTAAGTAATGCAAGTACATAGTTGTTTTGTTTGAATATGAAAAAATATAGAAATTTAACAGCCAAGCTCATCTTCCTTACAAAGTACAGAGACGTGAGAACGCAAAATAAAAGTGCAAAGATATCCATCATAAGAACTGGCCTTTAGTTTTCTAGTGTAAGTTATATAATTTTTTTAAATCAATAAAGCTGAAAAAAATTAATCAAACTCTACACTTACAATATGTAGACTTTTTTGCATATTATACTTCAATAAAAAGCACAAGAAGAACTTGGCTGAATTATTCACTTTTGTAGCAGATGCCTATTTTCTAGCTAAACATTTGAATATCTAATTGCACTGCCATCTCGCACACATAGCGTGGAGCTTTTTGCACATGATAAATAAATAAGATTGAGCAAATTCTTGCACAAGAAGTTTTAATATACCAGGGCATTAGACTGTTCTTTTTGTTCAATTTAATAAACAAATTACTGCTTGAACATTTTCAAGCTTTCCTCCTTTCCTTGAACACTGTTTGTAAGAGATGTTTACCTGGAAAAGATGCTAGTTGGGGATGTACGGCTAAGGCTGTGGGTGTACCAAGTGTCCCCAAACCACCAAATTCTGAATGCCCTGAGCTGGCTGAATGTAGACCAAAGACTGGGTGGCTGACCATTGGGAAGGCACTCGACACTGTGGACAGGTTAAACGGTTGATCCCCAGCTGCTCTGAATAAATGTCCTGGGAGGGAAAAGAACACACTTAAAGTTGTACTATAAAAACAGATGAGATTTATCTCATTTCAGCATTCATAAATTAGTTAAAATATATAATTTATCTATTAAAGTTTTAGTTACATTTCTTTCTTTTGCATTTCTACTCTTCAAACCCTACAGAATAAGATGTTTCCAGAAACATGAAAGTACTCCAATGCATATAGTTCAAATAAATGGTATAAACTTATTTGAGATTTGAGAAATGATGTTTTCAGTAAATAATTTTCACTAATTACAACAGTTTGACCTACAGAAGTGAGGTGAACTTTCTGTTGAAACACGTATATTAATACATTACCAAAAATTTTTACTCATGAGAAGGAAAACAAAAACATCCTATTAAGGTCGAAAACCAATGAAATAAGTCCAGAATCTGTGACTCAGTCATTGCTCAAATTCTCATACACTCTAGGCAGTTTCCAGTTTCCATGCACCAGAAGTGAAGCTATGTTCTCTATTCAATACCTCCTAGATGAGGAGAGTTGATCCCAAAAAGGGATTATATTCTAGCCTAATAAGGCAATGTATAGGACAACATAAAGATTTAATAAATAAACTTACTGAGATATTTCTGCATCCAAGGGGGGTTATCAATATGAAAATCATTTTTAACTTTGTGATAGAAAGATCATATTCAATTCAAATGTGTGACTTTTCAACCTCCACTTTTACTCTAAAGAGAATCCAGTACTAAGTGTCACAACCCCAGGTTGGAGTGTTATA
>NW_017731380.1:2744385-2745753 GCF_001890085.2 Hipposideros armiger | reverse complement strand
TTTTGCTCAGAGAAAACATTCACAAACTGATAAATTACACCATAAAATGAAAATACTTTTAGAAAACCACAATTATTCTTTTCAATAGATATTAACATTCAAACATAGCTTCAATATTATGAATGCAACTTTTATTTTAGTTTCAATTTTAAGTGACAGGTAACAATGTGTACATTTTGCATAATAAAAATTAATATACACCTGTAATGACTTATAATAAGCTGAATAGTTTTTAGCAGAGCCTTTCAAATTCTTCTAGCCAATCTATGTATAAGTGACTAAAAGTGGTTACACATAATGCCAGTGTCTCAGCAACCTGGCATGGAAACTGCAAGTGTCTTTATTAATATTAATGAACTTCATGACACAACATAACAAGGGTTTTTTCCTCCCACAAGAATGAAGTAGTACAAATACTGTACTAAGGCCTTGAACCTAAACTATCAGTGAACAAGAGCTTCTACCAATCAAGGAAAGTCCAGAGAGCCAATTAAAACAAAATAATGAAGAGGATTAAGAATGTTAAAGCATCTAATCTTTTAAAAAATCAAGGAGACTGCTTACTACCGTAGAATGCCACATGTTGCTTTTGGTGTGCTTAAAATGTCTTTATTCTTTCATTGCTACACAAATGTGTCACAACATGTTTTCCAACTCTTGTCTCTAGCTCTTTAAAATTGTAAGCGTAATTTTATAGCACTGCAAAGTCAGCCTCTAGTATACAACCTGTAAATCCTCAAAAATGGTAGTGCATTCAATAAAGGTCACAGGAGCACTAGTAAAAACTTAGTGTAATAACCAAAGTGATCATCATCAAAATTACTATTAAAGCAATGCTCAAATTACTGGCTCACACATTAAAATTCTTAAGTATATTAATGTTTTAATAGAAACTCAAAATGTACAAATTCTATAAACTTGAACTTTGATTAAAGAACAGAAAGAATTCTATAGTTAATAGTGACAAAACATTTCCTCCCAAATAATCTTCATTTCATTCCTGTATTCTCATAACTTTTTCAGCCAGTCAACCTTTATATTTTAACATTTAAAAATATTTATGCTATGGAAATAAAAGCATTTTTAAGTATTTATTTTGAGATAATTTTAGACTCAAAAGAGTTGCAAAAATAGTATAGCGTACTAACACCTCACCTTATCTTAATATCTTACATGATAAAAAAAAACTTTCAAAAGCAAGAAATAAACCTTGATTAATTTACTAAAATAGAGAATTTATTCAGGTCTCTTTAGTTTTTCCACTACTTGTCATTTTTCTGTCCGCAGATCAAATCCAGGATGCCACATTACTTTCAGTTTCTGTGTCTCTTTAATTTTCTCCCACTTGGGACAGTTTCTCAATCTTCT
>NW_017731380.1:2739663-2740500 GCF_001890085.2 Hipposideros armiger | reverse complement strand
AAATGGAAAACATTTTTACTAGAAAATGAATGAAAACTTATCAAAATTTATGGGATGCAGCTAGAGCAGTAGTTAAAAGGGAAATTTATAATATTAATGGATGAATATAAGAAAAGGAAAAGGAAAGGTCTTAAATAAATGATCTAAGCTTTCCCTTTAGGAAAGAAGGGGGGAAAAAAAGGAACTCACACTCACAGAAAAACAAAGGAAATAATAAAGGGCCAAAATCAATGAAACAGAAAATTGAGAAAAGTCAATGAAACCAAAAGCTAGTTTGTCAAAAAGATCAATAAATCAATAAACCTCTAGTCACAAAGAAAACAGAGAAAAGGCACAAACTATTAATATCAACAATGAAAGAGAGGACATCAGCATAAATTGTATAGACAGTGAAAGGATAAGGTACTACTTGGAACAACTTTGTGCCCATAAATTCAATGACTTACAAAAAAATGGATAAACTCCTTGAAAGATATCACTACCAAAGCTAACTCAAGAAGAAAAAAATAACCTGCATAATGTTATACTGAAATTTAAGAAGTTGAACTCATGGTTTAATATCTGTCAACAACAACAATTTAAAAAAAACAAAACACCTTTGCGGTCAAAATGACTTCACTGGTGGATTCTACCAAACATTTAGGGAAGAAATTATACCAATTCAATACAAACTCTTTCAAAAAATGGTTTTCAAAGAGGAGGCAGTGGTTGGGGCCCGGGTGAGTCACTCAGTTGTTAAGAGTGTGAGTTCTGAGCAACAGGACCACCGGTTCGATTCCCACATGGGCCAGTGAACTGCACCCAAGCTAAGCTGCCAACAGGTGGCAGGATGGCTCA
>NW_017731380.1:2729105-2731718 GCF_001890085.2 Hipposideros armiger | reverse complement strand
TAAAAAAAATAAAAACTAAAAAAATACATATTTGAAAATTTGCTAGAATATTTTGTTAGCATACATTCCATATTCATGCATTTCGCTTACCCCAAATTACAAATCTAATTTTTGAAAGTGAAATATCATTTAGTTCTACTGCTTACAAACATATAAAATTGTCTATACAACTAAAAATCTTCCTAGTGATAAAGGAATGACTTAGTCAAATTTAGTTGTTTTAAAAAAAGGATCTTTTCTACCAAAACTGTGTTGGGGCAAAGAGTGATTTTGGGGGGTAATTTAAAATACTTTCTACATTATTAATCAAATTGAGACTATTTTCACTTCTGAAATAAGCTCTCTTCTTTAGCAACACAAACATTGTTCATGTTTAAGAGAAACTTGTCATGTTCTAAACTCTTAAAATATTTTCCATCAAGTAAACGATCCATAGTATATAACACATCTGTGAACTGAGGTATTTAGAGTTTGGAGAAGGTCATTTCAAACACTGGAAGCAAATTTAGGGCACAGGGTTTAGGTAACGATTTTTTTGTATTTTACTCTTACCACCAAGGATTCCTTTGTATTTCTTCACTCCTTCATGGGAGTTTTACAAAGACTTTGCATGTATTAATTTATAATTGAAATGGTGACATTAATATTAAATTTGCACAGAGGACTTCTAATAAGCATGAAAAGCTTGGAATAACCAGTGCTACCCCAGTGTGCTAATAATATCCAGAAAAAGTAGAGACTAGATACTTGTAGAGACCTAGCCATTGTTCAACAGGTCAATGAGGTAAATGAGAACAATTTACTCAGAGTTCAATAAAACACCATGAACACAAATTGGTAAAGAGCTGGCATTCTAAAATCGAATTAGCAAAGAGTATTTACCACATGGGTTGATTGTAGAGCTAAGTGAAGCAGCTCCAGTGGAAAGGCTGCCTTTTGAAACCGATGAAGCCACAGAAGGTATAGAAGATGAAGTTGGGATAGTAGAAGAGGCTGTTGAGGATGGTAACCGTTCTCCAGACTCCATTATCTATGAGAGGAAGAAAAATGTTGATAGTATTAGATACACAGTGGGATTATTTAAAAGAATTAAACATACTTAAAATAAGTCAAACTTATAGACATACTTTTTAAAAATATGAAATAAGTTTTGAACATGTTCTTCAGAAATATAAAATATGGAATAAAAACATTATAATTAAAAATATCAATTTATGAAATAAGTTTGTTAAGCATACCAAATCCTCTTTGAATCAACTTGCAGCGTTTCCTTATATCAAAAAGCATATTAATAGTGGTTTGAATAAACTAACTTCACAAACATGTATGNTTCGAATAGCTAATAAGTGGACAAGCCAAGATTCAATTTCAGGGCCTACAGTTACAACATCCTTGCGTTTAATCAATACATTATTCTGCCTAAACTTCAAAGCACGGCACATGATGTTCTAAATGATCTGACCTTGGCCGACTCCCCAGCTTGACCTCCTGTCCCTCTGTTCCACTTAGCCATAGCAGATACTGCCTACCCATTCTCTTCTTTTTCCTTACTAATAACCTCTATTTTCTTCATGACGGCAATATATGTTCAGCTAAAAACTTTTTCCTGGCCTCCCTTGAAGCTGAAATTACCATTCACACAGTTCTGATGAAAGAGATGTAAGTGGAAATCTCCGGATGGGGTTTCTGGAAAAGCTCTTTAAAAGGGGTCAGAGTAAGGCCCGTGCAGGTTTTGTGCCGCCACCCCCGCCCATCTCCTTCCTCGCTGGAAAACAGGGCTGTGGGTGGATCAGCCCTCTTACAGCCACGAGATACACACATGAGCATCACAAGCCCCTGACTTCAGAAGACACAATATAAAATTAGGAGGAGTCCGGGTCCGTGGTTGACAATACCCATCCGAGGACTGCCTATCTCGGGGTGGGGCTGATGTGTTTATTCGCCATGTTTTCCTGTTTATAGTCAACCACTGTCTTAACTGATAAATGGCCTAAGTTGTGGCTTTACTCATCAACTTGTAATTTCTTCAATATACCACTATTTCACACACTTGTAAAGAGGTAGGTGTCTCGCAATTAAGATACACATTCACATCATTCTCTTCAAGAGAGAAGCAAAAATACTCCCATCTTTAACTAGACAAATTTTAAACAGTTTATCTGTTTTATACACTCAGCATTTTCTAAGCTTCTGTTTGAAGGGTTCTACCTTTAAAATGGTTTGAAAACCAGTGGTCTATCGAACAGTTTAACTATTATTGAAATTTCTCAAAATTCTATCTTTGTATTAGGTCAAATGGCCACAAGTCTCAAACAAATCCACTCTGTAAAGTTTAATTGTACAACTGTGCTTAAATACTGCTCTGTGAGCTTTTGCTCAGAGCCAACATGTGGAACAGTCTGAGTATCTGTGAAACTGGCATGTCAGATATTATGCATCATTTAGCCTTTTAAACAAAGTTTCTGGTACCATCTTCCCCACACCACTCAGGGCCAGAAAACTGTTTTTTTCTGAGAAACTGATACGCTTACTAGCACTAGTATATGAGCCATATATCCCATTATGTTTTCCTTTTATTCTTAGCAGCTAGTTTGTTAAGTTTTTGTTCATTTT
>NW_017731380.1:2724659-2725625 GCF_001890085.2 Hipposideros armiger | reverse complement strand
ACCAAGATGAACAAAATATAATAACATTACTCCCCCATCCACAGCATAGTCCCCTATGGAAGAATATCAATCACTAGGTATGCATTTTTAACATAAGGCCATTTATGAGAGTATGCAAGTACTTTCTAATGTATAACTTCAGAATTATTTATAAAGTAACCAGATAGGATTACTGAAAGATTACTACAACTGTAAATTAACATAACATGGCAGTAAAAAATAAATGTTGATATGAACAACAGGAGAAAATGCACAGAAGATGACGAAGGGATCATAAATGATTTGATTCATTATAGATCTTCCCATGTTCTAAAGTAGTTCTCAACCAGGAGTAACTTTGTAATGCCTGCTTCATCCACTAGGAAACATTTGGCGCTATCTGGAGAGATTTTTGATTGTCACCACTGAAAGAGTGCTTTTGGAGTTGCATAGATAAGAGTCCAGGGATTTTGCTAAACACCCTACAATGCACAGGACATCTCCCACATGGAAAATCACCTGGCTCAAAATGTTAGTAATGCTAAGACTGAGAAATCCTGATCTAAAGCATCAAAAACTGCATTACTGGGAATTCAAGTAACCATACTGGGAATTCAAGTAACCAAAGCTGTCTGTTAAGTAGTAATTCTATATAATTATTATAATAAAATGATTCAAGTTGACTTAGTACCATTGCAATAAATGAGAAAATTACATTCAACCTATATTTTGTGTCAGCAAACCTACAGTCTATTATTTTACATGTTGCCTTAAATGTTTAAACTTGATAATGTATGATATACAATTAACACATATCATAATGCTCACTCATGAATTTACTGTGTTTTACGAAGATGATATTCACCTATAACAATTCTGAGAACAGACAAAAATAAAAATTATCACAAACAACTTCTTCCCTGAATGATGCTTTTCTGTACTCCAAAAAGATTCAATGATCAGTTGTTAATGATAATACTGTTCAAA
>NW_017731380.1:2719015-2723459 GCF_001890085.2 Hipposideros armiger | reverse complement strand
TATAATGCTAAATTATAGACTTCTGTTAAATCTTTTAAAGATTTACTCTTGTCTTATTTATACCTCAAGAGAATTTAGGATGAGAAAATTATCCAAGAGTAAAGCACTGATTTTCATACTGCTCAGTAAATATCTATTCAGGGAAAATTCTCTTCCATCCAAAGGATTAAGTATGTTCTTGCATCAGTGAGGTACCTGTGAGCAAGAGGTTATCCTAAGATATAAGAAAAGATATAAAAGAATATTAAAGGAAGATCTGAGCAAGATTTACCATGTATGAATCAACTAAACCATATGTATTTAAAATATTAAAGAGAATTAGAAATTTCTAACAAGGATACAAAGGTTAGAATGATAAAAAAAATAAAAATTTTTAAAAAAGACAATGTCTGGTTAATTAATCCTTTCATCTACAAATGCAATGGACCCCCCCCCCAAAAAAAAAAAAAAAAAAAGCAAAAAGACCCAAAACTTTCCTTAAACTAAGAAACACAATTAAAATTAACTGAGATTTCTAAGACACATATCTGGATAGTAACTGAGGTAGATGCACAACAGATTGAGAAAATAAATTAGGATAACAAAGAGAAATCGTATTACTCTATATAAGATATCCACACACACTCAAAAGCCAAGGCAAGATGCCAAAACATACATATCTGATGAAACAGAATAAAGACTCCCTTTCAACAGGGAAGAAATAAAGCTTCCCTAGCAAGGAGAACAATACACTTCTTAGAGAAAAAAATGAGAATAAGAGTTTCTGAATATCATTCAAAATATTTTTTTCCTAGTCATCCTCACATTAGGTTTGTCTTTCTAATATTATCACTCCACTGTTCAAAAGTCTTCAATTTATCCAAGAAATATATTCACACATATGGTAAAAATATATGTAAAGAATGCTTATTACAACATATCAATTGCAAAAGACTTAAAAACAAAACAAAAAAAAATCCATCAGTAAGGAATTGTTAAATTTCTTTAATAGAATACTATGCAGCTGCTATAAAAGAATGAGGTAGATCTGTATTAGTGAATCTGTTAAAGGAAAAAAAGTGGGGAGGAATAAAAATGACAAGATCGTACGTGTGATAAAAAAGGGGAATATATTCTTATGGCTCTATGCTCAGAATATTTCTGGAGAAATATATAAAAAACTAGTAACTTTGTTTACTTTTGGTAAAGTGACTGGGGAATTAGAATCTAAGATGGGGAAACTAGTTTTTCACCATATATCTTCCCCCACTTGAGTGATTTACCATGTGCTAGTGTTAATGACAGTTAAAATAAATTTTTTAAAAGAGAAAGATTTCTGAAGGTTTGTTATTGCTAGAAATTACCTCTCAAAATGTTCTTCAGGGAGTTCTTGTTCAAGGTAACGAGGTAGGAATATCCTGAACCTCCCACCACACACTGAGTCTACAGCTACCTATGGGACAATTTCCACTCAATAAAACCTAAAGGCTGGCTAAGTGACAACGACACATCAGGCAACAAAAAGAAAACCACGTTGGAGGAGAGGCTGGGACACCATCGTGCCATAAATCCCACTCTGGCATGAGGACCTACAACTAGGAGGGAACTCCAGGTGTACAGCGCAGTGGTCAAGCATCTACCCCATCCATGAAGTGCTCTAACAAGACACGTGCCCATCTGACACCCTACAAAATCTTTACAACATTATTGATGATATTCCCCAAACTGTCTTTACTATCCCTGTGGCAATCTTGTGGTTACCGATTTGTGCTTTCTAATCCCCTCACCTTCTCCCTCATCCCTACCCTCCTCCCATCTAGCAGCCATCAGTTTTTTCTCTGTATCTCTGACACTGTTTCTGATTAGTTTGTTCATTTATTCTATTCTTTAGATTCCACATATAAGTGAGATTATATGGTTATTTGTCTTTCTCCATCTGACTTATTTCACTCAGCATAATGTTCTCTAGGTCCATCCATATCACTGCAAATGTTAAGATTTCATTCTTCTTTATGGCTGGGTAATACTCCACTGTATAAATGTACCACAGTTTCTAATCCCGTCATCTGTTGATGGGCGTTTTGGTTGTTTCCATGTCTTGGCTATTGTGAATAGCACCGCAATAAACAGCTCTTAATGGGCTCACTCTGGGTCCCACCAGCCCTGGGGCCCAGCTCAGAGGCAAGTGATCAAGCCCAGACTTGAAATGAAGGAGGCTCACGTTTACAGTAAAGCGCTGACCTGAGGGGCAGGCNTGGAGAAATATATAAAAAACTAGTAACTTTGTTTACTTTTGGTAAAGTGACTGGGGAATTAGAATCTAAGATGGGGAAACTAGTTTTTCACCATATATCTTCCCCCACTTGAG
Organism: Hipposideros armiger; assembly: GCF_001890085.2. Classification (NCBI taxonomy): domain Eukaryota; kingdom Metazoa; phylum Chordata; class Mammalia; order Chiroptera; family Hipposideridae; genus Hipposideros; species Hipposideros armiger. Next base: position 2,721,112 of record NW_017731380.1, on the reverse strand, counting down.
TGATTTACCATGTGCTAGTGTTAATGACAGTTAAAATAAATTTTTTAAAAGAGAAAGATTTCTGAAGGTTTGTTATTGCTAGAAATTACCTCTCAAAATGTTCTTCAGGGAGTTCTTGTTCAAGGTAACGAGGTAGGAATATCCTGAACCTCCCACCACACACTGAGTCTACAGCTACCTATGGGACAATTTCCACTCAATAAAACCTAAAGGCTGGCTAAGTGACAACGACACATCAGGCAACAAAAAGAAAACCACATTGGAGGAGAGGCTGGGACACCATCGTGCCATAAATCCCACTCTGGCATGAGGACCTACAACTAGGAGGGAACTCCAGGTGTACAGCGCAGTGGTCAAGCATCTACCCCATCCATGAAGTGCTCTAACAAGACACGTGCCCATCTGACACCCTACAAAATCTTTACAACATTATTGATGATATTCCCCAAACTGTCTTTACTATCCCTGTGGCAATCTTGTGGTTACCGATTTGTGCTTTCTAATCCCCTCACCTTCTCCCTCATCCCTACCCTCCTCCCATCTAGCAGCCATCAGTTTTTTCTCTGTATCTCTGACACTGTTTCTGATTAGTTTGTTCATTTATTCTATTCTTTAGATTCCACATATAAGTGAGATTATATGGTTATTTGTCTTTCTCCATCTGACTTATTTCACTCAGCATAATGTTCTCTAGGTCCATCCATATCACTGCAAATGTTAAGATTTCATTCTTCTTTATGGCTGGGTAATACTCCACTGTATAAATGTACCACAGTTTCTAATCCCGTCATCTGTTGATGGGCGTTTTGGTTGTTTCCATGTCTTGGCTATTGTGAATAGCACCGCAATAAACAGCTCTTAATGGGCTCACTCTGGGTCCCACCAGCCCTGGGGCCCAGCTCAGAGGCAAGTGATCAAGCCCAGACTTGAAATGAAGGAGGCTCACGTTTACAGTAAAGCGCTGACCTGAGGGGCAGGCATCTAAGATCCTGCTGGACACTCACTGAAAGGGACCGGGCTGGGTCCACTGTCCTTCACCTTTGCTGAGCTCCAGTATCTCTTCACCCTGAGATAACTGAAGACTTTCTCCAATCTCCCCTCACCTTTATGACCAGAAGAGAGAAGAAGTGGTAGGAAAGAAGAGCTAGGGAGATGAGAGGGGTGGGGAGGGGGCGAGGCAAGGGAGGGATGTAAGGAGGGAGGGACACCAAGATTTTGGAGCGACACAGCATCTCACCGATAGACCAGACGACCAGGAAGAGAAACAGATATTTGCCTTGAAGTGATTTTTAAATGATGAGTTTTCACGAAAGTAAAATTCCACCCTTCCTTCCCATCCAGGAGGCCGGAAGGCCCATGCTCCACTGTGCTTTCCCTATGCTTCACTCAAGCTTTATCCGTAGAGACCATCTACTCTAATTTGCCAGATAGGACTTTTGCTACTGAGGTAATCCTTGGCCCTCAGCAGTAGGCCACATGACCCTACTCCTGTGGTCAAAGCTGTGTGCACCAGACGTGACCAAGGAGACAGCCGCCTCTAAAAGATGCTTGATCTAATCAGGTTCTCTCTGACCAGACACTTTAACTAATGGAAACAGGACAACTGATTGCTGAGTTAGAGATCATAAAGACTGTGGTCCTAAGAATATACCAAAAAAAAGAAAAAGTGGGTTAGAAAAAATGTTGGAAGAGCCGATGTGCAGAGAAGCCGAGTGGTCCTGAGAGAGGGATGCAAGTATGACCAATCTCAGGTTATTTCCCTTAAACGCGACATTTGATTTTCTTACATTCCCTGAGACCTCGCCATCCTTCCCAATGTCTATCCTTTCACTTGAGTTTTAGTGGGTTATTGGCACCTGCAACTGAAAGAGACCGGCAACAAACTTCCTAACAAATATCATGAAGCTGTATCTGACTAATCCTAGGCCACAATTTCCCATCTTTGAACTACAGAGCACTTTAGCTTCTACCTAGGAAGCTGCTAATTACACTGACATTTTACTGCTCTGCATTTCTTTTATGAATTCACTGCATTATTCAACACACAGCCAGTATGTTTGTTGCATCTTAGTTTCTGAATCAGTAAAATGGGATTCA
>NW_017731380.1:2703224-2718565 GCF_001890085.2 Hipposideros armiger | reverse complement strand
CCAGGGGTCAGCAAACTGCGGCTCGCGAGCCACATGCAGCTCTTTGGGTACGTACATGTGGCTCTGAAGTAAAATTGAAAATGAAAATAAAACTATCAGAGTTTCATTTATAAAATTTTTAAAGGATATTATTCACATAATGGTGATTATGTAAAAATATATGTATGGGTCTTGAATAATTTTTAAATTGTTGTGAGGGACAAGGTTGGCTCTTCCAGGGGTCGGCAAACTTTTGAGACAGAACGTACCCAAAGAGCCGCGTGTGGCTCGCGAGCCGCATTTTGCTGACCCCTGGCTTAGCTGTAGATAATAGTATAATTTAAAGTTTTGTTTTAAATAACAGTGACATTTTCATTTTAGTTTTTAGATAACCAAAATAGAAAAACTGCTTTTTCTGAGACGTTAATACAGAATTTTATAACTTCCAATGTTAAAAAAATCAACTTTATTCAAACTCTAACTCCTTTTTTCAGTAATCTAGGGACCAAGTTTTCTCCTTTATAACACTGAATACCTCCAAAAATTCAGAAGTAGTTATGATAATTCCCTCTACCATTCTCTTAACTACAAAACTTAAATTATGTACTAAATTGTCCTTTCAAATATGCTCTTAATTTCTTATTATTTGCTAATTGCATATAATTTGTCCATGTCTTACTGTACCAACATTAATATTAATATATTTCTAGTTTTTATTTGAAAAATTCAAGACCTTCCATAATGCTGCTCAGAGAGAATTTAACTGCTACTTTCATAATACAAGGCTCTAAGTATACACCCCAAGCATGTCTTAACATGACCTGCACTAAATACATGAAAACAATTAAGAGTTAAATACAGTAATGTAACGAATATAACTAGGAGCCAATTTTTGAATATTTCTGCAAAGTAAAACAAAGTACCAACTCAGTAATAAAATCATTCTAAAAATAACACTGAGATGATAAAAATGTATAAGTATCTTTTATAAGTAGCTGGCTGATTAATAAAATAATACATGTAGTATAATGATAAAACCATATACATTTATTGGAACTACAAAAGTGTACTTTAAATGCTCATCTAAGTATTCCACTTCAAATGTTCAAAAGTTAAGAATATTTGAGTTCCTCAAAAGGCTAAACACAGAGTTATCATATGACCTAGCAATTCTTTTCCTAAGTATACACCCAAGAGAAATGAAAACATGTCCAAACAAAAACTAGTACATGACTATGGGAATAATCCAAGTGACAATAAACTGATAAATAAATTAAATGTGGTATATCCCCATACAATGAAATATTATTCAGCAATACAAAGAAACGAAATATTGATATATGCTACGACACTTAAGAACCTTGAAAACATTATGCTAAATGAAAGAATCCAATCACAAAGGATCACATATAGCATGATTCCATTTATATTAAATGTTCAGAAACAGTAAGTCTATAGACACAGAAAGTAGATTAGTGGTTGCCTTTGGCTGTGGGAAGGTAGGAGAAAAATGGGGTGTGACTGCTACTGGGTAATGGGGACTTGGGAAAAGGGATGATGAAAATATTTAATTGATTGTGATAATGGTTGCACAGCTCTGTGAATATACTAAAAACTGAACTGTATACTTTAAATGGGTGAATTGCATGGTATGTGAATTATATGTCCATAAAGCTGTTATATAAAAAAAGAATATTTTGATCACATGTTGATAAAATGCTATTGACTTAATGCATTCCAATGAAATTTTCAAGTCAGTATTCTCAATTCTAGTCTGTTTATCCAAGGCTAAATGTAGAATTTCCCTAGTATGATCTTTCATGCGTCAATAATCAAAATCTCGGGCCGGCCGAGTGGCGCGTTGGTTAAGAGCTGGCTTGGGACACCAGAGGGCCTCGGTTCGGATCCCACATATGAGGGCCAGTGACACTGCCCTCTACAGCTAAGATGCTGAAAAACAGCTCAACCTGGAGCTGGGCTCCCGTGAGTTGCCAGCGACGGCGTAGGCTGCAGCCCCTGTGGCAGTGGGTTGCCATGGGCTACCGTGTGTAGCTGGCAGCCAGTGTGAGTGGCCAGCAGCCGCCGTGAGTGGCTGTCCAGAAGCCGGCGACTGATCTGCCTCACCCGGGAAGAGCACAATGATGGTGCCAACTTGGGTCAGTGAAGCAATGTCCTCCACAACTAGACTGAAGAACAAAAGGACAGCAACTTTCTGTTCCCCTTCCCCCAATTCCCTAGCGCTGTTCCCATCCCCCAATTCCTCAATAAAAATCTTAAAAATAATAATAATAATAATAAAAGTCTCTCAGGAACTCATCCATTTAATTTATATCTATATCTATCTATCTATCTATCTATCTATCTATCTATATATATATACACACACACACACACAGATACAGATATAAATACACATGTACATATATACAAAAGGTCAGACAATTAAGTTCGCAAACTTTTCACTGTGTATGTGCACAATGGAAAGTTCGTGAACTTAATTGTGCAACCTTTTCATATGTGTGTGTGTGTGTGTGTGTGTGTGTGTGTATTTTAACTTGCTAAACCTAATTAATTCAGCTTGAGACCTAACAGGTTTATTCAACATTATAAATTCCGAAGTACTCACCAGACTTGTTCCACAACTTCATTCCAATAGTCAAGTGATTAGCTAGATTTTTATAATAGAGGGATTAATAGAGATAAATAAGCCTGAGATTCTAAATCACATAAACTATTCACTCTCTTCTGCTGGTTCTGCTTCCTTAATGTCTTCTATTTATTCCCACCATCATCTCAGTATAATCCCAACATCAGTTCTTCCTGTAAGGACTGCAATAGCCATCTAAGGGGTCTCTCTGCTTCTCTTTTTCTCAATTCCTCCTCCACACAGCCACAGTAATGTTATTTAAAAAAAAAAAATAGTAATCTTTTTAATACAAAAATCTGATCCTGCCACTCCCTTACTTAAAATCTTTCAGTATCTCTGCATCACATGCATGGAAAAATCCCACGTCCTTTGTTTGGCATAAAAAGCTCTTCTTAATGGAAGGCCTCTGACTTCCTCTTTCATCTCACTCTCTTCTCATATTTTGCTTTAACTTTTTCAAAATATATTATAAACCTCATAATTAAAACAAAAGCATCACTCTGGTACATTTACCCTACATTCAATAAGCCTGACTTGTAAAATACACAGTACAGATTCTTTTGTTAGCACTTAGACCTCTTTTCCTAATTTTAATAAACCATTGAAACCTAAAAATTTAACTTGTCATTCAAGTCATCTATTTGTACCATAAACTTCTATATTTATACAAAACTGCTCAAATTTGTTACAGGTAAAGAGTTACAGTCTGCTAGTTCATTTGTGTTAGCTAATCTTATTTTATTTAAAACAACGATATCCTGGGGTTAGCTGAGTCACACCAGGTTTATAAGTGTCATATTGAAATATCTGTCTCAAGACATGTATTGGAGTCACATAGAAGACAGATAGTGAGATTCCACACAAATATACAGCAAGATAATTTTTATATAAATATGAAATACTATACACAAATATATAAAAGTACAGGTGCAGAACATTCCTCTAACAAAGTTTCACATGAATTTATTCAGTTCTGCTGTTCAATCTGTATATATAGGTCATATATATATATATATATATATATATTTATTTATTTATTTATTTATTTTAAAGCTGAGCCATCCTGCCACCTGTTGGCAGCTTAGCAGTTGCTCAGCTCTGGCCGGGAATCGAACCACTGTTGCTCAAAGCTCAAACTCTGGAGCGAGCTCTTAACCAACTGAGCCACTTGGCCGGCCCTATATAGGTTATATTTTAAACAAAGATGCAGAGAGCAATTATGTTTCAAAAACTGGCCTTAGTAAACATAAGCTGATTTACAAAGCTACGTGTTTATTATATAAACATAATCAATTTATTCTGAATCTTGATGGACAGGCATAACATTATGAAAAATGACTTAATATCCTCAGATAAAAGTAATAAGCCCATTACAAAGGGAGGGACTCATCCACTTAGAGAAAATTTGGTCAAAAAAGTCTTAATTTTAGAATATAGCAAAAGAAAGAAGTGTATAATTTGTTTCACAGTAGAAGAGAATTCCAGCATAGTGCTTTCACCTGCTAGGTTTTCAAATATTTACTGTTAAATAAATTCTTTACTACCTAAATGAGTTTTACCCTAGATTTCCTTTAATGCAATGATTCTCCCCCTGGCTGTATATTAGAAACACCTGGGGGAATCTTAAAAATATTATGCCCATGCCATGGTCCAACTCCAGATGAATTATATCAGAATCTCTGGGAGAGGGGGTTATGCATTACTAGTTCTGAAAGCTCTCTAGGAGATGTTAATGGACAATCAGGGTTGAGAACCATTGCCATGGTGCTTTGAAAACCTTCAGTTCAATATTGCTAGATTTTATCAATTTCGAGGTTTGAATGAAAATAATAACTTGTGTTCACTGCATGATAGTGTTCACCGTCCTGGTGTATATTGGATTGTCGGAAAAGTCATGACGTATTTTTTCTATGTTTTTCGTTGCAAAAATGCATCATGACTTTTCCGACAAACCAATAATATTAAGAATGCTATATACGGACTAAAATGAAAAAAGAAAGGAAGGAATAGAGGGGGAGGGAGGGAGATAGGAAAGGAGGGAGGGAGACAGGGAAAGAGAAAGAAAGAAAAAGGAAGGAAGAAAGAATAGAAAGGATACAAAGGAAGAAAGAAACCTGTTAAAATGAGGCAGTAGAAGGGATTAAACACAAGAGTAGGTAAAATGCACAGACAGCCTGGATTAGAAGGTCCATGTGAAGAAGGGAAAAAATATAGAACTAATCATCATCTTAAGGTCCAAAAGGGGGGAAAAAAAGATAGATAATAATTCATACAAGTAACAGCAGGTAACTATAAAAGGAGCTTCTATAGTCTAGAACTGACAACCAGACTTGAAAAATAATTGGCTTTACTGTTAATGAAGGCCGTGAATAGGTACACGTGCATAAGCTAACTGTATATTTATATATTATAGACTGTCCACATTGTGCTCAGGTGAGCATGCAGGGTGGTTTGTAACCACACAGGCGTGAGAACTCCCGGCCACCCTCCTGTCCTAAGAAGGGCAGAGAAATCTGAACCAAGAACCTCTCCTTTCCAAGAGTCTTCTGCCTCTTCCCAAAGAACTCTTTTAAGGGCTGGCTGATAAATGGCTGTAAGTGGAGTATTTAAACCAGGGATTACATATACACTAGGCACCTGAAAAGAAGTAGGGAAAACAGGACCACCGCCCCTCCCAAAAAGGTGCTGTAAGGACAGGAGACTACATGTGACTGGGTAAGGCTCTCCAGACACTCATGAATCCCTTACCAGGTAACCTTTACCACGGTCTCTCACTCCCTGAAGCGCCATTCCACCCACATACAGAGGGAGCCAGGATGATGGGAGGGGAACTGGACCTGGCAATGGCACCTAGTGTCCCAGCTACTCAGGAGATTTGATTTGTAATCTGCCATATTACATCAGGATGACTGAGTATCTACAAAGATCAGTTTCCATATCACGTCTAAGAAATGGTTAATGAAATAAACAGATTAGAACAAACCTATCATTCTTCGGCAATAAAGATTTCAGAAAAGCATCCATAGAGGAATGATGTAGATTCTATTAGCTGCTTACTGGAGGAAAGAATATCTCCTCGCACTTGATCAGTAATTCCACAAAAACCCAGATAGGTTTAGTTCAGGAAACATCCCAAACCTCAGGAAAGACACTATTCACACTTGGGTTACAGCTTAGAAAAGTGGGCCTGCCATCCAGAAACTGTTTATCTATTAAAATCCAGAGTTAGCAAGGGAAGCATCATTACCAACAATGCCTTGCTCTCCTCCTCCCAATTGGTGACATCCTAAAAACTTTCCTTTTGAAGTTAGAGATGAATAATCAAGAGTACCAATTTCTACCCTCAGTAAGTTGTGTCTTATAGTGTGAGGAGAAGAAAAAAGGAAAGGGAAAGAATGAGGTGAGTGAAAGAATCTAACACTAAAATATCCAAAGAGATCAGAGTCCAAAAATTGACCCATTAGTAGGACTGATAAATAATCCACTACTTCCATACAAGCCCCCTGTTCAATATCAGGTATAATACTTTGCAGGATAAGTTAACAGAGAAGTAGTGGTACCCCTAATAAGGTATCTAAACTAAGTAATGAAAATATAGATTCATGGGACCTCCAAATCAAGTTTGCAATAAGAGGGCCTCCTGAAAGATGCTAGATGGCTATTAAAGAAAACCTGGCGGCAGCAAAGGAGCAAGGAAAGGGGAAAAAATTGAGGATTCATTCTAATATGTAGTCTGATATATTGAAAAGAAGTCCAAAACCTGGAGAAATCAGCTAAGAACTCCAGAAAAAGTTTATTAGGCAACAGTACACTAGCTGACTCAGGAATAATATCCAGGCTCCAAATCACTACAAGAGAGTAAGGAGGTAAAAGGAATTCTGGATAATCTTGGAAGAAGACAAAATGGGGACCTGGGAAGAGCAACAGGCAAAGACAGCCCCCAGCTGTCAAGTTCACCCACATTTGGTTTTAGATTGAAAAAGGCCAGTGTTTGCCTGGGCTACAAATATACCTTGAACACCACTCCATCCAGTCTAATAAGGGTACTGGCAAAAAGGTCCATGGTAGCATCCTGGAATGACTGACAGATGTGGGAAACTCGGAGTTTACATCAGTGACACTAACGCTAACCCTATATTCTTAGTGAACCTGAAAAAGCTTTCAAGGTAAATGGAAACATCACATCAACCAGTAATGGGAAAGATTCTTCAAATTGGAATATTAACCTCCAAGTCTACATGGACAGCTTGTTTTATTCATATGTAAGAAATTAACTGAATGATAAAATTATATCTAAGAATATTAATTAATTCCAAGTTATTAGGTGAAAACTAAGACTTGGAAAGTATCCTTCCTTGAAAAAAGCAGTGGTATCTCTTAAAAATGTTCATTTGAATTTCATATATACTAGCTCCAGGAAGTTCTAAGGCATTACGCCTGTCTATTTGAACGTGTCTGCTTATGTATCAGGGATTAATTTGATTTTGGAAAATTAGACATGTTTTTTAATCAGTGCACTAAGATACTAGGAATCAAATTAGATCTAGGATTCATTTGATGCTTCCTACCATGTGACAACTAATCTTCTAAACTGAATGATAAAAGAATAATTAAAAAGACAAATGAGAAAGGACAGAGTAGATAAGAGTTCGCTATACTAAAGGCACAAATACTTCTAAAAAGAAGAAACTTAAAAGTTTAAAAAAGTGAGATTCGAAAGGGACCATATTGTTTCTAACTGTTAAGTAAAGATATTTTGAAATAGTATTTCTAAATGATAGCAAGACTTGATTTGTGCTACAGACCATTACACAGCCTAATAAATACTCCAATCACCAGGGTTCAGCAGGTATCTTGAAATGAACATTGACTTCGGTATTTTGTTACCCTCTTTAAATTTTCTAAAATATTTATTTTATTGTCTTAAGAACTCATTGTGAAATCCACCCTCTTAACAAATTTTTTAGCAGGCAATACATTATTGTTGCCTGTAGATACGGTGATGTACAGCACCTCTCTCGAACTTGTTCATCTTGCTTAATTGAAACTTTATGCCCACTGATGAGTAGTAACTCCCCATTTCTCCTTGCCCCCTTCCCTGGCAATCACCATTCCACTCCTTGATCCTGTAAGTTTAACTATTTTAGACACCTTATGTAAGTACAATCATGCAATATTTGTCATTTTGTGACTGGCGTATTTCACTTAGCATAATGCCGTTGACTTGCATCCATGTTGTCACATATTGCAGAATTGCCTTCTTTTTTAGGCCGAATAGTATTCATTCCATGGTATTCATATCACCACATTTATTTATCATTCATCTGTTGATGGACACTTAGGTTGTTTCTATACCTTGGCTATTGTGAATAGTGCTGTAATGAACATAGGGTGGATAATATGTCTTCAAGATCCTAGTTTGAATTTTTTTGGATTAATACCCAGAAATACAATTGCTAGACCATAGAGTAATTCTATTTTTCAATTTCTTTTCCTTTGAGAAAAATACCATGTTTTAAGTTTTTGAAGCCATTGTTAAATTACTTTAAATTCTGTACACTGTTCAAGGGCAAAGTATATATTGGTTAGGATGTGTTCATACCTGATGCATCTCCAAACCATTCTTCATGAAGGCTGCTAGCTCCCGCACATCCTCGATTGGGATGCATTATGCAGAGAAGCCCGGATGCCTCCCCCAGACCTGTGTCCTTTGAAGGAGATCATATTGAGCTCAAGAGCCTCATGTTTTTTAGGAGTTTTACACAGTTTCAGGTCTTACACGTAAGTCTTTAATTCATTTTGAGTTCATTTTTGTGTGTGATGCAACATTTCATTCTTTTGCCATGTGGATACACAGTTTTCTAAAAACTATTTGTCAAAAAGATCAGTCTTTTCTTATTGTGTATTCCTGGCACCCTTTCTGAAGGTCAGTTGATTGTGTATGCGTGGATTTGTTTCTGGGCTCTCTCTTCTACACCACTAGTCTGTAAATCTGTCTTTATGCCAGTCCTATACTGTTTTGATTAGTGTGGCTTGAAAATATACTTTGAAATCAGGAAGTGTGATGCTTTCAGCATTGTTCTTCTTTCTAAAGACTGATTTGACTACTTATCATCTTTTGTGGTTCTATATAAATTTTAGAATTTTTCTTTCTGTTTCTGTGAAAAGAAAAAAAAAAACTGCCACTGCAACACTGACAGAAACTTCAGTGAATCTGTAGATCCCTATGAGTACTATGGACATTTTAACAATATTGTCTTCTAATCCCCTCTTTAAATTTTCTATTACACTTAGTTTTTGATCCCTTTAAATTCTTTACTTTCTTACCAGCTCAGCAAGCAATGCCTCACAAAAACATTTAAAATATTTTATCTAATTAATTAATTTTCCAGTAAGTTATTCAAAGTATTTAAGTCTACCATACTTCTGTGCTCAGCTATTGTATTTTTTGCTTTTAACCAAGTGCAAACTTATTTACCAAAAGTTTTTCCCAAGTCTAACCTTTGTTGATAACTTAGAAACCCTATAATCTCGTTCTCAACTCCTACTTAGGTGTGGAAAGACTAGGCTCAAATCAATATTATGGCAACTCGCCTCAAAGGTGTAAACAAAGAAAAAAAATGATTCCATGAATAATCCTGCCAATTTTCTATTTCTATAGAGAGTTTGAAAATAACTATTTCAAACTCGCTATGCACAAATATTCTCCTGTATTACCTTTTGATGAGAAATTTAAAGCAAGCTTCTTCTGATTAGTCTTCCTTTTTATTTCCAGAAATTACTTCTCTGTTGTCCTGAACAATATTCTTCTCAAGATGACCCACTGCATGTGTTATTACTATTTCCATATTGAATCTACAAGTGTAATTCATTATTGTTTGTGTGCTTGTGATATTATATATCCCTCCTAGGTAATCTGGAATTAGGTCTAAACATTTCCCTATTCTACTCTTGCTTCCCACTTCCTGGGTCATGTGATCTTATCAAGCCAGTGAAATAAGCCTGCCTTTTGGCTTAGGGCCCTTCACAGATCTATAAAACTATAGGTAAACATTGTTCCACTAAGTCACATTGAATTCCAGAGTTTACATGTAAGAGTCATCTTAAAAGTGTCAACTGAAATGACTCTAGTTTTCTCTGTCAGGCTTATAAAATATGCAATGTAAACATATATGATGAATAAATTAATATAAAATGACAAAAAATATACTGGGAATATTTTCCAGTTAGATATAATGTAAAAAGGGAAATTAAAAAAAACAAAAAAAAAACCACCTTAAAATTGGGCAGAAGTACATTAAGTTAGGTTAATTACCTGTGGAAACATCCATACTTATCTTTTTACAACGAATTCCTGGATACTGAGAAATAGAAATTTGATGACCATGTCCTATAAAATTTTATTACAATGCACTTTAAAAGGTCACTCTTTATACACATATATGTTCACACACATACCACAGGGCTTTCTGTTTCTTTTATTTTTTTCCTCTTAGGAAAAGTATATAGTATATGCTGAAGCCAGTATTCATTTAATCTAATCTTTTACATACTCTGGAGTATAACAGAATAAAAATTAATGCTTGATGCAGTCACTATGTAAAACAGTTTGACAGTTCTTAAAAAGCTACACATAAAATTACCACATGACCTAACAATTCCACTCCAAAGTACACATATCCAAAAGAATTGCAAGGAGAAGCTTGAACAAATATCTGTACATCTAAATGATCATCAATAGATGAATGGGTAAATGAATGTGATGTGTGTGTGTGTATGTGTGTGTATTATATACGAGGGGTGCCAAAAAAATACATACACATTTTAAGAGATGTTAACACTTTGGTCAAAGTTGCTCAAGCAATAGTTTGCGATAATCAGAAGTGTCTAGATGCTGATGGTAACCACTTTGAGCATCTCTTGTAACTGCAGAAGTCAAACATGACTTGTGTTCATCTTTTGGTATTGGTATATATTATTAACACATTTTTTCCTTTCCTAAAATGTGTATACATTTTCTGTTACCCTCTGTATATATCTCACATATATATTATACTATGAGATATTACTGAGCCCTAAAGAGCAATGAAGTTCTGATACATGCTATAACATGAATGAAGCCTGAAAATAAACATTATAGTACGTAAAATAAACCTGACACAAAAGGACAATTATTACATGACTCCACTTGTAGGAAATAGAAAATATCTAGAATAGGCAAATTCATGGGGACAGAAAGTATGTAAGATTCTTTTTTACTTCAAAAGATTCAAGTTTACCAGCGGCGAAGAGTCGGAGGAAATTGAGAGTTAGCAACTAAAGGTTAGAGAGGCTTTGGGGTGATGAAAAAGTTTTGGAAATATACAGTGGTGATGGCTGCAGAACACTGTGAATATAATTAATGCCAATGAATTGCACACTTAAAAATGGTTAAAATGGCAACTTTTATGTTATATATTTTACCACAACTTAAAAAACTTAATATACCAAAACCATTGGATTATACACTTGAAATGGGTGAACTGTATGATGTGTGAATTACATGGCAATAAAAATGCTATAAAAATCAATGTTTGAAGTCCTTCAATGCTTGAAGCTCAGGTTCCTTTTTCTTAAAGAAGCCTTCCCTGGTCATTCTAGTGATCCTTCTCTTTAGTGTTGACGCATGGTATTTTACTTGTTTATATCACTCACTTAGCAATTAATAATACCCTCCTTTTGACATGTCTGGTGCTTTTAAATTACTGTTACACAATTAATATTTGATTATGCTTTGTTTACAAAACTAGATTAGTTGCTCAAATTATCAAATCAAGACCCATATTTAATAGTTGTATTTTGTTTACCAAACAAGATTAGCAGTACCTCAAATTGTCAAATCAGGACCCAGTAGCCCTCTACCATCTTCAAATGATCAAAATATAATTCAATTTCACACTTGCACAAATACATTAAGTAAACGTTTCTAAAGCAAATGTTAAGAGAAAGCATTCTGGGGAAAAAATAATCAGAATACTCATTCCCCAGGTACTCCAATTCATCAAGGATGTAATAGATTTAGTCTAGTATAATTATTAAAAATAGGCAATAATAAAATACTTCTCACAGAAAATTTTCATCAGCCAGTCATTTTTCTTTTATCCCAATTAAATCAAAGACAAGACACTGTCCAAAATAGGAGAGAAATACACTAACATTTATAGACTAGCCCTGTATCCATGGGGGATGTGTCCAAAACCCCTGTGGGTGCCTGAAACTGTGAATAGTACCAAACCCTACATATGCTATGTTTTTCCCTATACTTACATACCTATGATAAACTTTAATTTATAAATTAGACACAGTAAAAGATTAATAATAAAATAGAACAATTTTAACAATATACCATAATAAAAGTTATGTGAATGTGGCTTCTGTCTCTCACAGGGAAGTAGCACGAATTTCTTCTTCCTTCTTCACAGCTTCACAGACAGACTTTTTCTTCCTATAGACCTTAGCAACCTCAACATATGATTTCTTCCCTCCTTAAGTCAAGAGTTTTCACCTTTTGACTTAAAGGATGCACTTCAAGACTTCTCTTTGGTGTATCTGAATTGCTGGCATCACTTCTTACATTTGGGGGTCATTATAAGTAAAACAAGGGTTCTTTTAACACAAGCACTAGGAGATGGGGACAGTCAATCTGATAACTGAGATAGCTACAAAGTGATTTAATGAGTGGGTAGGACACAAGCTGGGAAAAGGGAGGTTTCTCATCCTGGGCGGGATGTCAAGAGATTTTATCACACAATTCATATTGGTGCACAATTTAAAACTGCTTGTTTCTAGAACTTTCCATTTTACATTTTCAGACCATGATTAATCACGGATAACTGAAACCACAGAAATTGAAACTATGGATAAGTGGGGACTACCTATACTGATTTATTTTCTTATGCTTAAGAAGAAATGTTGAGAATATATACTTCTAATCCTGAACAGAATTAACTAAAATATGAAACTACACAGATAATTTAGTTACAATAAAAAAGGGTGCTTTGGGGCCAATCAAAATTTTTGTTTACATAAAAAGCTAATTTGATGATTTCAGTGATATTAAAATAAACTATACATACGTGTTTGGTATGTAATAATGAAAAAGAAGGAAGACTGTAGAGAAAGCAACAAGAAGTGTATACATTTGATCCTTTGAAACAATAGAATAAAAATTTGAGAAATGAATAAAACAGCACAATTCAAATAAAGCCATATATTTATAGAACAGAAACACAATCGATAGGTAAATTTCCTACTTATGTCATTAGTATATGCTTAAAATGACCTTTTAGGCTAATTGGCTATTTTATTTCACAGCATGTTCTTTTTGTTGTTTTTAATTGGTACTTTTTAAATTGTGTAACATGTTTTTGCTAAAATATTTCTTTCCTGCAGAATGTCTGAATGACTTGCTCTTAAATGTCTTTAAAAACACAAATGTAAACAGTATTAACTCACATGAAATTTAAGAAATAACATATTTTGATCTACCAGCAAAAGTTTTAAGTTTTTAAAATATGGCCTCATTACCTCAAAAGTAAACCTGTTTCAATCAACAACTACATTTCTATTCCATACAGAAGTAGAATGACTTAAGTTCACTTTTCCAGTGAAAATACCCACTGATATCTCAGAGAATATTGCTTTTCAAGACAACAGTATAACTATTTATTCAAATTCACTTTCTAAGAATATAGCCAATAAAGGGAAGTAAACAAAAAATGGTTTCCATCAGACAAACCACATCATGAGTTAAAACTCATTCTTCATTAATTAGAAAGTCCTCATGCCCTTAATCTCTGAGCTTTTATAATTTACACGATTCCAAAAAAATTGGGTTGTGATTCCCAAGGTCACAGCATATTAGGGAGAGGGATAAAGATGATGATGGTGGTGGTGATGATGATGATGATGGCAGCTATAATTTTCTAAGCATGTATTAAGCACTACAATGTGAATGGGGCTAGGAGTGAAGGAAGCATCTATAATAGGTAACAGTATTGAAAGCAGTGTGGGAATTCAACAGACCAACAAATGGCTTGATTCCATGATCAAGAATCTAAAAACCTTATGTCCGAAAGTTATCACTATGTTACAACAGAGACAGACTGATGTTCAAAAAGACAACTCCTTTAGACCTTAAACAAAAGTTTAAAATTTTACAAAGTTCAAAATACTATTCATTTTTAAAATAAGGGCATGGACAATAGAATCTAAAAGAGCTAGATCTGAATCCAATCCACCTAATATATCAATGACCGTAGGCAATTGTGATCTCCCTCAGGCTGTTTCTCCAAACGCAAAATGGGAATATTATTTACCTTATGGCACTATGATAAGAATCAATGTAAAAGCACCCCGTACAACTCACGAATATGGTATCCACTGGGATACTGTCAAAACCTAACTCCCCAGAATAATTTCTTCTTTGCGATAAACAATTTTATTACTTTTTAAATGATACTACTACATTTAAACATGTTACTCAGTAGTCCACAAATACCTAAAGTAAAAAATGCCAAGATTCATTTAAGTGTATAAAGAATGCTCTCAAATCTCATCATAAACCACCTGTTTGACATGATAAGTTCAACTCATTCTTCAGCCTCAATTTAGATGGTATCCCCTCTGGAAAGCCTTCTCCACTTACATATCTAAGAGACAGTTAAAAATCTACCACATCCACAACCTCTGATCACCAATCCTTATCCCAAGCCCGCTTCATCTGAAAATCTTCTCCATCTCACAGTTGATGGCACCATCATTTTTCCAGTCACTCAGCCAAAAACCTTGAAGTCATACTGTCTTCCCTTTTTCTCATATCCCACATCCAATCCATCAGAAAAAGTTTTTGGTTGTACATTAAAAATATCCAGAATTTGACTGCTCCCATCCTTATCCAAAACCCTACCTTCAGTCACTTAGTTACTCTAAGAGCTTTCTAACCAGTGGTCAAAGCCTCCCTGCAGCCTACAGTTGACCCTTAAATAACACAGGGTTGAACGGCACAGGTCCAATTACATGCAGATTGTGTTTTCAATAAATACATACAATACCACAAATTTATTTTCTTTTCCTTGTAATTTTCTTAACATTATCGTTTCTGTAACTTACTTTATTGTAAGTATATAGTATATAATACAAATAACATAAAAAATACTGTATTTTGCCATGTATAATGTACACTTTTTTGCTCAAATTTGTGAGGAAAAAATAAGGATGTGCATTATACATAGGTAGTACTAATTCCGTATCTACATAAATGTTTTTAATTTTTTATTTATACTTGTGAGTTAAAAGTGTAATTCTAGAAATCAATAACAATATCCGTATGCAAAATAATACCCTGGAACAGGATAATTGGTTTTGTTGAACTAACAACAAATTTGCAATGACAAAGAGTTTTTGGCCTTCTATGATGCATAAATACTGTAAATTTGTTACTGGTACATAAAATTTCTTGGACCTTGTATCTGTTCTTGTGTTTTATAATTATTTGTTACATAAAATTTCTTGTATCATAATGTTAAAAAATGCTAAAATTCCTTTATAATACAAAAAACAAGTACCTAAGTGTAAACAAATAAAAATTTGAACTAGGGCCGGCCAAGTGGCGCGATGGTTAAGAACTGGCTTGGGACGCCAGAGGGCCCCGGTTCGGATCCCACATATGAGGGCC
>NW_017731380.1:2684984-2695285 GCF_001890085.2 Hipposideros armiger | reverse complement strand
AACTGGCTTGGGACGCCAGAGGGCCCCGGTTCGGATCCCACATATGAGGGCCAGTGACACTGCCCTCCACAGCTAAGATGCTGAACAACAGCTCAACTTTGAGCTGGGCTGCTGTGAGTCGCCGGTGATGGCAGGTGGGTTGCCATGGACTACCATATGTAGCCAGCAGTCAGTGTGAGCGGCCAGTAGCCGCAGTGAGCGGCCGTCCAGAAGCCGGCGACTGATCTGCCTTGCCCGGGAAGAGCACAATGATGGTGCCAACTAGGGCCAGTGACGCAACGTCCTCCACAACTAAACTGAAGAACAAAAGGACAGCAACTTGTCTGTTCCCCTTCCCCCAATCCCCAGCACTGTACCCATCCCCCCAATTCCCCAATAAAAATCTTTAAAAAAAAAAGAAAAAGAAAAACCACTCCTAACATTTAAACTTATGTTAGAAAGCATATTCTTAAGAAGCTCATGTTAATATCAGCTTAAATTATTAAAGATTATACTCTGTTCAATTTTAAAGTTACATGATAATTTAAATGGTTACATTGTTAACAACCTTATAATTGTTTACTTCAGAGAACAAAAGTAGGAAACATATCTATAACATAAACTGAAAAGCTTTTGGAAAAATTTAACAACAAAAGAGAAAATATAATTCAATCATCTCTCTTTTCCTAAAAGACAAACTGGAAAGAGTAAACCAAAAAGAGCTCCAAATATATATATTTTTTTTCATTTATTTCAACGTAATAGATACACATAGAGCCTGTGAGGATACAATATTCATTTTGCTGCAGAAGAACAGACATTGCATAACAATGAGATTTGCTAATGAAATCAACCATCAACCTGGAATACATATGTATTAAACCAAGACCTCAGTGTCATTTTCTTTTTGCATCGTTTGTTCTTTCTTTCATTTTTTTCTTGACCTTGTCAGTATTTTTATCCTTTAAATTTTGGAACTTTGGTAAAACAAAATCAAGACTATAATATTATAGTGTAGTACTTTTTATTCATCGCATTTATTTTTAATGTAAATCCCAATTGTCCTGCTTCTATCAGCACTATTAATGTACCTTTAGGGAAAAAAAAAAAAATCAATGGAAGCTACCAGAAGAAACAAAGGAGGTTTATTTCTATACAAAATTTTTGGATCAGGTCCAAAAAAAACTTTTATCAGCATTTGATATAAATTCCATATGAAAACTTTTATAGCAACATTAGCATTTTCTCAATAAAAAAATAAAAATTTTTAATTGTAATAATATAATTCCCTCAGCAATTTCTACTACTGACATTTATTAAGTGAAATAATCTGGGGTTGATTTAACTATCAACATGAAAATTATTCTAATGCTTTTAGATAAAAACCATAATTTCCCTCCCCCAAAATGCTCTGCTACTCTGGTCTACAAAGTTAATGACCAGTTTCCATTTTCCAAAATAAGAAATTGTGAGAATTTTCTTAAAGGTTTATGATTTAAATTTATGGTTTAGTTATTACATTTCCTATAAGAACCCAAAAGACTGAGCATATTTGATATTATATATCTTCAAGAAAAGTATTAATGTCCCTCAGAATTGATTTATATTTTTTTGAATATAAACTATTTAATTAAACAACTATCTGTCCTATTGGCTGTTCATTTACACAAATTAGGCTTTCAAGTCACATATGCTACATATAAAATTAACAGCCTAACCTGCTGTGGTACATAATTGCTACTAATTCATAATAATAATAACTTTT
This sequence comes from Hipposideros armiger, assembly GCF_001890085.2. Taxonomy (NCBI): domain Eukaryota; kingdom Metazoa; phylum Chordata; class Mammalia; order Chiroptera; family Hipposideridae; genus Hipposideros; species Hipposideros armiger. Next base: position 2,693,541 of record NW_017731380.1, on the reverse strand, counting down.
TTTAAAAAGCAGTACTTATACCAACTAAAACAGCCTTAGCCAAACAGTTTCCTATTTTTATTTTTATAATTCTTTAATGTCTAACCTCAAACAATATCCTGTAAAATAAAAAAAGTCAATCAGTATTGCAGTTCTGCTGGAAAAGTAAACCAAATAGATATTTCTTATTAAGCTTAAACTCTCAGAAAGTTGCCACTGACAGTCTAATAGTTCTCAAGGCTATTTTAAAAATCTTAAAGGATGATTTTAAGCAAAGAACCATATAATTGCAGACCAGTCATTAATCCACACACAAAGTATTTCCCTAGAAAACCCAGAAATGGCAAAATATATGTCAGACTGTAGAGAGGCAGTTTAAATACATGTCCATAACAATACTGAAAACCTACCTTCTCTAGGGCAAAAAATGTAATACTGAACTATGGTGATAGACTTTGGAAAGTCATCTAGCTCCTTGCTCCTCAAAGTGTGGTCCACACAGACCAGTAAGCAACATTTAAATTGCTTGTTAGAAATGAAGACTCTCGGGCCAGCAGAGAGGCGCGGTGGTTAAGAGCTGGCTTGAGACACCAGAGAGCCCCGGTTCGGATCCCACATATGAGGGCCAGTGACACAGCCCTCTACAGCTAAGATGCTGAACAACAGCTCAACTTGGAGCTGNTTTTTTCCCTGAAAGTTAGGGCCCAAAACATGGGTGTGCATTATACACGAGAGCGCATTATACGCAGTAAACTATGGTATGTGTTAATCAACTGCTTATGTTATCTGTAAGGCTTCCAGTAAACAGTAGGTTGGTTAGTAGTAGTTAAGTTTTGGGGGAGTCAAAGTGATACACGGATTTTTTACTGTGCAGGGGATCAGCACCCCTAGCCCCCACATTGTTCAAGGGTCAACTGTATTCTCAACACAGTAACTGAAGTGCTACTTTAAAAATACAAGCGAGACTTACTGAAGGCCCTGTAATGGCTCCTCTAAGTTCCTCCCATCCATTACCTCTGGCAATGCCTCCTCCAACTCTCCCTTCTCCCAAACTCTTTTCCAATCACACTGGCCTCTGTTCATTACTCTGAACACACCAGGTATGCTTCCTGCCTCAAGCCCTCTGCCTGGAAGGCTCTTCCCAAAGATATACAGATAGCTATTAATAACTTCCTTGTTCTTTGCTAATAGATCACCTTCTCTGTAAGTCCTCCCCAGACTCTACAACCCCTCACCACACATTTTCCCCCCATATGCTTGCTTGTCACCTTCCAACATGCTATATACTTTACTTATTTATATGCTTCTTGCTTATCTTCATTTCCATTATATGATTTACAAGAGCAGAGACTTTTGAAAGTCTCTTTACTAGTATACCCCTTGTGCCTAGAACAGTACCCAAAAATGCAAATAAAATACATTAAATACTTGTGTCACCTTTAGCATCCTGTGCTTACCTCTATTATATCAGTGAATGCACTGTATTGTAACAGCCTGTTAATTTTCTGCCTCTTCCACTAAAACTGTTTCTTGAAACAAGGAATTTTCTTTTCCTTTCCACCAGTACTTCCTTACAATGCCTGACATTTAGTAAGCTCTCAATACTATTTGATAAATTGATAAAAAAAAAATCTAAATCACCTTTATTAGCTCCAAAATATAAACACAATGCTTAAAGGTGTGACACTGAAGACTAAGTTCAAGATTCTAGATTCTGTTAGAATTGGTCTGGCTCTGGCACTTACTGGCTAAAGGACATTAATAAAATTAAATTCTCTACAACTATTTCCTTATCAGGAAAAATGGAGATGATGATGGTACCTGCACCTCATGTGATTATCATGAATATAAAATGAGATGGCAGCGAAGGAGTTCAGGGCATGCAGCGCTGGCATATTGACTCAAAACCAGCAAATACAAGAAAAACACTCTGACCTTCCTTCTTTTTCTGAAAAGCAGGAAATCATATTCCTATATGAAAGCTGTCCGCCCTATACCAAAAGAAACATTCTTATCATAAGGACAGAAGAGAATTCTACACAAACAGACCTTGTTAAAATAATTGTTATCTTCCTTTAGCCTTCCCACATAGTTTAGTCACTCTTCCACAATTGCCTCTTTGTTCAACCTAATATACTAAAACAAGAAGGTTTCACCATGTCTTTGAGTCTTCATTTCTTACACAGATTCTGTGACACACAAAACTGGTATTAAATAAATTTATATGTTTTTTCTCCTGTTGATCTGTATTATGCCAACCTAAATCTCAGCCCCAGCCAAAAAGAACCCTACGAGGGTAAAGGTAAAAGTTTGTCTTTTCCTACAATAGAATTAGCCTAGTGGTTTGCACATATTAAAAATTAAAAAATAACATCCATCATCTGTTATTACAAAGTAAATAAATGCACTAGTATAAGTCCTACTTCCAGCAACTTGAGTAACTTGGACTATTCACTAAATAATCTTTAAAATGTGCCAATAATTTATATTAAGAATTACTGAGTTACCTAAAATAACTTTGATAATAAGCATTTGCCAAAAAAAGATAATTTAGATCTCAACAAAAATAAGATTCTATCTTACATTATCCCACAGTATACTTAAATATTTCTGGATGTTTGGTTCTATAACCATCTTCGGTAACTGCCTTCAGTGTTTAGTAATTTCATAATCTTTTCTTTAATATTACCAGGATACCTAATACTATAGTTTAAAAATTAAACATCTTATTATTTAGATGAGCTCTATTTATAGGCCTATAATAGATATACACCTTCTTCCCTCTACTCTGAATAATCTCATTTTCAGGAATAATACTTTTGAGAAAAAGTTAAATAATTTACATATTTTTGTGACTCTTTATTAAATCACTTCCAAGCTTTCCACTTCTCATTATAGTCAAGTAGCCAACATGTACAATCCTTTGGTAATACTATATTAAGAATTGAGCATAACAGTTCTGCCCAAAGTAAAAGCTCAATTACATGGTACTTATTTTAAACTTATTTGCTATTATTTTATGATAGAAATGAATTTTCTATTATTTCCCTTTCTACTGTGACTCCTAATGTTTTCCAATTCTATCTTCACAGTCAGTTTTCCATTTTATAAAATACTTGTGGGACCTCGTTTTCTTTACAGTTTGTACTATCATAAAGAAATAAACAAACATATACATTTTACTCAGCACTCATATGGACAGTAGACAAGAAAACTGAGGTAAGCAGTTTAAATGATTGTCGCAAGACCACAGATGGAGTGACAGCCAGCTTTAGGATTAAAACTAAGAAGCTCATTTTTCCCTTTTTATATTCTGAGTCCTTAATATTGTTTTGACATCACAAGGATCTCTTAAGTAATTTAAGAACAATAATTTAGTAATTAAAACAATTAACAATTATGACAACATATTTAAATCAATTTATGAAATTTATTTAAGAAGAAATATAATTAGTTTATCTAAATATTCCCTGAAAAAAATTAATCTGATTTACTACATAAGTTATTTTTAAGATTTTGCTTAGAGTGCCAAGAAAGCGAAAGCTTAATACAATTTATCATTTCAATATATTTTTAAAAAGCTAATTTCTTTAACCAAAATCTACAGTAAGCATGGTGAGATGGTTGGATTTGATACCAAACAGAAATACTTTTTCATTAAAAAAAAAAAAAAATCTTCCAAACTTAAAACAGTAGTTTCTACTCTAATTGTAAACTTCAACTTCAGGATATATTTATAACAGATCTAGCTATGAAAAGACAATGATAAGAAGTAAAGAAAACATCAAACACTACTGCATTTACAGGAGAAAAAGACATACAGTACAACATTAACAGCTTACTGTGGAGAGTGGGTTTAATCAGGAAGTAGCCATTATCCTTTCGATTCTGAGCAGTGACAGCACTCCAAAACAACAAGCCGTGATATTTTTCAGTTAAAAGGCATGAAAGAATACCTACTATTGTGTCCTAGTTTTGCTGACCCCAAAGGTCACCATATGTCTTTTATCAAAAGCTATCATGAAAACATAATCCAAGGAAGCATTTACAACGCTCTATTTGTTGAAACACCTAAAATCTACCTAACACAACCTCTCTCTCTCTGTTACTCACAAAACATGGCTGTCTTATTCAGAGATTAGCAATTATTGTAATGAGATACTGTCGGAGAGGGTCAAATAGTACTTCCTGCAGTTTACACATCTTGATTTCCTGGTAAACAAACTGAAAGGCAGGTGGAGCACTTAGATCACCAGTAAACGTGAATGCTCACGTGACAAACCTAAACCAGGTAAGGTGGACGGCTCAAGTATCGTTCTTTTCTTAATTTTATTAACGTCAAAAACACAATAAAGAGCTCTGTCTTTCTTCCTTTTTTAAGGAGGGTTTATTCCTGACATGCATAGCCACCCAGTTTATAATAAGGAATGCATGGAAAATAAATCTGTTTAAGCAGGTTTAAAAAATTACTTCTGGCAAGTAAATTGTAAAAACAAGGGAATGCTAACAAGGTTTAAAAGAAAGAACAACTAAGAATAACTGTACAAAACCCAAAAACCTGCTAAATATAAGGAAAGGTATTTAAATTTCAACTGCTTCAAGACAGTAGATAAAAGAAGTTTGAGTTATAACTAAAGACCAAAATTAAAATTTTAATCAAAGCATAAGCCTATTCTTATTAGGACAAGCTCCTGCAAAATAAGACTACTTTATAATTTATGTGGCAGTCTTTGAAAAAAAAGTTTTTCAATTACATGAATCAAAATTTAGTTTACATAACTTGAAGCTATTCCCATCATTTTAAATTCATGCTTCAAAAAGAACACAAAACAAAATATTTACCTGTGAGAATTTTTAAACCATTGTTAGGTTGAAAACTAAGTTTCCTTGTCCTTAGTTTTGTCCCCCAAATTGCTGTTTTCTACTCTGAAATTTCTAGTACAGTTGAATGAGGAGGGTTGACTTAAATTAACTAGGGGTATAAAACAAACATACACACTCTGTCAAAAGGATAAAGTAATTCACTATTATTTTAAAAATATTTAGTAGGAGTTTTTTTAATTTACAAAATTACATTTATCTTAAAAGAAAATTATATATACTAAGGCACATCATGTATGTATATATGTCCCCCACTATTATGAACATACATGTTTATTTTAAATGAAAAGAGCTCTTAACAACGCTTTGACAACAATATAGCCATATCAAGGCATTAGATTATATTACTTCAATCAAGTTTACATTCACACTGCTTGCAAAATAAAATTCTAACGTACTTAAATAGAAAACAACAAAGTGACAATACAATCAATAACAAAAAGAACACCCAAGTAGATTACTGCCAAGAGTATAGACTTCACCACAGGTCTCATTACAAATATTTAATGTGTTATTTAAAAGGAGTATGTATTCAATATTGAACATTAATGCAAATAACTAATCACCACCTCACCTTTACTATGACGACACATGAAACAGACACTAAATTTTCAGAAAACTATGACTAAGGAGTCAGTTTCAGCTGAATTTCTTGGTCATATTAAATAATTCAAATATCCTATAGTTATCTGGAATGTAAAACAGAGCTCTCATTTCCTTTATAGGAAATTTAAGATATTATTCCTACTAAATAGGTAGTTCTGACTATAATCCAAATGCCAAAACAAAATTTTAAATTAAAAAATTATTATTTCAACCATTTCAAATATCCATAACTATCTTAGTTCCCCATAATGGGTCAAATTTAGAGAATAATAAAATTAAAATACAGAGATAAAGAAAATAAATTTGAAATTTTCTTTCATTCAAGGTAGCTCTTACCAAGAGTCAGCAAGTTTTGGTATTAAGAGTTTACAATTCAGTCAAAAGGGCAGGAAAAAAACCAGGATAATATACAGAGGGTGCCAAAAAAATGTATACACATTTTAAGAAAGGAAAAAAATTGTATTAAAATTGTAATACTCAATATATACCGATAACAAAAGATGAATACAAGTCACGTTTGACTTCTGCAAATACAAGAGGTGCTCAAATTGGTTACCATCAGCATAATTTTAATACAGTTTTTTCCTTTCTTAAAGTGTGTATACATTTTTGGGGGCACCTCTGTTTATGGTACCCTGTGAGTTAGAAAAGAAACAAAAACCCTCTGACATATGAGAGTATTCCTCCTCTAGGATATGTTTCAGCCCCACTTATTCTCTTAGTCAGGCACTCTTATTCTTATTCTCTTAGTCAGGCAAAAAGCTTCAGAATGGATTTCCTTGCCCCTGGGCAAGTCTAAGAAATTGCAGAACAGAGTAAGTCCTCCAAAACTTAAGAAATTCATGAAAAATGAAGGGGGAGGCAGGGAGAATATTCAAGGAGGAAGAAAGTCTCCTACTTTTCTTTGTTTGCCTTCTGCTGGCAATAAATAAGCTTTACATAATTATTTATATCCCATCTTATTCCAAAATAATTTTAAGGTGATTTATAGAAATATGAGTAGTAAACAGAATGCTTGCAAAATATAAATATGAATAAAGGGAAATAAGGGAAAGCAAGAAAGATAAAACATAAGATAAAAATGGAAAACAGAAACACCTATCATAAGGCCTTCTACAATTCTAAGATGTGGGTGGTTCAGCTCTGAGCTTCTAGCAAGCAAAGTACAGTGGGAAAAATAAGATCAAATTAGAAAATACTCATTCCCGATAAGATGTATTTTACAAACAAGCCTCAAAGCTTTTCCTAGAGCTCATAAATGAGAGATATTTCTTCTATACTTTTCAATAATGCAACACTGGACAAAACAATAATTTTCTCAATAGCATCTTTACAGAAATTAAATATCAAATTTCATATAAAAGTTTCTTTTAACATTTCCTCCTCACAAGCCAGAGTCTTAACATAATAATGAAAGGTTACCCAGAAAATAAACCATCTTGCTAGGAAGTCGTCTGCAATTTATCTCATTCTGAGTCTTCTAACAACAATTAATAATCTCCGGGATCTCTTATTAAATTCAAAGTCCATTTTCATATTCCAAGTACATATTTCATTTTCTAAATGCAGGTGTTTTGCTGGATGAGTAAGTAAAATGGGTATGTAAGCGATAACTATGGTTCCAGATAAGATAAAGGAGAAGACGCTGGTAAGTAGGTCCAGACACTGAAAAAGGATCTCTCTTTCTAACTTAAAACAGCGCTCTTCCTCATTGGTGACCATCTAAGAAAGATCCTCCCATCCAATTCAACAGCCTGGAAGCCCAATCTGTGAGGATTTTTATTCCTCCTCAGTTTGGTATTTCTAACTATGGTAGAGAAACCTGACTTAAGAGTTTCCAGATTCCTATATTCCCATTCAGTCTGCACCAATTTAGATTCATTTAATGCATGAATCCCTGCATACTTGCACAGCATTTATTTTTTATGTTATTGGTGGGGGGGGGGGAGGTGAAGGACAGCAACATTAATATAAAGGGAATGTCCTATTTCCTGTATTATTATACAAGAAAAAACAAGGTTCCCAATGGTAGCATCTCAATATGGCACATATCTGGACTGAACACTAAAATTTAACAGTAATACAATTTGATTTTCATGCGAGGTAAATAGGTAGTGGTAAATCATATCTTCCATTACAGTTGGGTTGGTCTCTACTTTGTCTCCCAAAGATGCCAAGTTTATGTTCTCCCACCTCCCAATTTATATTTATGTTGTTTCCCATTCCTTCCCCACCTCATGATCAGTTTAGAACTCATCACTTTCAGGATGCTCCTCCATGTTCAGAGCCTATCAGGGCCCATAAAACCTTCTTTCTTTCTCTATATGATTTAGCTCTATTACTCTCTAGTTATTAGGGATCTTTCCTACTAGATTGTGAAGTTCCTTGTTTTCTGTACCCACTGTGAAGAATAAAATGCAAACACTCTAAGTACAAATTAACTTAATATGATGCATTAATAAACTGCTGTACATATTTACAACAGCTCATGTTTTTCCAACATAACCAAGATATTTATTAGGATTGCATCAAGTGAGTGGGAAGGCCATTTTTTTACCATACAGATAATTTCTAAATGGTATATAATCAACCCATATTAAATAAAACGTTGTGCTTTTCTATTTTCAAGCTTTTCAAAAAAATTTTAGTTGTGAGGAAAACTTATGAGAACACGATCAAAAACCAAATAGATTTTGTAAATTACTGTCAGACCTCAAAATGACTAAAATTAAATGACAACTGTGTCCAATACAGTTTGATCCATATTTGAACTCATATACATAACCCAAATAATCATGCAGTCTATTCCCTTATTAAATGAACTCTTCCAAAGTGTAGACAAGTGAAACTTGTTATTTCTGAATTTCCTATTTTCTGAAAAGTCAAATGTATGTATAGAAATCTCAATATACAATTTTGCCATTGCAAAAATTTTGCTATTTCATTTGGCATAATACGTACACTTAACATTTTTCTTGCAATAAGAAAAAACACTCCTGGGCTGGCCGAGTGGCGCGATGGTTAAGAACTGGCTTGGGACGCCAGAGGGCCCCGGTTCGGATCCCACATATGAGGGCCAGTGACACTGCCC
>NW_017731380.1:2680548-2682581 GCF_001890085.2 Hipposideros armiger | reverse complement strand
TCCAGAAGCCGGCGACTGATCTGCCTCGCCCGGGAAGAGCGCAATGATGGTGCCAACTTGGGCCAGTGAAGCAACGTCCTCCACTACTAGACTGAAGAACAAAAGGAAAGCAACTTGTCTGTTCCCCTTCCCCCAATTCTCCAGTGCTGTTCCCATCCCCCAATTCCCCAATAAAAATTTTTTTAAATCTTTAAAATAAAAAAAAAGAAATGAAGACTCTCAAGCTCCAGCCCAGAACTACTGAATCAGAATCTTACACCCATTAAAATTTAAGAAGCCATGATCTAGAAAATTCTTCAGCCAACCTAACAATTTGTATACCAATTCCAGTTACTTCTGATAGTCTAACTCAGAGGTTCTCAACCTGTGGGTCATGACCCCTTTGGGAGTTGAAGGACCCTTTCACAGGGGTCGCCTAAGACCATTGGAAAACAAAAAGATATTTACATTACGATTCATAACAGTAGCAAATTTACAGTTATAGAGTAGCAACGAAAATAATTTTATGATTGGGGGTCACCACAACATGAGGAACTGTATTAAAGAGTCGCGGCATTAGGAAGGTTGAGAACCGCTGGTCTAACTCCTCAAACACCCATATTAAAATGTAGGACATTCAGAGTATAAATAATTTATTTGCTGGACTCAAAGCCCACTAACTACCATTTTCTTAGTTATCTGAAGTCTCGCATTCCTACGGACTACTGATTTTAAATTTGTGGTACCACAAGGAATAAGCAGGCAGGAATCATGTCTTTTTTGTAAGATCTTGGCAACTATTAAATAAATGGATAAAATTGAAGTATTTATACTCTCTTAACAATGATGTCAAATTATTCAGCAGAAGAGTCCTTTCTTAAATAAATCTAGTGAAGAAGCCTAGTAGAGTATAAAATAAGTCAAGGGATGTTCTTTGGGGCTGCACACAGCAGTAATCAAGGCATCTCAACAGAACCATTCCATAGGATTCCTCAGAGTACAGTTCGAAAAACTCACTTAAAGGAACTACATGAGTCTAAAAACAAGCTTAACAACTACTATATTTACACTACATGTATTTATACAAATAAAATTTACTATTCAGAGCAAGTCCCAAAAAATCAGAGAAACCCACTGTTCAGTTTAATTTATCCTATAGTGTTTTAAGATACAAACTCTAGATAAAATCACATGATTAAGCATTTTTTCTAATTCAAATTGATCTTTTCACAAATAATTCTAATTGGTCAATTTGAATTTTATTAATATGTTACCTTTAGTTATTAATAAGTTATTTTGGTTAATAGTTGCCTACCATACACAAGACATTTGTTAAACGCCACAAGGGCAATAACACAGATGAATCGACAAAAGTACTCTCCTTACCACCTTGGAAGGATAAGACAAATGCATGTAACAGAACCAGTAGACCTTTGCACAACATGGATTTGAACTGTGTGGGTCTACTTATACACAGATTTCCCCCCCCCCCAGAAATACAGTACTATAAATGTATTTTCTCTTCCTTATGATATTCTTCATAGCATTTTCTTTTGTCTAATTTACTTCAAGAATACAGTATATAATACATATAACATACAAAATACGTGTTACTCAAATTTTATGTTATCAGAAAGGCTTCCAGTCAACCATAAACTATGAGTAGTTAAGTTTTGGGGAAGGCAAAAGTTATATATGAATTTACAATGGCACAGGAGTCAGGGCCCCTAAACCCTCACATTGTTCAAGGGTCTATTGTATTGAGTTGTTGGAAAAGTCATGACACATGTTTGCAACAGATGGCACTAGTTCATTTTTGGAAGTACTAGAATCATTCGCATCTATGTTATTGCTATGTCATTTGACAGATGACAGTTCTAGCTTCATTCAAAAAAAAAATTGAGCGATTTGATTGAGTTTTGGAGAGTTTACAACAAGTTGAAGATGGAAGACAAAACTGCATTTTTGCCATATTTTACTGTTTTACTTCCATAAAGGGAAGAACGTACGTCAAGCTTGTGAAAAGTTGCATAAAGTTTATGGTGACAATGCTC
>NW_017731380.1:2667272-2680113 GCF_001890085.2 Hipposideros armiger | reverse complement strand
TTGTTTATTCAATAGAAAAATATTGAAGAGTACTTTAGCTCCCTTTTGTGTGTTTTCATAAGATTTTGTACAGTCTTCTATCACAGATTATATTTTAGGCTGTATTTCAGTTCTGGGGTTATGAGTCTTGATTCTCTCAAAAAGCAACCCCAAAGAGACAATCCACAAAGCCAGGATTTTCAAGACACTGAACATCAGACAACTAAGATCCTTAAAAGACAGCAGACGGGCCGGCCAAGTGGCTCAGTCGGTTAAGAGCTCGCTCAAGGGTTTGAGCTCTGAGCAACAGCGGTTTGAGTCCAGCCGGAGCTGAGCAGCCGCTGAGCTGCCAACAGGTAGCAGGATGGCTCAGCTAAAAAAAAAAAAAAAATTATTGGAGCTTGGATGGGATGTGTTGCCACACCCACCATACAAGCCTGACCTTGCGCCATCAGACTTCCACTTGTTTCGCTCTCTTCAAAACTCGTTGTGTGGTATAGCATTCAATTCAGATGAAGCTGTACATCAGTACCTTTTTCAGTGTTTTGCAAATAAAGACAGGTCCTTCTATGAACGAGGAATTATGAAACTCACTGAAAGATGGCAAAAGGTTATCAAACAAAACGGGCAATGTATCATTGACTGCTCTTTGTCCTTTATATAAATAAATGACCTTTGAAAAACATAGACAAAATACGTCATGACTTTTCTGACAACCCAATAAATATAGTACTATGGGAGCAAAATTAACTGAGGATGTCAGAAAAGGCCTCACAGAAAAGTGACATCTTAGGTGGGCCTTGAAAAGTGGATAGGATTTTAGAAGGCAAAGATGGGTAAGTGAAGGAACTAGGGAAAAAAGCATTGCACGTGGAAGGAGAACATAAGCTGGGAACCAGCGAATGAAAAGCACTGGGTGCATTCAGAAAATAGCTTGCGATACCTTCCAAGCTCCCCAAGAATCAAGAGTTGTTCATTTTACTGCAGTAGCTATAAAACGACAAAACTATAAAATTCAAGTGTTAATATAAGTGTATAGCATAAGAATATTAAATATCTACTGTTTGAGTTAATCAATCAATAAATGAATGTAATTTAATCTGGCTCGTATATAGGGCATATGTAGAAAACAGTGAGTGATATGGCTGAAAAGGCAGTTATGGACCTTATTGGAGACAACCTTGAATAGCACGTTAAGTATTTTAATTTAACACTGCTGATAAACTACTTGCATTAGAAATATTGACCTAGCAGTTTCAAGTAAAATGGATTGGAGCAGGAAGAGATTTCCAATAGGGATACTGCAATATTTGGTCTGTTGCAGTAGTTCAGCCAAGAGGTAAGGGTCTAAACTAAGGTTGTGGTAGAGTCAGAAATATGAAGAGAAATATGAATATGAAAGACAAGTCAAAAAATGTTTTACTTCTTGGCTGGTCAAAGTAGAGCAAGAAATAAAAAATTATATTGTAGAAGTACAATCTGTTGAGCTTCACAGCATATTCTTCATTGAGGGAGTGGGAAGGCAAAAATAAAGAAAATCCCAAAGGTTGGCAAAAATGTAGAGTGAGAAATCTGTTATGCACTGGTGATGTAAACGGGCATTACCACTGTAGAAAGAAATTAAGCAATACATAGTAAAACTGAAGCTGTATGTACTCTCTATCACAGCAACTTCACTTCTAGATATGTAACCCAAAAAAGTTCTCATACATGTGCATAATGTATCACATACAAATATGTAAATTGCAGCACTATTTGTACAGTAAAATACTGGAAAATGAATAAATTAAAAGATAGTTGTGTTTTTATGTAATGAAATATATATAACTGTATACAACAGTTAAAATGAAAGAACTATAACTACACATTATCAACATGGAGATATATATATATATCTTTAAGATACAAACACAACTACTTGAGGGAAGTAGAGGTTTTATTTATTTGTTTACTTCTATTTATCATTTTATTTAAGATAGGACAATCCTAAATAAGCCAAGAAAGGATAAGATGAACATGTTTATAAATGATCAATGAAACAAGTCTCTGGAGGACACAGAAAAAAATTAAAAAGCATGTAAGTTTTAAAGAAGAGGTAAAACAGGTTTTTGTTTATTTTTACCAGGAATATAAGTGGTAATTTTATTGGAAGTGAGTACCTTTGGACAGCTTCGCTCATTTTGCCCATCCCCTAGCCTCAACTTCCCAAAACTACTAATCTGTTCTTTGATCTATGGGTTCGTTTTGTTTTTATTTAAGATTCCATATATGAGTAATACTGTGTTATTTGTCCTCTCTATCTAACTTATTTCACTTAACACAATGTCCTTAAGGTCCATCCATGTCGTTGCAAATGGCAGGATTTCCTTTATGATGGCTGAATAATATTCTCGTGTGTGTGTGTGTGTGTGTGTGTGTGTGTGTATGCATGCACACGTGTGCACATACGTTTTCTTTACCCATTCATCCATGTAGCTTCCATGTCTTGGAGATAGAAGAAGGAAACAAACAGACAAATTTTTAAACTTTTTATTTTGAAATAACTACATATTTACAGAAAGTTGAAAATTACTTCAGTGAGGTCCCTTGTATTCATTACTCAGTTTCCACCCATGGTTACACCTTATAGAACGACAGTGCAATATGAAAACCAGCAAATAAACTATAACGTGTATGTATAGGGCTAAGTCATTTTATCACATGTGTAGATTCATGTAACCAACAGTAAAGACACTGAACTAGTCCATCACTACCAAGAGCTCTCTGTGCTCCTCCTTTACCGTCACAACCAAGCCCCTTTTCCTCCATCATCCCTAACCCCTGGTAACCACTAATTTGTTCCTGATATCCATAATTTTGTCTTTATATAAGTGGAATCATGGAGTGACATTTTGAGATTAGCTTTTTGTCACTCAGCCTAATGCCTTTGAGATATATAAAGTGTTACATGAACCAATAGTTGATACCTTTGTATTGCTAAGTAGTATTGCATGGTATGGACACATCATATTGTATTTAGCCACTCACTATTGTTAAGACATTTTGATTGTTTCCAATATTCACTATTACAAATAAAGCTGCTATGCACAAACAGGTACAGTTATTTTGCTGGGATAAATGCCCAGGAGTGTGGTGGTTGGTTCATGTAGTACATGTATGCTTGTTTGTTTAAGAAATTGTCCAACTCTTTTCATGAATGCCTGTACTCTTTTACACTTCCACCAGCATAAGAGTTCAATTTCTCCACATCCTTGCCAGCATTTGATATTGTCACTATTTTTAATTTTAGCTGTTCAGATAGGTTAGTAGAAATAGCTCACATTTTTGCATTTCCCTGATGGCTAGTGATGTTGAACATCTTTTCATGTGCTCATTTGACATCCGTGTACTCTTTGGTGAAATGTTTCTTCATGTTTTTTGCCCATTTTCTAACTGGACTCTTGGTATTTTTACTGTTGAGCATTGAGAGGTTTTATATATTCTAGATATGAATCCTTTGTCAGATATGTGGTTTTCAAATATTTTCTCCTAGTATATATCTTCGCTTTTCAACATCTTAACAAGGTCTTTTGCAAAGCAAAAGGTTTTAATTTTTATAAAGTCCAATTTCCTGATTTTTTTCTTTTATGGATTGTGCTATTTGCTTTCAGTGTATAAGAACTCTTCACCAAGGTAGGTCCATTGATTTTCCCTTACATTTTCTTCTAAAAGTTTTAGTGTCATGTTTTACATTTAAATCCATAATCCAAACAGATTTTTAATTGGAAAAAGAGGAAATTAATTGATCTATTTATTAGAAGGTTTTCGACTACTTAGTAAAGTTAATTTCATCAGTTATTGGGTGCCCATTTAAAGTATGAAGCACTTAAGATGGGTACAAGCTATAGGATGTAGATGAAGAAAACACAAATACGTCTTTTTATTTCATTGTTTTAAATGCTTTGACAGAATTATACATCTGTCCTAAACCTTTACGAATGGAAAATTTAGGCTAGTCACAGGGGGATGGCTGTGTCAGGAAGACATAATAGTACCGAACAAAGGCAAAAGTACTATACAGCCACTGCCTGCTTTAAGGAAGTATAAATGGTTTCAGTATTGGAAAGCACTAAGTATGGGCGATTTAGGCAAAATTTAAATGCAGGCAGGAGGCAGATTGTGGAAGATTTCATATGTCCTACAAATGAGATTAAATGTTATTCTGTAGTGATGGGAAGCTAGTAAAGGATTTTAAGTAGATGAATAACCTAGTTAGGTTTATGATGTCAATTAAATCGTCACTAAGAGGATGATGAATTCAGACAAAGGAAGACCAAAGGCAGAGCCCCAGTTAAGAGGCTACAGTAACAGCCCTGGTGAGTTCTGATTAACCTACATAAAAATTTAGGCATTATGAATAAAGAAGAAAGAATGGATTTGAGAAATATTTAGGGGGGAAAAAAAGAAATGTAGTCTTTAGTGAAAAAGCAGGGAGAGGGGTATTGCCTTAAAGGGTAGAGAAGTTATGAAACAGCAATTGTGGAAAATCCTTTTATTAATTTAGTTAATCTGTAGGATTGTATATCACAGGATTTATCAAAGCATGAAAAATACTAGTTCCCTAAGATGCTCTTTGAAGAAGGGTCAAGTAAATTGGACATTCACAAAACCCTTTAGCACATTAAAAATACACAGAAACAGTTGTTAAACAAAACCAAACCTGTTTAACTTTAACATTAACCCTATGTTTTTCCAAACTTATTTGACCATGGAACCTTTTTTTCATGCAATACTCATACTATACAACCTGCTTTACTGAAACCACTCTGTGGATTGCTGCCTTAGCAACAGTATGGATTTTGGGTAAGCTTAAAGCATGATTTTTTTTCTATAGCTTCATTCATTACTCTCCTTCATCACTCATGCCGGTTCAGCCATGCAGGTTTCCGTACTGTCCTTGGAATACACCAAGCACAATCTCCCTCAGTATCTTGGTGTGTACTCTTTTCTTTGGAATAGTCCTCACCCAGATATGTGCATGATTAGCTCCCTCACTTTATAAAGATCTCTGATAAACGGTCAGGTTAATAGAGAGGCCTTTGCTGAGCACCATATAACAAATACTAACTCCACAGCCCTGGCACTCGTGACCCTTAATTCCTTTTATCTTTCTTCACAGTGTTGGTTGCCATCCAATGAGTCTCTCTTTCACTCAAGCTGTAACCCCATGAGTAGATTCTGTTTTGTTCACTACCTTATTCTCAGCACTTGCATGTACTAGGCATTCAATAATTAGCCGTTGAAAAAGTAGTAATCATCATTTAACCTCTATCTGATGTATTCACTTCATATTAAAGTAGATCATTGGTGAATAGCTACATATCAACATACCCATTGATAGATATAGTATTCTCCTTTATGATATTGTGGTTAATATTTTTCATGTCCACATTCTATCTAAAAGGTTTGACCAGTTTTAGCCTTTAAAAAAAAACAAAAACAAAAACAAAAAAACCTTACTTCAGGATTTGAAAACTTTCAGCTCTAACCTTTCAAATTATTCCCCTTATCAAAAATTGTTTTATAATTTTGTAAGAAAATGCACAGACATCATTGCATAACTGCTGTTAAATATCTTTTTAACTGCACTTCCTTAGACACTGGCTTGCAAAAAATATAACCCGAAGCACTGGATGCAGCAACCTTGACTCTGTAGAACAAAGGGTTGTTTTCTTTCATGATATACAGTGATCCCTTTTATAACTGTAGAAATGGTCCAACGCTTTACTAGGTTTAAGGTGTGTGATGCTTCCACTTTTAATTTTAGCCATAACATTACTTTTCAATATAGGTCAGCTGTCCAAATGAATATACGCCACATGATAATATACTTCCATGAAGGCATATATTCTTCTAAAAACGGAAAAAAGTTCTCACTGATACATGCAACAATTTTCTAAAACATCTCAGTATAAAACCTACAAAACCCTTAAACATTGCAATATTTCTAAAAGAAAGGATTTTTAAAATACTCAAATACATCAACACAGAATATATATTTCAAGTGGTTCTGATTTAAACAAAATATAATTTAAATATATTCTTATTAAGAAATCAGAACATAGCCCATGCATATATAACTTTGCAACCCAGGTGTAAACTCTGTATTCAACAAAGTTATTTTCTATACAGCAGTGTAGTGATGACAGATTAAAATGAAAACCTGAATTATTTTCAATAAAAACATGTACGGTCGAATAGTAAATAAAAGTCTCTAAAATTATGTACTATCATTATGCAGCTGTCATGAATAACTAGGCATGTTCTTGGTATTCAAAGTTTTATTCAAAGAGAGTAGTTTTTTTTACCTTCATAATGAAAGATATTTCATATGTATAATAAGTAATAATCTAAGAGTCACCTAATGCTTTTTATGAACTATTTCAGAGACCTTGGTTAAATCACAGACACTGAGACTTGGTCTCTTCATCTGTAAAATGAGTGTGTCTGTCTGGAATTTTTAACACACTTTCTAGCTTTAATATTATGTGATTCTAAGAAAATACTTTTTCAATTGAACTCTATTGTTTTTACTCTTGCAAATTAACTGAGACACATTTCTGACACCAAGAAATGCATGTTCCCCTAAAAGCTTACTTCTTTAAATACTAGATAATAAAACATACTTATGTTTCTCTGTAATGAAACACCTCAATTTGTACTGAAATATGATAAGTATTGTTTATCTACTTTAGGCGAATAAAAGCTCAATTTATGAAAGCATAGAAAGAGTCCTGCTTTATTAGGTCACAGCCTGTGTGCTGAGCTGCTAGCAAAACATCTATGATGCTCCAAAGCTGCCATTTTTCTTCCTTGACAAAGACTCCATCTGCCACTGAGCCATTTACAGCCTCCAAGTCAGAATATCAATGATTTCCAACCATTCTGCAAGCCTGCTTTCACCTTGACATCACCTCTGTAATACATCTAAAGCAGATGATACATATATCCCCAACTACACACATGAAGCCCATGCTTTATTCACCTGATAGGCATTTAAGCTGCCCTCTCACGTACCATTTTTATTCATGTTCAGTTGAAAAAAAAATTTAAGTATATACATTTGCTATAATATTTGCTGCTTTACTCATATGCTTTAAATCAGGTATATTTGTAAAACTTTAAAATCTGAAAATACTGTACTGGTTAGTTTTCAGTAATGGCTTAGTACCTAAGACAACAGAACTGTATCATACTTCCACTTAATACAGTCTGCCATAAAATTATTGCATATAAAACAATGCTATTTCCTTAAAAATTGAAAACATAAAAGCAATGAAGAAATGTTGATAAAAATTCTAACTTTATACTCAAATCAGTGTTCTTGACATTGTAAACAAGTAAAATCCACTTATTTAGCAATAAAAGACCCAGAGAAATTTTCAATTCTATTTTGTTATTTCCTACTGTTTTGTTTAGTCAAGTCTTTGAAATAGCTGCAAGCTACAAAGAACTATTAAAAACTCTTCTTCAATCCCTTTTAAATATAAGCAATATTTAATATTTATTAACATTTATTAATACTATTATAAATATTTATGGTTAATATTTATAAAATATTTTTATTATAGTAAAATTAATATTTATAAAATTGGAAGTAAAACCTTATTTAAAATATTACTTTTCTCTGAAAGTATTTCTCTATGAAATAATGAATTAAGGCCTATTACCTGAAAAACATTAAGGGGGATACAAAGTAGTTTAAAACAAAATTCTTGGCCTCATGTACAGGAAATAAAGCACACATGAAAAAAGATCTAAAAAGCCAAGGCACTTTTTAGTGAGAGGAAGTGTATTTCACAAGAAGAAATTTTGGATTACAGGTTAGGAGACTTACGTCTAATTACATCTCTACTCTGAACTGTGCAAGTACTTACGTTAGTCATTTAACTCCAGCGAAACCACTTACTCAACTGTAAAGTGAGGTGAGTAGAATAAGTGATATCTAAAGTCTCTTCCTGCTCTAGCACTCTATGATCACAGGGTATCATGAGTCTAGATGCGAAAAGGTTACAGACACCAACTGACCTATATTTTCAAGTGGTGCTCACTTTAGGTAGATGTGGCCAATAGTGAGAAGAAAATGAAACTTGAGTTGGTTCTTGAAGGATGTGGAGCATCTGAATATATATGCAGAAGTAGAAGAAGAATCTTCCCAAAAAAGGAATAGCATAAACAATGATGTGGAAAAAGAAATCATGATTTTAGATATGTTAATGTGGCAGTGCCATCCACAATGAGTAAGAAAAGGAAACAAGAAACTGAAGACAGAGAAACTGGTAAATAAATTAATAAAGTGATGTAAACATGACCTAAAGAGAATGGTGGTAGGAATAAAAGGAAACAAACAATGTAAAAGAAGCTGAAGGTAGATCACAGGTACTTTTAAGTTTTGATTATCTAGAGCCAGAGAAAGGACAGTAATCCAAAATGATACCAGGGTTCGTATATTTATGTAGATAATGGTAGATACTATCAACAGAAATAGGACTGAAATGTGATCCTCTTTCTAAAATAACATGAAAAAAAAGTACAATACATTAAAAAGAAATAGTCACCTAATTTTTGGAAACACAATGCTGGTACTAGAGCCTCTGCTATAAACTCTGTCTAGCATAGACAGTCACTCTAAGGCTTGGTTGTCTAAAATGAAGCGTTCTAGACTTGATACGATTTTGGGATTCTTTTCAGTTTTATATATAAACTAGCACCTTAGTTCTGAGCACACTTAAAGTTGTAGAGGTAAGCAATCTTTTGAAATAGTTTTAATCCTGATGACTAAAGTTTTAACTTTTTTTTTTTTGTATATATGAAAAGTTGAAAAACACAAACGACTTCATCCTAAAATAATAAGAACGATTACTTCCACCTAACAGGAACAACCAAAAAAACACAACTGCCACAAAGCTAAAAGCAGAAGCAGCAGTTTCAAAATTAATCCTGCAATTCCAATCCTGCATTAGTCACTAGCTAATTCATTAAATACGTTTAACTAGGAAGTAGGGGAATGCCAAAAGAGGATCCAGTTTCCATGTTTACGCATATCATTTTATTGGTGAGCTAAAATGAGTGTATGTGAAATAAAAGAAAATTGCCTTTTGGCATAGACTAACCCACATACCAAGGACATTATTACTTAATATCATTTCAAACAGGAGATGAATCCTGAAGTGTAATCTAAAAAATGTAATGGATATGAACTTTGGTTAAAGGTGAAAATATCTTTAGAATGTTTCTGTTAACCAGAGAGGTGAAAATCAAGTTAAAATTCTGTTTATATTTCATAGTTATTTTTGCACAATGATTACTTATCATTTCATGAAAAACCTCCTATTTATTCTGATGTCATGATTCAAAATATATGGAGGATTTATAAAGCGTGTTTTCTAGAGGGATATGTCAAACAAATAAAACAAATTTGTTTCTAAACATTAACTTATAATTAAAAACATGTTCTAAAATAATTTGTACTCCAAAAATAATTTTAAAATTAACAATTGTAATTTCTTCAGGAATGTAATTAAATTTAATAAACATACAAAAGAGGGAAGTTAACTTCTAGTAACTTGCCTTATTTCTTCCATTAAGTATGCTTACAGTAAATAATTAAAACAGCATATTAGAGCTTATTACTCTTAATTTTTTAGTGCTTAACATTAACATTATACTCAATTAAAGATATGATTAAATTTTCAGGTGCCGCACATGTTACAGCGTGGTAAATTTTTACTCTTTGAAAAAATATTTCTATGAACTCAAGGACTTTGGTCTCCAAGATGACTTCTTTATTAAAATACACCTTTATTTTATTTGAAGATTGAGATGACAAATAAACTTTCTCTATTTTGCCTAATAAATCCAATATTCAGTATGCAAAAATGATAACAGTACATTAATTCAAATAAGACAAAGAAAATGGATTGGAAATAATTAGAGTGTTGCCTATGAAAATGCAAGTACAAATTCAGATAATAATGAATCCAGCCAGCTCTCTTCAAAGATATGATATTCTCTTTTCATCATTACCATTTAACTAAAATAAAATCAATTCTTTTTCCATCTCTCCAAGTAAAATACACATTAAGATAATGGTCTGGAGTTATTGTAAATGTCCAATAGATTCGTTAGCCATTGCTGACCATATCTGTGTGGCAAAGGTATAAATGAGTTATTGCTGCTATAGTGATTTAATAATTGGTTTGGTCCTCATATATTAATCCCTCTTTAAATGGTACATTAGAAAAGAACAATTAATAGAAAGTTAACTGG
The DNA here is from genome assembly GCF_001890085.2 of Hipposideros armiger. Taxonomy (NCBI): domain Eukaryota; kingdom Metazoa; phylum Chordata; class Mammalia; order Chiroptera; family Hipposideridae; genus Hipposideros; species Hipposideros armiger. The sequence continues at coordinate 2,669,826 of NW_017731380.1, read as the reverse complement.
ATCACAGTATGGGTAAAATTATATATGGACAGCTGAACATCTGAGCAAATAACTACACAGACATATTAAAAACCCACTCAATCCAAATGACTAGAAACAAGTTTGAGGGCTTAAGTTCCAATACTGTGAATAGACGTATGTCAATAAGACAGGTCTGTCCACAAACAGCTTACAATTGAATACTATAAGTTAAACTATTCAAGAAGTTTCATAAGTTGTTTCAAAGTCTTATTTTTAAATGAGGTAATAGCATGTTTAAATATCTATTTTTAATAATAAGTAAAATAACATTTCCCAGTAAGCACAAAAATAAAAAAATAGCTGAGAACCTTAAATGCATAACATGTGTGGTAGTGAGTGACAGTCACATGAGAGTGCTCAAGATACTCAATCTCTGTATGATAAAACTTAAGGCTTACATAGTTGCCATGATGGTTTTGTTGCTTTTTTATATTTTTAAAATTTGTTAAAGAAGAGAAGCATGAGGTGAATTGATATGGAAATGAAAGCAAATGAAGACATGAAATGACAATTCAGCAAATTCACCCCAAGATGACCTTCACCAAATCCTTCAGTTGTAGTCATCTGATCAAAGTTCTTATACAGCATATGAAGATGTCCTTACTATGTCAAAAACCAATGTAAGAAAGAGAAACTGTAATGATAATTCTTTTTATATGGAAAACCAAACTGGATAAAATTATCTCTTTTCTGAATTAGGACAAAAAATTACAAAACAAAACCAGTGTATTTGTTAAACTGACACTATATTTTTTTTAGTTCAAACATTAGCAAATTAAAGCAATTTTAAACTATTTTAAATGTTGTGATACAGTGAAATTTAAATCTGTGCTTAATAAAGAAAATAAAAATGTCATTTTAAAATGTTGATATCACAATAGTGAAGAGGTTGAAGCAACTTAATTGTCCACTGGAGGATGAATGAATAAAGAAAATGTGGTTGGATTATTATTCCACCTTAAAAAGGAAGGAAATTCTGACACATGCTACAACATGGATGACTCCAGAGGCATTATCCTAAATGAAATAAGCCAGTCACAAAAAAGGAAAATATTGTATAACCTCACTTATATGAGTTAGAGTAGTGAAATTCATAGAAACAGTAACTATGTCAGAAAGTTGTCAGAGGCCAGTGGGAGGGGGAAATGGGGAGTTATTTAATGAGTATAGTTTCAATTCTGCAAAACGGAAAAGTTCTGGAGACTGGTTGCATACAGTGTGAATATACTTAACATTACTGAATTGTACAACTAGAAGTGATTAAGAAGGTAAATTGTAATGTTACGCATTTTTACCATAATTTTTTAAGAGTCCTTTACGTGCTTATGCAGAGATGTCTGGCTTAAAAGCAGATCAAGTATGTCTTACTTAATTATAAATAAAATTGTGTCTTGCAAAATAGAAAAAAATTGTCTTTATATATTAAAAAAATGATCAAACATTAAATTCAAATGAGGGTATTGTGTTTTTAATCTAATTACTAAATATATAAATTTTTTACTGAAAATCAACTTATTACATGTTATGCAAAAACTGATTAGAGATTATATTTCCTAAAGAGGTTCATAAAATTCACTGCTAGCAAAAAGGTTTAAGAGCTTTAAAAAAGATCTTAAAAATGACATAAACAAAAAAATTACAAACAGCAACTAAAGAAAATACTAAAAGTATAGTCAAGGTTCTACATCCTAGAGAGTAGCACAATGAAATAACTATTGTAGTTTTATTCAATTTGAGAAGGCAAGAAAAAGCTTACTGGAGAAGGCAAATAAATTTTAGGAATAAATACATGGTTAAATATAAGAAAATCAATCAGTGTAACACACCATATTACTATAACAAAAGTGGGGGGGGGAATCACATGGTATCTCAACTGACACAGAAAAAATTTTGACAAAACCTGTCATTCGTTCATGATATTAAAAAAAAAATAAAGGACTCAGAAAACTAGAAATATAGACGAACTTCTTCAACATGAAAAAGGCATTCTGAAAAAACCCCAGTTAATATCATACTAAATGATGGAAGATCAAAAGCTTCCCCCTCGGAACAGGAAGAAGACAAGAATGCCCATTTTTACCATTCAACATTCTGACCAGAACATCCAAATTGGAAAGGAAAAAGTAAAACTATCTCTATTTGTAGATGACATGATCCCAAAGATAGAAAATCTCAAAGACAAAAAAAAAACACAAAAAAAAAACTACTAGCATTAATAAACGAATTCAGTAAAGGTGCAGAGTACAAGATCAACACACACATACACACACAAAATCAGCTGTTTCTATACAACAACAATGAATAATACAAAAAGGAAATTAAGAAAACAATTCCATTTACAATAGCATCCAAAAGAATAAAATACCTAGAAACTTAACCAAGTGGGTGAAAGACCTGTACACTAAAAAAATACAAAACAAGACTAAAATAAAAAAAATAATTAAAGGTAACCTGAATTAATGCAAAGACATCCACCCAGTGCTCATGGATGGTAAGACTCTCTCTCTCTCTCTCTCTCTCTCTCTCTCTCTCT
>NW_017731380.1:2655159-2666918 GCF_001890085.2 Hipposideros armiger | reverse complement strand
TGAGTGTACAGAAGCTAAATCCATACATCTATGGCCAACTGATTTTTAACAAGGGTGCCAAAACCATTCAGTGGGAGAAAAAAAAGAGTCTCTTCAACAAATCATGCTGGAAAAACTGGATTATCTGTATGCAAAAGAGTGAAGTTGGACCCCTACCTTATACATTATATGAAAATTAATTCAAAATGGATCAATTACCTAAACATGTTAAATCACAAAACTCTCAGAAGAAACAGCAGTAAAGCTTCAGAAACTTGGATCTGGAAATGGATTCTTAAATATGAAACCGAAAGCAAAAGCAACAAAGGAAAAAAATAGATTAGATTTCAAAGAATTAAAATTTGGGGAGCATTAAAGAACATTATAAGAAAGTAATCTACAGAATGGGAGAAGATATTTGCAAATCATATATCTGGTAAAGGTCTAGTGCGCAGAATATATAAAAAACTCTTACAACTCAGATATAACAACCCATTTAAAAAGGATTTGAATAGACAATTTCTCCTAAGAAGATATACAAATGGCCAATAACTACCTACAATGAGGTACCACTTCTTACCCACTAGTATAGCTTTAATATTAATAATAATGATGATGAATATTGGCAAAGATATAGAGAATCTGGAAACCTCCTTCATTGCTGATGGGAATGTAAAACGGTTCATTCACCTGCTGTGGAAAATGGTTTGGTGGAGTCTCTAACAGTTAAACCCAAAATTAACACCTAACCCAGCAACCCCATTCCTCGGTTTATATCCCAAACATCTGAAAACAGGTACTTAAATAAATACATATACATGCATGTTCATAGCAGCACAATCCACAATGGCCAAAAAGTGTAAGCAACCCAAAGGTCCATCAATGGATGAATGGATAAACAAATTATGGATGGGGTATTCAGATAAAAATAATGAAGTACTGATACACACTATAAGGTAGATGAACCTCCAAAATAAGTGAACGCATCTAGACATAAAAGATCATATATGTATTATTCCATCTATATAAAATCTTCAAAATAGAGACAGATTGCTGGTTTAAGGTGGAAGTTAGGAAGGAGAAATGGACAGCAACTGCTTAAAGGGTGTGAGGTTGCCTTTTGGGATGGTGAAAATGTTTTAGAACTAGATAGAGATAGAGGTTCCACAACACTGTGAATGCTCTAAATTATTCGCTTTTAAATGGTGAATTTTTTGTATTATGAATTTCACCTCAAGAAAAAGAAAAGTTTACAAAAAAGAATAAATAGGACTTGATCAAGCTCTTTTCAAATGTGAGAAAGGGAAAAGTATTATGGAATAAGAACATTAAAAAAATGCAAAAGATTTTTTTTATGACAAATATTTTTCTTCAATACTTATTAAAGATCTCCTCAAATTTTTCCTGCCTCCCTCCCCCTTTCTCTCTCCATATATATATAATTCAGATGTTGTACTTTCTGGCGTGGTCCTGTCATTTCTCTGTTTTCTATTTCCTTTGACATAATTTTCGGTGAGATGTCCTTAATGTTATCTTCTAACCCTTATAAGTAAGCATTTCATTTGATATTTTAATTTATAAGAACTTTTTGTCTTTGTTTTTTGCCTGTTCCTTTCTTATAGCCAACTCTTCTTGTGACATGATACATTATCTTCTCTTACTTCTCTTAAGATATTAATGATAATAATTGTTTAAGTTTTCTTCCTCCTGTAGAGTCTCTGTTTCTTCTAATTTGCTTTTTTCTACTTATTTGTTTCAGTCTCTGCCATTTCTAACACAAAATTTCCTCAAATGTCTGATGATCCATGCCTGTCCACTCATATTATAGAATGGAACTTTAAAAACTTATTTAAAATTTTTGTGAACTTGTGTGGGTTGTCAACTATGGACTTCACTGTAGGGCGATCTGGCTAAGGCATTTCACAGGGGAACCCCTCTGACATTTTTATCTTTAGGTGATTCCTCTAGAAGTCAAATGAGCAAAGATTACTGGGGAATCATCACACTTCATTACGTATTCAGTATACATAATAAGCTTTCCCTCAATCCCCATTTTTTTATGAAAGCCCTGTCTGCAGAGGTATTTCATTTACTAAGTACAGAAACCCTCAGTTTTATCCACTCCAGAGGATAAACCCCCAGTCTGGTTACTGGGTGTTAAGTAAAGGAGACCTGAGGAATACAACATAAACATTTTGTATTTTCATACTGTCTCTGTATTTAGAGCTTCACGAGTACCTATAACTCTCCCGCTCCGTCGCTACTGCCCCTTCCGGAGAACCTGGCGATCATTTCTGACTCCCAGAGGGGGTTTCAAAGTTTCTTTCAAACTTTCAGTGTTTCTTTTCAGCCTTCCTCATTGTCCACTGATTATTCAGTTCTGTTAATCTGCTAAATCAGTTACTACTCATCATTGACTCTCCACTTCCAAACTTTTGTTGCAATTTATTTTTCTCCTATTTCTTTGCTTAAACCTTTGTTGTTGTTTTTTAAAAAATGTGTTTTCTATCAAATTATGGTGCTTCAGCAGTTAGCTGAAGTATGTATGTTCAAGCCACCGTCTTTACCAGAAACCTGATAAAGGTTTCTCTTCCATGTCCTCTTCCTTATGCTCACGCAGTTTTTCTACATTAAAAATCATCTTATATAGGACGATGCTGGATCCAGGGGTAAATTCTCTGGTGCAATTAACTTTAGGGTCAGTTTTTATTAAATAAAGGCTTTCTATCCTTACTTGAAATTCTGCTATTACTGCTGTTTTTCTTTTATCTTTTCTTTTTACACTCACTCTATACAATACCACACTGTCTTTTTTATTCAATAGTTAAATTAATTGTAAGGAGGAAATAACCCCTTCTCCTACAGTTCTTTTAATTCTCGCAGCATAATTATTTCCCAAATTGCATTGTGCTGGTTTCATTTCTCTTCATGTCATATCCTGGCATGAAGGTACTTGGCGTTTGCTTGTAAGTTTATACTTTCTCTTTAGGCATCTGCCTACATTTCATACAATTTAATTTTTCTAAGAACCTTTGCTCTGATATTTCACCAACAAACTTACAAAGTACATAGTTTCCACTATGGGTATGTTGCCATTCCAATTGTGCTGACATTAATCTCATATCACTCTGGCATGTTAAATTTGTGAGAGCACATGCTTAATATTATGGCAGGAAGCTTTATTTATCTCCCTGGAATTGTGAGTGGTGGAAAAATCTAAGCTCCCACTAGAGGACCATCAGAAGATGCTATCTCCAGCAGAGATAAACTAATTCCCTTTTTATACTCACATCTCCTCCTCATAAAATCTCCAAAATTTGTTATGAAGCCTTCCTTCAAAACTCTTAAAATTTTAGCTTCTTCCCACCTGATGTACACTTACAAAATGGAGAATAAAAGGTGAGAGAAAACAGAAGGAAAATGGGCAGCAGTAACAAACGGAACAATAATGCTTTTTCACCCTCTACTTAGAAGAGAAATTTTATTTCCTCATGTATACTGTCAGATACCACTTGTATATTTTACTGTACATCTGAAAATCACTAATAATTTTAAAGATTTTTGCAGCATAAGCATCTCTGTTCAAATAGTGTTACCTAGCCCCTACACTATGTATGCTTCAAAATAGCAGGATAGAAAGTCTCCATAGAACAAGTATTGTTGATGAGGCCTTTCCCAACCCCAGGGAATACACCATCCTTTCTAGATTCAAAAAACATTGTACATATGATTTTGAGGCATTGACAACATCTATAATGACTGTTGTGTGTCTATTTCTCCACTAGATTATAAGCTCATAAAGAAGAGAAGAGGAACAGTAATATTTTCCATCTTTATACATTTACTAAGTAACTCAAAAAGCGTTACATAATATTTCTTGAATCAAAGGATAATGCATATCCATTTCTCTTTAAGATAATGGACACTTCGGGCCAGCCGAGTGGCGCGTTGGTTAAGAGCTGGCTTGGGACGCCAGAGGGCCCCGGTTCAGATCCCACATATGAGGGCCAGTGACACTGCCCTCTACAGCTAAGATGCTGAACAACAGCTCAGTCTGGAGCTGGGCTGCCATGAGTCGCTGGCGATGGCGTAGGCTGCAGCTCCTGTGGCAGTGGGTTGCCATGGGCTACCGTATGTAGCCAGCAGCCAGCGTGAGCGGCCAGCAGCCGCAGTGAGCAGCCGTTCAGAAGCCGGTGATTGATCTGCCTCGCCCAGGAAGAGCGCAATGATGGTGCCAGCTTGGGCCAGTGAAGCAACGTCCTCCACAACTAGAAAGAAGAACAAAAGGACAGCAACTTGTCTGTTCCCCTTCCCCCAATTCCCCAGCGCTGTTCCATCCCCCAATTCGCCAATAAAATTTTAAAAAAAAAAAAGATAATAGACACTTCTTAGCAATGATAACAATGGCATATAATTAAAGAACAAAACAGTAGAATGCCTCCCAAAACATAAATTCACACAAAGGACAAAGGATTTATAAAAATTGTTTTAATGCCACCAATGTACTAGACCTGCCTTCCTCCTTAAAAGCCTCCTTCAAATAAACATGAGATGGAGGGAAATAAAATCAACCAATGACCAAAAAACTTCCAGTGACTTCTCTTCACATTAGAAAGCTTTAACTACTTTCAATGACATCTGCCTATCTCTAGTCCCTCGGCTCGCGTTGTTCTAGCCTCACTGTCACTGTGATTCCTGTTTCCTCAGGTCATCACCTGGCTGGCTCTTTCTGGTGCTTCATTTCTCAATACGGGCAGTTCCTCCTCACAGAGGCCTTCTCCAACTTTACATGTACATCCCTGTCAATTCTACCCTGTCCCCACCCATATACACTATCACATTTCTCCCCTCGTTTGAAGTTCTTATCAAGACTTGAAAATATTTTATTTATTCCTTTACTTCTGCTCTCCTACTAGAAAGTAAACTTAAGGAATTTTGTCTTATTGACCACAGTACCTCCAATAGCTACACAGTAGAAGCATATAAGTCAGTGTTCCATATACGTTTGCTGAATAAATGAATGAATGAATGAGTGGCTGACTGAATGTGAAGCACGTAATATATTCACTGATTGAATGAATTCTCACAATTCCTATCTGGGGAATATTCTGTCAGACGGAATCTTTGAGAACAAGCAACTTCCCATTTTAAAGCATATATCATGTCTCTTCCCTTACTGAATATCAATATTATATCAGAGGTATACAAAAATAAAGATAATTAGAGAAGAAAGAGATTGGCAGTATATAAATTGTTTGAAGAATTCATTTCAGAAAAACCACCTCAGGGCACACACACTGGCTGATTCTGGAATACTTTTCTCCCATAATCCTGCTTCTGTCATTCAATCAGCTAGCAAATATTTATTGAGCATGTAACTCTATTTCTAAATATATATACTTTGACATAAATTAGTTTTTTTATTCTTTGAGTGGAAACATTTAGTAGAAACACCTTTGAATTTAGTTAGAGAAATATGAATTTGAATTCCAGTTGCTAATTATGTTAACTTTGAGCAGTTATTTAATATCAATAATTCTAGATAAAATGACACATGGAAACAGACTGGCACATAATTAGCCTTCACTGTTAATTCCCCCTTAGAGGACAGGAATTGAGAGGTGGAAGAAATCATAAGAACATAACAAATATGTTTGTTCAAATGGTCACTGCCAAACACTGTGGGTTCACATTTTTACTGAGAAGTAACAGGTCACAAGCAGAGCTAACAAAATTAATATAACCATGACTGGGTTTGGACAGGGTAAAACCACATCCCTCAAACATAGTAGGCATTTAATTATCATCTGCTGAAATAATAAAATAATGAACAAATTCAGATCACAAAAATTTAAGCTTATAATTTCTTAAACATTGCTAAATTGATAAGAAATGGGGTAGCTAAGATGTTAGATCAAGACATTCCTGGATTATGATCCTCATTCTACCATTCAATCATTGCGTAACCTTAAGCAAGTTACTTAACTTCTGTAAGCCTCAATTAAAATTGGGTCATTGACAACGTAAACTTTAATTCATACTTCAAACATTTCTCATTGCTCTTAAGGTAAAGGGGGGGGAAATTCTATCTTACTTTATTATGTCCTATATCTTCCAATTGTTAATCTCAAACTAGAATCATTGCTCTCTGTCCTCTAGCTACATTGGCCTTCTATTCTTTCCTTCGAACTAGTATGTTCCTTATATATTTACCTATGTAGTTACTTTATTGGAGTTCTTTATTTCTTCACATGGCTTTTAATTACTGTCTAGTGTCCTTAAATTTCAACCTAAAGAACACCCATTGGCATTTCTTGTAGGACAGGTCCACTAGCAACAAATTCCCTGTCTTAAATATGCTCAAAGAGCTAAAAGAAACCATGGACAAGAACAAAAGGAAGCCAGGAAAACAATATACAAATAAAATGAAACGTCAATAAAAAGATATAAATTGTAGAAAGAAACTAAGTAGAAATTTTGAAGATAAAAAGTACAATAACTGAAATGACAAAGTCGCTAAAGGGTCCAACATCAAATTTGAGCAGGTCGAAGAAAGAACTAGCCAACTTGAAGACGGATCAATTGAGATTATCCCGTCTGAAGATCAGAAAGAAAAAATAAATAAAAGTGAACAGAGCCTGTGGAATCTGTGTGATACCATCAAAAGTACCAACATATGCCTTATGGGTGTCTCAAAAGAAGAAGAAAGAAAGGGGCAGAAACAATATTTGAAGAAATAATGGCTGAATGCATTCCAAATTTGGGGAAAACCATGAATCTACACATCTAACAAGCTCAGTGTACTCCAAGTAGGATAAACTCAGAGAATCACACTGAGACGCACTATAGTCAAACTTAAAAGACTAAGAGAGAATCTTGAAAGCAGCAAGACAAGCAACTTTGTCATGTACAAAAACCCAAATAAAATTAACAGCCAATTTCTCATTAGAAAGCATGGAGGTCAGAAGGTAGTGAAATTATATTTGTTAAGTGCTAAAAGAAAAACAACGGTCAACCAAGTATTCTATATCTGACAAAACTATACTTTTAAAATGAAGGAGAAATTGAGACATTTCCAGATAAATGAAATAAATGGGATAAATAGTAATAGCACCTAGCACTATGGCATAAAGAGAAGCAGTGCAGCAGAAATAAATTAAAACAATAATCTGATAAAGGGGTGCCTGGTACATAATTAAGCACTTGAAAGTTGACTATCAAACATTAATATTTCTACTAATGTGTACATTATAAAATTATATAGTAATTCCTTCTAAATTTTAAGTTTTAAGATATGTTTCTATTGGTATAGATTATTGTCTAAAATTTTAAGTAATATTCATAATAAAATTATCAAGAGGAAAAAAGGAATTTTAATAAAAACAGAAAAGCCACTTTATTTTATAAGTTGCTTCATATGTAGTAAAACATTAAATAAGAATATTTAAAAATAAAATATAGCCACTGTGTTAATAAAATCACATATAAACAAAACTGCATGTAAGTGAAATTGCATGAATACTCTCAGAGAAGACAGGATTTGGGGAGATTTGAAAAGGAAAAATCTATGTCCTATTTTATTATACTTCCTACACATACTCTTTAGAGATTTTGAATCAAGTAAGAGGTGATCACAAAACAGAAGAGTATAAATTATAATGGGATACAGCAAAACCAGGTTTCGGCCAAGATCTCACACTATGTGACTTTGGGCAAGTAACTTTACAGATGATGATGATGACTATGATGAGGGGTTAAAATAATTTTGTATGTGTCAGCCTCTGTGCTGTGTTTTACAAACATTATTTCATTTACTAGTCACAACACTCCTGATATATAAATATTATCTCTGCTTTAGAGAGCACAAAACTGGATCTGAGACTATTTAATTGACTCACGATCACAACAGCTATATAAATATCAGAGCAAAACTTAAAAGATTTTTCTGACCCCAGTTCTTAACCATTATGCATATGATTTCCTTCAAACTCTCGGGACCTCTGTTTTCTCATCTGTTATGTAAGAGAAACGTAGCACAATGTAATCTGTTTTAAAATTCATTCTGGCCTTTTAAGATGTTGGCATTCTAGTGAGGTCTGACCTGCTTTCCCCAAATAATTAAGCACATTATATCAATAGATCTAGTTAGCCTCCTTGCTGGAACTTATAAAAGTCAATAAATTTATCATTAATATATTTAATGTAGGCAATAGAAATCTCTTTGTTAAAACTTACAGATTAAAAGAACACAGTGTGTAAGTAAGGTGAATTTGGATGTTTGGGATATATTTTTGATCTTTATGAGCGATTTCATGCTCCTTTGCATATTTGTAAAGGAGCAAGCCATATAGTCAAACAAGTAAGGGGGGGAAAAGGTAACTAACACATAACATTTAAATCTTATAACAACCCTTTTAACATATGTAATATATCATTTTACAGGTGAAGATACTGAGACACACTAGGCTGACTTACTAAATATCAAATACCTAGGATGCAGTGGCCTGAGTACTTGAACTCTCTCTGATTCTAAAACCTATGAGTTTCCTACCCACCCTGCTTCCTATTGGTTCAATTTTGAATCTTCATATATTAATATATTTATTTCAGTTTTAATATATGAAAACTAAAGATACTAATTAATTTAGTTATTTCTGGGGTATTTATGATTACTAGCAAATATCTGCTGAATACTCATTTGCTGAGTACAGTTGGAAAACATGTATTCAGATATGCAAAATATGAGGTTATCAATAACATATAACATAGGAATACTAAAAATTAAGCATTACCAAACTACTAGGGAGAGAGGGTCATTTTCAATCAGGATGATCAGGAAAGGCCTCAGAGGGATGATTACATGTGGACAGGGCATTAGAGAGGAGGTTTGATATCATCAGAAGAAATAAAAGCCCGGAAAGAAAAAAGAGTATTCTAGGGAAAGGGAACTACACAAATGCAAGTATGGAGCCAAAATGTATATTCAAGGTGGGGTATGCAGTCTACATCGGGTACCGGGTAGGATTCTTTTCCTTGAACAGTAGGATATTTGGCTGGGAAATATGTTAGAACCAAACTGATGAGGGATCTTGAATACCAAGTTAGACAGTCTGTATTTGACCTTGTAGGAAATGAGAAGTTACTAAACATCTTCAAGTAGAGACATAAAAGAATCGGAGCAATGCTTTAATAATATTAAAGTGAGGATCGTGTATAGGCTTCAGTGGAATTGATAATGGTCAGAAAGAAGGAAGGTCAGTTAGAAAATTTTGACATTCTGTGGATTGTCCCTTAGGGGAAAAAAATAGAAATTCTCTTGAGTTCTGAAAATTCCTGATGAAAAAAAATATATGTAATATATAAAAAGTAAATACTACAGCTTCAGCTCTGAAACAATCTATAACATCCCCCTCCTAACCACAACACTCTACCCTTTGGGCTCTTACTTTTTCATCTCATTTCACCAGCTTCTCTACCTTGGATTAGTCCCTTATCCTCTCCATTTTCTCTGAAAATATCAGACCTTCTTTGGCCTCACTTTATTCTAGCCCTATGTGGTCAACACTTGAACTACTCTCTCAATAGCATCCTAAACCTGAATCAGAGTTAAAATCTACCCTCACTTCTTCACTCAGGAGGATGGAGAAAGCCTCACAACCCTGACCTTATTACAAAGTAAGGGTTTTTGTTATCAGTCACTTATGAACCTCTCGGATGAATACTTCTTAGACTTTAACTTATTTAACATCTGATAATATTGAACACCACCTGTCTTTCTGAAATTCGTGAATTTAGAACAGTTGCAATTAAATTATCTCTATTACCTTTAAATGTACTGTGAGGGTCAGCATTTTTAAATTTAAAAAACTACCTTTGTCATCCAATGCTAATTTTAAACTTCCTTGATTGTAAAAAAAAAAGCACCAAATAATAAAGAGAAGGTTACTACATAAATATTTTAATGTAAACTATTCAATTAGGGCAATAAAGTGCTGATTAAGAAAAAACAAACAAGCAAAGAGCTACAAATCAGAGAGCTAAAATGCTCCCTTAGGAAAATAAATGAAACATACCATAAACATCTGTAGACTCAATGATAATGATAAAGACTTTAAAAACACAATAAAAGTTTTCTCTGGCCTCTAAAAAGTGTTAAACCTAATAAATGAACCAGCTTTCCAAACAATGTTAAAGCATAAATACAAAGATTATCTATATACCACAAGGATATAAAGTATAGCATAGGGAATATAGTCAGTAATATTGTAATAACTATGTATAGTGCCAGGAAGGTTCTAAGACTAGTTAGGGGGATCAGTCACTTCATAACTTATATAAATGTCTAACCACTATGCTGTACACCTGAAACTAATATAAAATAATACTGAATGTCAACTGTAACTGAAAAATTAAAAAGATTACATATAAATTTACATTTCTGATAATTATAGCTTTTATACTTAATAAACAACAAAAACAAGATTAAAGAAGCAGACTCATTGAGTAAATAATTTACTCTAAACTTATTTCTCCATTTTTTAATAGGATTTTTCAAAAATGCTATAAAATTTCATTACTGAAATTGAGATTATTTTAACTAGTTGGAATTTTATAATAATGAGGATCAAGGCCTTACATAAAGGTTTTCTTCAACATATGTCCTTATACACAGTAGAAATTAATATTTTAAATAAAATTAAAGAGGAAAAGTATCAGTTACTTAAGAGATACCCTTTTTCAACAACTCTCCATATAGATTCTTTATAAATCACGTAAATATCAATAAAAAATGTAAGCAAAAAGCCTAATAATGCTTTTTTCACAGTCTTTCCTTAATAAGTGATTTTAGTCTCAAGTTAATTTTATTTTTACAATTTTTTCCTAGTATGAAATCCCCTTAAATGTTTTGACATTTTTCAGTAAAAACAAAAACAAAAACAAACAAACTAAAATGATGTTCAGATTATAATTCACACTGAAATGTTAATATATAATTAGGTATATAATTTCAGTTATAAATTAAAAGTAATTCTCATTTTAAATTTTGTTTTTAAATCATTTAAAGCAATATTTTTAAAGTATTTAAATAATTAGAAGTGTGAGATGATTCATTGAAAATGTAAACATTCAACTGGCTGTTGAAAGAACAAATAATAATTAAAAATTATAAATACTTTCTAACTCAGTTCTCATTCTCAGACAAAATAACACTCCTAAAAGCTTAATTATCATTTTGGTCTTACTGTGATCAATGTGGTCAGTCTTGTGACATCACTGTTGAGAAATCTGCAATAGAAAAACAGAAATAGAATTCAGCTAAATCATACTTGAGTAATTTCAAAAACTAAAAAGTTTGTTTAGAATTTTTATCTTTCTTGATGCCATAAGTCATTTTATTTTATTTATTTTTTATTTCTTTAAAGATTTTTATTGGGAAATTGGGGGATGGGAACAGTGCTGGGGAATTGGGGGGAAGGGAAAAGACAAGTTCCTGTCCTTTTGTTCTTCAGTCTAGCTGTTGGAGGACGTTGCTTCACTGGCCCAAGTTGGCATCATCATTGCGCTCTTCCCGGGCAAGGCAGATCAGTCGCGGGCTTCTGGACAGCCGCTCACGGCGGCTGCTGGCTACACATGGTCGCCCATGGCAACCCACTGCAGCAGGGGCTGCAGCCCACGCAGTGGCCCTTGCCGGGGACTCACAGCAGCCCAGCTCCAGGTTGAGCTGTTGTTCAGCATCTTAGCTGTGGAGGGCAGTGTCACTGGCCCTCATATGTGGGATC